>NC_081172.1:7632500-7975000 GCF_012432095.1 Onychostoma macrolepis | reverse complement strand
CGACTCCATGTGTTCTGCTGCTCGTGATAAGACTCTGCTTTAGAGTTGGGGGTTTGTGCTAGTGATAGATAGACAGATATATATCAGACAGGCCCTGATCATTTTTTGGAAATTATTCTGATATCTAGGACAGGCTGGCCAATGATCAATACAGCTATTGGCCAATATAACGGCTCATTTGCTATTATTAAATTGAAATATATGATGTTAATCATAGAAAACTGTAAGTTTGGGGTTGGCAAAATTTTATTAATGTTTCTGAATGTCTTTTATGTTCACCAAAGTTGTTTATTTAATCAAAAATACAGTAAAAACAGTAATATTGTGAAATACCATTACTGTTTAAAATAACGCTTTCCTAAAATGTAATTTATTTGCATTAAAGCTGAATGTTCAGCAAGCATTATTTCAGGCTTTAGTGTCACATGATCCTTCAGAAATCATTCTAATATGCTGATTTGGTGCTCAAAAAATATTTCTTACTATTAACTTCTATGTTGAAAAGAGTTGTGCTTTTTTCAAATATCTAATAATAGAAGATTCATAATAATAAAATATTTTATTTTTTTAAATTATAAATTTTTGGTAATTTATGTAAATTATAAATTATTTAATTTAATGTATATATATGTATATGTATATGTATGTATACATACATGTATGTATGTATTAAAATAAAATAATTATATATATATATATATATATATATATATATATATATATATATATATATTATATATATATAATTATTTATTTTAATTTTGAAGCAGATCCAGGTACAAACTACTTCATTTAATTAGCAAATAAATGTTTATTTAGTGTTTAGTATTTAGTTAATAGTGTTAAATTTACCAATGTTATGCATGTATCTACATGATCTTGGCCACCCTGGTGTCTAAATAAGAGCATTTTATTATTGACAAGCCAATATATTGGTTGACTATTAATTTGAACTATAGCACTGTTCAACACAACACAACACAGCAAAATAAAAAAATTATTGCATGTCATATTTGTGTCATTTTGACACTATTCTAGAAATTTCTTCAACCCTTGTCACTATCGTTTGATGCACATTATTCCAGACTACACACACAGAATCATTTATTCTGCTGATAAAATGTCTGAGGCTGTTTGAATCTAGGGTGTGTGTCTGAGAAAGTTGTGGGAAGAGAGTTCCACTTGTAGCACATTTCACTTGGGGCCCGACTGCAAATGCGAGAGCGTCCGTTAGGACACTCATTCTGTGGACCTTTTCCTCGAGCAGAAAGCTGTTGACGTGACCCACATACTTACACAGGCTTCTTAAAAGAGTACTGGAGTGAGGGAAAGAGAAAGGGAATGAGACAGTGGGTGGAAGAGAGAGAACAAGGAGAGAGGGAGTTGGGGGCTCAAGGCTGATGCAGCACCCTGCGGGCTCTTACAGATGGGAGAGGGGGGCTGGGGTCACTCAGGTGGGACGCAACTCTCTCGTTCCCCCTCTCTCAATTTCAGTTTTCAATTTCAAAATGCTTTATGGCATGATTGTATTACACACAGTATTTCTGAAGAATCAATAAAAGAAGCAAGAACTATGACATTTAGTATTTAATATAAGAAAAAATAAAAATGTAAAAATAATATAATAAATAATATAATAAAATAAAATAATAAAAATGTAGGTTTTCCCATTTCAGACTACATTTTGGCTACTGATGGTTATGTTTTATTTAATCTAATAAATGATACATTAATAAAATTTAAATATTTATTATAATAAATAATATCATAAAGAATTTATATTAAACAAATAAATGTTTATATAAATAAAATAAAATACAATAATAAAATAAAATAGTAGGAGGATGTTATGTTTTGATTTATTTAATATTTGTTTATTTTATTATTATATTTTTATTATATTAAACAAATGCACATAACCATCAAGTTGTCAAAATGCAATTTAAAAATGTGCTTCTACTATTTTTTAAAGAAACATTTATTTATTTTTATTTTATTAATTCTGTATTATATTATATAGATATTTATTTAATATAATAAAAATTATATATATATATATATATATATATATATATGTATATGTGTGTGTGTGTGTGTGTGTGTGTGTATGTGTGTATATATATATATATATATATATATATATATATATATATATATATATATATATATATATATATGTATATGTATATATAATTTTTATTGTTATTGTATTTTTATTATGTTTAATGTAATACAAATTATAACAGAATAAATATCATAACATAAATGTTTATTATAAATCAAAATAAAATAATTGAAATAATAATTAAAAATAAAATAAAATAAATAATATGTGTATCTCCTGTCATTTCACTGTTATCAGCACCTACCCATTCATCTGTCCAAATGATCAGACTTACATTGTTACACTTGATGGTTATATGTTGATTGTCTTAAGACAATCATAGCAGTGACCAGACTGTCATCACTCTCACTGTCTCTCTCTGTCTGGGGTGGCATGTCTGTAATTAACAGTCTAAGGTGGAAGTGCTGTAGGAGCCTGGGACGTGAGGATTACATACACACTGCACGGCCTCCCGCCCTCCCTTTGTTTGTTCATTGGGACTCTCGGATGCCAGGGTGATCTATGGGCCACAGTACGGCTCTCTGCAACACAACGTCTTTTCCTGTACCCGACTTGCACGCAAGGAAGTTTTCGATCACACAAATAGGGACTGATGGATTGTGGTTAAGTGGCGTGTGTAAATGCTGTGTATTTTCATTCAGTGTACTGGGAGGGGTGGGCAGTATTGGCAAAACATTCTGTATCGGTGTTATTGTAAATCTTCTGTAATGATACACAACATAAAATGCATGTTTTTATAGAAAAGTGATAAAGAAATTTGTGAAAAATTAAAGTCGTTAGAAAGATGTGCTTTGAAGTTGTGATGCATTTTATCACTTTACATCCAATTCACACTTCACAACATGAGAAAAATAATAAATCTTAGTTCTCATCTTATAACAATATGGCATAAAAGTTTCAAATTCAAACAAGTCCTTATTTTCCTGCGTCATGCGAGACATGTGTGAGCTCTCACAAATGTGTCTATAACAGTGAAATTTACAGAGAGAAGGTCATCAGTTGGTTTTTTTCCCCCTCACTCTCCCTCATGCACGTTCTGTATTGGGAATGCTAATGATGGAAGAAAAGGGAGTTGAGAGAGCGACAGCGTCGTCAGCGATTTCCTCTGCATTTTGAAGAGAGCGGGAGAGGGTGAGGTTCACAGGGCCTTGAAATGAAAGAGCACTCCCACAAAACCAGCACAATAAAAGGGAGGACTATTTCCAAGGTTGTTTTAGTAAGTTGTGGAGAGATGACCCCACACTCCGACTCCGTGGAGATGAAATCTAAACAGCTCCCCCTGCCTCCCTCATTCTCTTGTTCTCACACTCCTGGACTGTTTGTTTTGTCTCTGTCATTTTCCTCCCTTCTCTCTCTCTTTGTCTGTGCCTTTCTATCTGGGTAACTCTTATTTTCCTTCTTCGTCCTTTTTTCGCTCCACCTCTCCTTGCCTCGCCGCCAGTCGCAGGTGTGCGGTAGATGTCTATATGTCCCCCTCGGTGAGCCCACCTCACACAATGTTTATTAAAATGGCACGCTGGGAACTTTGGGTTTCCGCTGCTTTAGTGCGCTGCGATGACATGAATATTAAAATTGATTGTGAGGGAGTGTGGCCAGTCAGCGGGCGCTCAGAGGATCAAGGTTGTTGTCATATGAAGGAGGGGAAAGGAATGACGCTGACCATCGGAAAAACAATAAATAACTGGCATCTTCTCTAACAACTTTGAATATCCCACTACATTTCTTCAAAATTATTATTATTGCTGAGAATCATTTTTGTTCATAGTCCTGTTGTATTGCTTTTATGGCCATATTAGTATTGATTATTGTGCTACCAATAACATTTAAAATGCTCAGCTTCAGTGTGAATGATCTGATACTTGATTCTGTCAGCCTGTTGCAGCATTCATCGTTATATGTTTTTGTATATTGACTACTTATTGACCACTGTCCCAAGACTGGCTACATAGCCTAACTGTTATAGTTTAATGACTTGTGTATCATTCTGTGATCTCTTTATTCTTACATTTTATTTTATTATTTATTTTGTATTTATATATTTTAATTTAACTGCATTTCTGTTTTATTTTACATTTTATGTTATTTTGTTTTTATATATTTTATTCTAACTACTTTCCTAATTTATGTTTTGTATTTTATTTTCTTATTTTGTATTTTTTAAATTTTATTTTATATTTTTATTTTGTAAGCAGCCAAGTAATAAGATGTGATAATGCTGTGGTGTACCACAGTGTTTTAATACTGTATATGCCATGGTTATAAATGATTACCATATTCATTTGGTAATCCAAAAATCATGGCGATACTATGGTAATTTTTTTAAACCATGTACAGTACATAATGTTTTGATGCTTGATTTCCTACATTTACATTTAACACTTTGTTGTTGCCTTTAAACAACAGCTGAATCAATATAGATTTATAATGGCCAGTTTTTATGTTATGTTTATCACATTGAATTATATTTATATATATATTACATATACATATATATTAGTGGTGTCAAATGATTAATCGCATCCAAAATAAAAGTTTTGTTTACATAATATGTGTACTGTGTATATTTATGCATATATAAATACACACACATGCATGTATATATTTAAGAAAAATATTTTACGTTTATATATTAAATATATTTATATATGATATAATTTCTATGAAAATAAATATATACATGTAAATACATGTAAATATTTTCAAAATATATGCTGTATGTGTCTTTATATATGCATAATAAATATACACAGTACACACACATTATGTAAACAAAACTTTTATTTTGAATGCGATTAATCATTTGACAGCACTAATATATATATATATATATATATATATATATATATATATAATGTATATATACATGTATATATGTATATACGTGTGTGTGTATATATATATATATATATATACACACACATATATACGTGTATATGTGTGTATATATATATACACGTGTGTATATGTGTATATATATATACATGTGTGTGTGTGTATATATATACGCCTGTGTGTGTGTGTGTGTGTGTGTATATATATATATATATATATATATATATATATATACACGTGTGTGTATATATATACGTGTGTGTGTGTGTGTGTGTGTGTGTATATATATATATATACGTGTGTGTGTGTGTGTGTGTATATATATATATATATATATATACATATACATGTGTGTATGTATGTGTATATATATATATATATATATATATACTGTATATATATACGTATATGTGTATGTAGTTTTTATCTATTTTGTATATCGATAAAATACAATATACTATACAATAATGTCCTAATTGTAGAAAAACAAAGCATAATGGCACTATGAGATGTAGACTGAAATAAAAAGCAGGGCGTCGTCTGTGTCTGTGGTTATGAGTGGTGGTCCATATTGAAGGTCAGCCGTGATCGATGCTTTTTGACATGCCCACACAGAATGATGTCAGAGCCTCAAATAGCAACTGAGTGAGCATGTGCATGCATGTGTGCATGACTGAGGACTTCAGAAGAAGTACAATTCTTCAGTTTGGAACCAAGAAGCACTCTTTCACTGTGTGATAATCTTTGCCTGACCTCATAGCCACAAAACCATTTACCCCAGAGCAACCTGGTGATTATTTGCACACTGCAGTGGTTCCGATGAGTGCGAAGACCTTCTGCAAGCAGCACGTCTTGCTCCTGTGCTTGTTTGCACTATATGCTGAGTGGCATTGTGTACGAGAAGTGACTCCCACAGCATGAGTGCATCAGGCTTGCCATGCAAATATCAACACCAGGAACGGATGTTTGCACTTGTGTGCATAATGTCACCCTTGCATACATGTAAGCTGCACAATGACACGCATGCGAACACAAACACACCTGCAGGGTCACAGCCTGACAGGTTTAGATATGCAAAATGAACCACAAATGAACTCTCCGTATCACATCTGCAAGTACGGGAGCTCATATTTCTGTGTGTGGATCTGGAACAGGGCTGTGAATTTCTCACCACAGATTTTTGCATTACGAGCAGACGTTTTATTCGCGAGAGAATAAGGACGATATTTAGTGGCGTGCATGTTTGTGTTTATCACACCCGCTGAAAGTCCTGCATCAGCAGCTGCTGGTCTGTTTTGCATATGGCATTGGAAGAAGGGAGAGAAAAGATTGAAGTGGGATATGCATTTGCATACATGGCGGCCGTAATGCATCCTCAGTGTCACAGAGATACTTTGGGCTGGTAGCGCTGTGGCTTATTTGAATGATATCGAGCAGACAGACCAGCAGGCCCAAGGCTGTATGCAATGACATTACTTCAGAAGGGTGATGTCATGCGCTATATACCTTGCACGAGAGCCAATGGGAGAATTAACTCCCAAACTGAGTCTTTTCCTGCCCTGGAGTACCTGTCAGAAGTATTTTGTTTCTGTTTTGTTCCAGATGTTTCTTCTTCACTTTTTTTAGGAAAAATATTAATCGCATCCAAAATAAAAGTTTTTGTTTTACGTAATATGTGTGTGTATACTGTGTATATTTATTACGTATTTATATAAATAAACACAAATGCATGTGCATATTTAAGAAAAATATGTCGTTTATATAAATATACATGTAAATATTTTCTAAATGTATATACTGTATGTGTTGATTTATATATACATAATAAATATACACAGTACACACACATATTATGTAAACAAAAACTTTTATTTTGGATGCGATTAATCACGATTAATCGTTTGACAGCACTAATAGAAATAGAAACAAATGAGTCAATTTGTCAAAATGTTGGCGAAATATGAAAATAGAGGACTAAAGTTGATTTGGAATTCAAACTTTTAATGAGAATAATTCAAGAGACATTTGATTGCAGAATTTATAGCATGGATGGCATTTTCATTTCATGACTAATGTTTTCATTTAGATATTTGATTTATTGTGCATGATCATTTACTCTACTTTTGCTTTTAGATATCCTTTGTCGACATCTAAATCAAGTTGATCGCTACAAATATTTAATAACACTGTTGAATGTAATCTTTTTAAATCTCAAAATAAATATTATTTTTTCCTACTGTACATTTAAAATGTTTAATGCTTAATTTCACTTGTATTTTATTTCAATTTTAAGTGTTCTATTTATTTATTTATTTATTACATTTATTTAGATAATAATATATAACTTTAATATCAACCTTTTATCAGTTATTGGTTATAACATAAAAATTATTATCAGCTTATCTGTATCAGACAAAATTTTAATGTTGAGACATTCCTATAATATGAATATTTCCATTTATTTCCATGGCTCTCTAGAAGAAACTATTGAGATAATAAAGAGATTTTCTTTATGGTTGTGTTTTTCCCAGTGATAAGTCGTGATTTCGGTTCTACTCTTCGTAGCAGTGTTATTTATTTAAATTTGATTTATAATAATAATATTTTTATTATTGATATAAAATAAACATTTATTTTACTATAAGTTATGTTTTCAGTTTTCTTTTTATTTCAGTTTATTTCAGTTTTAAGTCATTTTGTTATGTGCTTTTGTCAATTTTATTAGGCTTGTTTTAATTTTCTAAATAGCTTTAATTAGTTTTTAAGTATGTATTAATGTTGGTTAACAATAACAATACTGTTCTTCCAGTGCCCAATGTTGTCTTTACAAATAATATGACTGTGTTCTACTGTCACCCCTAAAACTGAGGCGTCAGTCTATTATCTGTGTGTGTGTGTGTGTGTGTGTGTGTAAGTGAGCTGCATTTCTGCCACCTTAAAGGCTTGCTGAATATCTTTCCATACCCAACATCAGTCTCTTCCACACATTTCCCGCTCTCTTTTCCCTCCATATGGCATTTATTAATCTTCAATCCCTCTATCCAAAAGAGTGGCCCTCCGTCTATCCTCAGAATGATGATTCACAAGCGGCGCCCAGAGTAATGCCGTGTCACGCGCCGTCTCTCTCCTCCCTCCTCACCCGCTGTGTCCGTGGCAACAAAATGCATTCAGTGTTTGTCTTTATTACTCAACTCAGTCAACTTAAATGGGTACAATGAGGTCTTACGGCTGCGACGTAACCAATGCCAGCTTTGGGCCGAATGGAACAGGTTGCACATTAACTGGTTTTGGGCCAAAAACATCTCTGTTTCCCTCTGGCCCTCTGTGGTGAAGGACAATACAAATGCTCCATAAATGTGCACTTAACTAGACTTTTTTGTAAATTGGGATAATGTAGTGCATGTAATGTAGTGGGATAACGTATACAGCTGGTCATTATTGCTAAATAAATCTTTTAAAACTGGCTCTATTTTTGAAGTTCTTCCATCACTTCTGTGTCTGCAGAGCTCCAGAGATCATCCTGGGTCTGCCGTTCTGCGAGGCCATAGACATGTGGTCCCTGGGTTGTGTCATCGCTGAGCTGTTCCTGGGCTGGCCGCTCTACCCCGGAGCATCTGAGTATGACCAGGTAAGACTTGTCTAATTCTTTAATGGATTATAATGGAAACAGTATAGAGTTGGGAGATGAAGTCATCCAAGGTTTCATATATGCGCTGGCACTCAGCTTGTCTGAGGTTTCCACCCTTAGTACATTTGTGAGTTGTGAGTATTTGTTGTACTGTATCTTAGCTGTTCCCATGCGGCTGTTACCAAGGATGGATTGGGACACTCGGGGCGCTAGCCTCGGTGGAGACCCTCCCTCGATGCCCTGCACTGCAGAAAAATAGCAGAAAAACAAGATGTCTTGTTACTGTATATACATGCAAACATTTAGGGTCAATACGTTTTCTGTTTTTTGTTTAGCAAAGGTGTGTTAAATTGATCAAAAGTGACAATAAAGAATTTGATAATGTTACAAAAGCTTTCTATTTCAACTAAATGTTAAAAAAGAGCGAGAAATTGATCATTTTATTCATCATACATTAAAGTGATGAAAAGTGAGTGAAGAGTGAAGAATGTTTCAAAAGATTTCTATTTAATAAATGCTTTAACGAATTTAATAAATATATTTGATGAATGCAAATAAATGCTTTTCTATTTATCAAATATAAATATCCTGAAAAATAAAATGTATCACCATTTCCACACAAAATATGAAGCAGCATGTTTTCAACATTGATAATAATCAGAAATGTATCAGAAGTTGTCGATTTTTGAAAGATCAATGATGTAATGATGCAGAAAATTCTGCTTTGCGTCACAGGAATAAATTACATTTTACAATGTATTAATATAGAAAACTTTGTTTTAAATGTTGTTATAATATTTCACAATATTTCTGTTTTTATTTTGACCAAATATTTACAGCCTCGAAGAGATTTATTTCAAAATCATTCATTATTGTAATATTTCCAAACTTTTGGCAGGTACTTAATATTTTTATTATACTATATTATATATTATTAATCATGATTATTAAATGCTGCTTTTTATTCTTACAGGACAATAGTATGTATTATTACAATATATATCTTTTAATGTGATAAACATTTTTTTTAATTATAACTGCCGGGGGCGTGGCTTGGGTTGTGGTCAGTTTTTCCTGCTTATATATTCTTAAAAGTCACATTTGCAGTACGCACACTTTATATTTAATACATTGCAACAGTGACAGCACTGTCAACTTATACAGCAGTCACTGGCACACATTTAAGCACTGTTTAATATAAATCTGTTTTCAAGACCCCTAGCTCTCAGGGGCCCATTGACTCATGCCATAATCCATCCTTGGCTGTTTCTGTTTTGTAATTCAGTGGTCAGTAATGATACAAGTAGATAAATAACAAATGTGTTTCAATTGGAAAATGATTTATGAAATGATATTTCCTGTATGATATTCATTTAGCAGATTTTGAGATTTTTTATGTGTGTATGTGTGGCCCTGCCGAGAGAGCCATCTCCTTTCTCAGAAAATGGCTGTGAAAACATCCCTCAATTACTGTTTGTGCTTAAGAGAAAGAAAACAAATCTGATTGTTGGCTGGGCCCCTGCTCTCTCAGCTCTCCTGAAGTGCTGTGTGTGTGTGTGTGTGTGTGTGTGTGTGTGTGTTGTCTCTCTCTGACTTTCATCTCTCTCTGGCCCCTTCGTAGTTCTGGACACATGCCACAAACTGCCCAATTAGCCCAGATCCCGAGCTCTACAGCGAGGCCTTCTCTTAAAAAAATTATTCTGGCCTCATGGAACAGCCCAGGGCCAATGTTCTAGCTCTAAGCAAACCAAACCCATCTTTAACAAGCTCTTAAACACAGCAAAGGACTTTGCAGATTTTTCTCCCACCATTTCTGTGTACTACAGAGTAATAGTATTTTTCTCAGCCCCTCATTTGGTGCATTTATGAGGTCTTGTGATTGGGAAGCAATCGAATGTTAAGGACTCACCTCGGCTTCCCTGTTTACTTTTGATTTTCACTTGGAAGCAAAACTTGAGAAGTTATTTCCAGTCTTTGCTGCTCATTTCTAATTACAGCACTTTGAAATCACCAGCAAGAATCCTCAAAAAGTGAATGGAAAAAAAAAATGTGCTATTCTGTTTCACAAGACTGTAAATGAGCCAAATGCGGTGATCAAGGTCTCTTGAGCAGCTATGAGCTCGGTCTCAGGATACGAGATTGGCCGTTTGGCAGGGGCCGTGGAAGAGATTATTATTATTATTGTGGATTCCTTCGGCTGCCAAGCTCTTGTATTTAAGTCTTTCAGGTGTGTGAATGGCATTCTGTGTAATTGCGGCACCTGGACAGACCTGTAAAAAGAGGGTTTGTCAGGGGAAATCAGTCTCATGGTGACAGCATTCATCACAGATGCTGTTTGCTCAGCTTCTAATGCTGGAATGTTGAAGTTGTGTCATCAGCGTGGCAGCCAAGTGACTGATATGTTTTCGAGCAGACAAAATGTCATCAGTCTGTTTTAATGCAGCTCACTGTTGCTTTTCCCAGAAGTCCGCTTACAATATTAGTCAGGGTTTCTTGCACCAGAAACAGAATCATTTCATTTTTCATGACATTTCATTTCCACCCTGATCATTAGAATTAAAGGCTGTTTTTGCTACTGTACTTTTAGACTTGTATGTCATAGAAAAGACCTTGAAAAAATATATAATAATAATAATTTTATAATTAACAAATATGTAATAGAAGCTGTAATCTGATTATGAGCATTTTAAAACGTAATATAATCTAATTACATGTAATCACTTACTACCCAGCACTGAAAATTTTACTATACTATATACATACTATAGACTACAGTATAGACTTTGTGTTCTATTTGTTATATGCATTGATGTTTTGAAGACTTTGATGTCAGGCTGTAGCATGTCTGTTTTTAATAAATTGCTAAATAATAATAATACATTCAAAATAGAATGTATTTACAAAATCTGCTCCACTTTCCTGCAATATTGCATGCCGCATTAAATCATGCTACTTTAGATTTGCATACTTTGCATTGGACCAAGAGGTCAATCTATGATGTTTAGGTCCTCTGCTAGTTTAAATGTCTTCACTCTACATATTTGCAGGTCTTTATTCATTTTATTGTAATTTTTAAATTCATTTTTATTCATTTTATTTTATTTTATTTTCAACATGAAATGCAATTTGCAGCCCATTTTACTTTGTCAAACAGGATATTTAACAGAAAAAAATTGTATTGTAAAAATCTCATTTTGACTTTGTCGTTTGTAATACTATGACTTTTATGAATCTTTTATGATTTGTTTTTGCAGCTTAGTTTCACTCAACTGACTTTGCAATGTGACTGGATGTCTATATATATATTAAATCTTTATATATAAAACAAGCAAGAAAATCCCCTTTTCCAAATGTACATATCTAAGTAGTGAATATCCAGCACCAAATGTGTGACGTTAGTTGTAAATCTCCTATCGCCTGTGTTTATATCTTCCACCAGATCCGGTACATCTCTCAAACGCAGGGCTTGCCAGCAGAGTATCTGTTAAGTGCAGGGACGAAAACTACCAGGTTTTTCAACAGAGACCCTGACTCCACCTATCCTCTATGGAGACTGAAGGTAAACTCCCTCACCCTGTTTCTCTTTCTCACTTCCTTAATTAGTCTGACTTGGTTCGCATATAATATGCAGCGACAATGTTTTTTTCTCTATCTCTCTCTCATTCCCTCACTCTCTAAACTAAGTTAAATTGACGCATCCACTACACCCTGTAAACAGACCAAGAGGCTAATGTGAGCTAAATGGGTTTTGTGTGAGAGGACTTGGCAACCAGAGCGACGTGGGATAAATCCTGCTTAACGTCCCGTTCTTATTCTTCCCTCTTTCATTCTTCCGTCGCTTTCTGCTCTGTTTCTCTTACTGCGCCAGTGGCTGGTTGCCCATAGTCAATAGAGTTTCTCTCTAGATTAACTTTTGGTGAACTTTGCAAAGCTTCACATGGGGAAACTTTGATATTATTGAACCCCAGTGCAACTCCAAGCTGCATTCCTAACCCTCCATATATATGATATAGATCCAATAAAACTAGAAAAATGTGTCCTCCTACATAGTCAATACCCCTTTAAACTTTTTGGCCCTCAGTGCTTGTGTCTTGAACTGTAGAAATACTCAACCCAATGTCAAGTACTTCCCAGAGATAAGGTTTTATCTTTCATAGTTCAGGAATCATAATGGAGTTTTCAGTTATGTTCCGTTTAAGCGTCAACTTTGCCTCAGATGTTTCTAAAAAACAAAAAGGAAACATATTGTTGACTTAAAATTAATATGGATAGCATAGCCCAAATAATTTGGACTCGAAAGGGATTGAGAAATATTTAAGTTCATATTGAAATCTCTTGACTTGTCTTGACTGAAATTTGTGCACGGTTTGAGATGTTGAGATCTCTTCTATAGGAAACACATTTGAGATTCTTTTCAGGAGAAAATTAAAAGAAGCAGAACTCTTCAGCTGCATATGTCTCATGAATGAGATTTAATTTGTGCGTTTTCTTTACTGTGGGTTTCATTCCAAATTTCAAAATTGCTTTATACTTTTCCCAATGGATTTTAAATGTTTCATGATGTTCCTCCAAGTGATAGTCCATCCAAAAATGTAATCATTTACTCACTCATGTTGTTTCAAACCTCCATGCAATTCTTTCTTTTACTTAAAAGAAGATATTTTGAATAAACCACTTTGAGTTCTCATTGACTTCCACTGTATGGACAAAAAAATTATTGTTTGGAAACTATTTGGTTACCAACATTCTACAAAATATCTTCTTTCGTGTTTCACAGAAGATAGAAAGTCATACAGGTTTAAATCAACATGAGAAGTGAGTAAATGAAGTTTCATTTGTGGATGAACTCTCTTGGCTTATTCCTGATGTTGAAAGCGCTTCTCCAGTGTTTTATTAATTGCTTTTCAAGTGGAGCCATGTTGAAAGATGAATCAGGATAGTGCTGACAGTATTCCTATTTGTTTTTGCAGACACCTGAGGACCATGAGGCAGAGACGGGGATCAAATCTAAAGAAGCTCGCAAGTACATCTTCAACTGCCTGGATGATATGGCACAGGTAGGAGTTTCGTACCTTTGTTCGTACCACAAAACCTGCTTCAGCTTCAACAGGAGCAGAAATCTGGCTCATGGCTAATAATAACCTCCCTCACCCTCAAAAATGTTTTGTCTCCAACTCTGTGTGGCAAGTTTCCAGTAATACTCACACCTCTGTTACGCAGAAAACTTTGATGTTATGTAACTTAGGACATGACTCAAAAGCACAATGGTGCATGGGAACCTTATTCCCCTTGGAGCTATTCAATGATAAGACACATGACTTATGACCTTTTGCCTTCTGCGAGTTATAGAAATCAGCACGCCTCATCACCGGCCAGTCGTCAGATGTCTGGACGGGCTAGGTTACGCTTTCGCCAACAATGACGCAAACCTCAATTTGGATTTTTCCCATAAGAAAAGACTCCATCCCAGTTCATCAGATAAAAACGGCTGATTTAATTCACAGCAAATTCAGTTGAATTCATGGAAATAAGCTTATGCTTGGATACACTTAATCTATAATGTATCCATGCTCATGTCCTTCATAACACCCTTGTTTTACAAGAATTACATCAGAGCCTCATTTTCAGGTCAGGTCCTCTAGTGTTATGATCTAAGTACTGACTTGCTCTGTAGTCCAGTTTACTGCACTGCCTAGTACACTTATTGTAGTACACAGTAAACCTCATTAATATAAAAGCATAAAAAAGTATTATTTTCAATAAGATAGGGAGTATCTTTGATAAGCTGGAAGGTACAAGGCAAAAAAAAAAGCATAGATAAAAAAAAAAAAAAAAGAAACAAATAAAAAAAATTATAATTTAAATAATAATAATAATAATAATAATATTAATAATAGCAACCAAATAAAAAATGAGTTAAGAGTATAAAATGTTTATTTATTTATTTCATAATAAATCATAAAAATAAAATAATTGATAATAAAACAAAACTGAAACAGTGAAAATAAACATAATAATAATAATTGAATTATTATAATATGTATTATTATTATTATTATTAATATTATTGAATAGCAATCAAATAAAAATTAGTTGTAAGTATAAAATGAGTATCAAAATTAATAATAAGAATTATTATTATTATTACTACTGTTATTATTATTATTAATTAATACTAATCAATATTTATTATCAAATTGTTGTTGTTGTTGTTGTTGTTATTAATAATTAAAATAATGATAATAAAAACGGAAAAATGTGAAAAGAAACAAATAATAATAATAATAATAAAACAAATTATTTGAAATAAAACAAATTAATAATAATCATTAAATATACGAAAATATGATACAAAATGTACAAACAAACAAGCATATCTATCTATCTATCTATCTATCTATCCATCTATCTATCTATAAATAAATAAATAAGCCACCTTTACTCACAACAGTTAATAGTTTAGACTCTCTCTCTGTTTGTGTGTGTGTGTGTGTTTCTCAGTTTCCACTGTTGCAGCACTGTCAGTTTGTATGTGGAACATATGCACAGCTGTCTCATGATATGCACCTGTTTTTAAATTGTTGCACTCAGAGATACAGCACTTGTGTATTCAACCGATTTAAATACAACAGTCAGATGTGAAATGCAGAGCAAGAAGAATGATTGTTCTCGGTTTCATCATCTTCAAGAGACAGTTCACTAAGTGTGCGTGCATAACTGTTTTTGCAAGATTTGTGTACGGTAGCTATGCAGTGACTCCCCTCGCTTGCAGTTCATATTCTACATCTTGAATGATTATTTTTCCTCGCGTGTCAAAGATTATTTCTTTATCGTGCAGCAGTGTGATGGAAAACAGAGAGAGAGACAGAGCAGGACTAAAATAGCATGCATAAAAGAGGACTGTGATTTGCACTGGTGACTGGCGGTTTATCTGATAGCTCGGGGAGGTTAGGCCACAGATAAACAGCATGGCAGTATGAAAAATGTGTTAGCCATCTCTGACAGGGATTCCCAATAATGAAAAAAGCTCTGCTGCATTGCTTTTAACCTCTGGCAAAATATCCTATCAGACAATAAAAGCACGGTTCTTTAAATACAGGCACTTTTATGTTTTTAATTTTTTTTTTTTTTTTTTTTATAATTTTTGAAAACTTTTTTCCCCCTGTGGTTTTGTATTTCATGTTTGTTTTTTTATAATTTATATTTAGTAAATATTTCGTTATATTTGCTTCTTTTCACATACATTGTATGTACAGATTATATTATATTATTATACATATATATATATATATATATATATTTCTATTATATATTACAGGTTACTATTTTAATATGAACTTAATAAAATATATATATATATTTATTAATAAATCAGAAATTTTAAAATATATTTTTAAAAATATAAAAGTCACATTAATATAATCTTAAAAACTTTTTCCATGTCTGTGTCATTTATATATGCTTCTTTTCATATCCCTTTGTATATATTGATATTATATTATGTTATATTATATTATGTTTTTCTATTATATATTACAGGTCACTGTATTTCTTTGTAATATAAAGGTCATATTTAAAAAGTCCTTTTCCATGTCTGTTTAATTTATATTTGCTTCTTTTCATATATTCATTTGTATATACTAGTATAATATAATAGATTTTTTTTTACATTTATTTAACTTTTAGTTTTTTTCACATACTCAGACGGGAATATCTGGCCTGGCATCTAAAGCATTCCTAAGTGAATATCTGTAAATGTGAGGGCAAATATTTGGGAATATCAGAAAGGTTACCGCTTTCCTCTGAGAACGCACACACTTTTTGACTGACAGACCTGTGTATATTAATAGAGTTGTACACGTCAAGTACTGCGGGAGTTATTCACACACAAATACTCACATGTATTATTTACAAAAGATGTAAGTTAGATCAGAAGATACAGCTGACAGATTCCATCATTTGGGAACAGCCAGGCTCGCATTCAACACACATTCGGCTGCTAAGGATGATTTATTCTGCAATTATGGTAGCTAATTTTCCCTGCCGCCTACGTTCATGGATTATCACTGTCCAGTGCATTTACAAATATTAACTTTTTTAATTTTGCATTAAAGCATTACAACATTAAATGTTTTTTTTTTCAATTTCTGTGCTGATTGACCTTGTGATTATTATTTTTAGTATGTGAAATTCTATGGAATTCTTTTGTTTTCTGAGGAATTCTGTGGGCACCGATTCCATGGTGATGTGTTAGTCAATGTTACATAAAAAAAAAAAAAAAAGGCAAGAGCTGGTTAACCTTGTTTGAGGATCCCTCAAGTACTTGTTGGTCTCTGTACATCAGCTCATCTTCTCTCATTTGCTGGGTGCAGGTGAATATGACCACAGACTTGGAGGGCAGTGACATGCTGGCGGAGAAGGCAGACAGAAGGGAGTTTATTGACCTGCTGACCAAGATGCTGACCATCGACGCAGACAAGAGAATAACGCCCATAGAAACACTCAACCACCCCTTTGTCACAATGACACACTTGCTGGACTTCCCACACAGCACCCAGTCAGTTGAACTACACCAAAATTAGGGTTATATAGTTTTATCAAATGATGTTTAGATCACTGACCATGTCTTTTTTTCTTGCAGCGTCAAATCCTGCTTCCAGAACATGGAGATTTGCAAGCGTCGGGTGAACATGTACGATACAGTCAATCAGAGCAAGACGCCCTTTATAACACATGTAGCCCCCAGCACCTCCACCAATCTCACCATGACCTTCAACAACCAGCTTAACACTGTGCATAGCCAGGTCAGTATCCACACACACATCTAACTAGCCACTTCCCATTATATTGTTCTTAAATAAAGTTAAAGTTATGATGGGTAAACCACAGCTCTAACCCCTACGTTTGGCATTTTAGATATTATTTAGTGTTTGTAAAGTGCAAAAATAATTTCTTTGTTGTCATGCAAGTTTCTGAATAGCTGGGTCCAAATTGAAATGAACAAATGAGCTTGAGAAAATTTGTTAATGAACCACAATAAATCAAATTAAATGTACTAAGATAATAAATATAATTAAATCAATTATAAGGTCATAAATATTATTATAAATATTATTTAATAATATTATAAATATTATTTAAATATTTGTAATTTGTAAATAGTAGTTTATAATATATGAAACATTTGCAAGAAAAAAGTATAGAATAAAATCAATTATTTTTATCAATAAATGTTTATATTTTGATTTCCAGTAAAAATGTTATTTTACCAAGATAAATGTATTTGAGAATGAAGATACTAAATGTAATTAAATAAATTATCATAAATCATAAATAATAAAATGTAACAGTTAAATGTCATTTACGTTTTTTACATTATTAAATATTTGTAATATGTAACTAATAACGTTCAAATAAAAAGCTGACATTTGTAAAAATAAATAAATAAATAATAATAATAATAATAATAATAATGGAAAGAAAAAAGAATTCAGAATTTTGTCTTGATTTCCCATCAAATATTATTTTTATAAATCCTTAAACAATAATTAAATGAATGTAAAATATATATATATACATATATAAATAAATATTTAAAAAATTACATTACAGGATCATAATCAATAATTTACTAAAAAAAAAATTAAAAAAAAGATCTCTTATTTTAAACATAATCCTCTCTAAACTGTATTAAATGTTGTGATTATAACAAGTTAAATTATAAAAATTTTCTTCTCAAGTAAATCTTTTTAATTTTATGGATGTTTGGATGTTTTACTGAAAAAAGTAACATTAATATTTTTGTGGAGTATGGACCAGTTAATTTTTGAGCACATCATAAAAAGAAGATTTTTGTTTATTTTTGCTACCTCAAAACTACCTCAGGTTTCAACCTCAAAACTACAGCTAGGTCAGAAAGTACACAGCACCAAGCTCTCTTAAAGCTGCAGATAATTAATTGTATTACATGCACAGACTCATTTGCAGTAGGACAATCCAAAGAAATTAGAGTAGCATTGGCCCATTGACCACTGGCAGTATCGGATGACTTCCTTCAGTGGACAGAACACTAGTCATATCATGGGCCATTTGGGCTGTGTGTGTGTGTGTGTGTGTGCCTGAGTGCGTGTTTCCAGCCTTGCAGCCCTCTGTCACAATGTGCTGATTAACAACATGACAGCCTCTACTTCCTGCTTGGCTTGCATTTTACTACTTTGCAGCCTTAAGGATTGCACCACTTTGTTTCCTTCTCTCCTTTTGTTTCCTCCCGTTTTGCCTCAGTGCAGTTTAGCTTCACCAGGGAGCGTTTGTCTAAACTGCTGACAGAGGGCCAGGCATCAATCCCATAATGCCTTCATTTTGAGTTCTTAGATCGGCTCAAACTGTGACTTTCCCCTTCGAATAAACATGTTTAAAGTCAAAAAGTCATATGGCTGTAATGTTATAGCATTCCGGCTTCTCTCTAACGTCATGAGAAGAACATTGTGTAGGCATTCGATGTGTTTGAAGGGAAAGCTTGTGTAGCATTAGCCAGCTGTGAGGCTGAAGTGTTTATTTTGTGTGATGAATACCATGGCGGCGTATTGATTAACTCTCTCCCCTGGTGCTCGTCGGCCTTGCTAAACAGGGAAAATGAAAAATGAAAAGCGCTGTACTGAATTCTCCCCATACAAACCTTAATGAAAAGTCTATAATTACTAGCAGTGGCATGAGATGAAACAGTATTGCTTTGGTAACAGATGAAAGTAAATAACACTAGCATCTATTAAATGAACAGGTTTTGATGGTGCGCCAGCATTTAGGCACATCTTTTTTGTCTTTTGTATTGTTCAATTTCATCCATATCTTAGAAGAAATGACAGCATTTACATGGAAACGCACTCGTACCATCTAGACCTATTCAGACTTGACCCTTGACCTTGTGTTTCTGGGATTTTGTGCCTTTTTATTGTCAGAGATAGTACAGGAAGACATGTTAATTTTGGAAGTTCTGAACAAGCACACGAATAGGCCAGACTCAAACTTGCATTTTCCAAATGAACTCCAAAGCTTGAAATTTTGATGTTGGAGCATGTCATGGCTCAGACCTTTTTTTTTCAGTTTTGAAAGTTTTGAATTGGCGTTTGGGAACCAGAGCAGGCCAGACTCAAACCCACATTTCTTAAATTAGCACCAAGGCTCAACATTTTGATGTATTAGCATGTGCACAGACCACTAAGCCATAGCTCAGACCATTTTTTTTTTTTAAGTTTTGGAAAATCTGAATAGGCGCATAGGACCATGAATAGGCTAGACTCAAACCCAGATTCCCCAAATAAGCTCCAAAGTTCAAAATATTGATGTTAAAGTATGTGTGCTGACCACTAAGCCATGGCACAGACCCTTTTTTTTTGTTGTTGTTTTTTGTTTTAGAAGTTCTAAACAGGCACATGGGATCATGAATAGACCATAAATTGTCTTATATTGGAAAGTTTTGAATTGGCACTTGGGAACAAACGCAGGCCAGAATCAATCTCACATTTCTAATATTAGCACCAAGGCTCAACATTTTGATGTCTTAGCATGCACACAGACCACTAAGCTATAGCTCGGACCATTTTTTTAGTTTTGCAAGTTCTGAATTGGCGAACTGAACCAAAAGCAGACCAGATGTCTTATATTAGCACCAAGGCTCAACATTTTGAATGTTTTAGCATGTATGTAGACTGCTAAGCCATAGCTCAGACCTTTTTTTTAGTTTTGGAAGTTCTGAATAGGGCTCATGGAACCATAAACAGGCCAAATTCAAACCCACATTTCTCATATTAGCACCAAGGCTCTACATTTTGAATGTCTTCTGAATAGGTGCATGCAACCATAAGCAGGTCAGACTTTTCCCAATTGAACTCTAAAACTCAAATCAAAATATTGATATTGGAGCATACATACTAACTACTAAGCCATGGCTCGGATCTTCTTTTTCATTTTGAGCAAAAATCACGCCCTTTCCCTCTCTCTGGCGATGTTACCGCACTCATATTTTTACTTCTGGCTATATTTTTGTCTTGTGTTTTCATTATAGAGAGAGAGTGACTATGATGGAAGGACCTGCACAATTCTTTTGAGAAGCACATTCGGTTCACCGTTCTAGATGGAGGAGAGGGAGTTCCCTCGTTCATCAAACCTCCTAGACGGCGCAAATTCCACATTGATAGATGAATAAACAGATGAATGTGCTGCAGTCAGGCCGGATTAAAAAGCACTGGAGGGGAAATCTAGTGCAGAGGCTTTGAAGAACAGATTTTCTCTCCCCTCACCAGTTAGATCTGTGTGTATATTTAATCATAGCTTTAGCGCAAAGAGGGATCATTATCTGCTGCTAATGAGACTGAGCAAATTCAATGAGTTGAAGGGTCCTAGCATTGATGGAGACTGTAACACAAGAGCATTGATTGAAGCTCTCTCTCCTCCTCTTTCCTTACGCTCAATAAGTCATTTTATAGAAAATGCCTGGACCCTAATGCTGTCTGCACACAATAACAGCTAATAAAGCGTTTTAGTTGAAGTTGCAGAACAGTGTTGTGGTATTCGCTCTAAGAAATTACTCTGAATTTAACATGAAACAGCTTCCTGTGCTTGCTGCATGCAGTTTTCATCAGCTAACATTTTTTGTACATCCATCCTGTATATCAAGAAATATTTTTGAGAAGTTTATGTTTATCATTTGCTATTATTTGAAATTTTGCCCCTCATCCTTCATTGTTGCTCCACCCAATCGCCACACCCACTTCCTCATACTTTTGTTTGTTTGTCTTTGTTTGTTCGTTTGATCCCATCGGTTCCTTTAGGCCACCAACCTGGCTCCCTCTTCCACCAGTGCCACCCTTTCCCTTACCAATCCCGATGTCTCCATACTAAATTACCAATCTGCACTCTACCAGCCTTCTGCGGCCCCCATGGCTGCCGTGGCCCCCAGGACCATGAACCTCCAACCCGGTGCGCCACAGCTCTGCGCCGCCCGACCCGATCCCTTCCAGCAGGCCCTCATCGTCTGCCCACCTGGCTTCCAAGGTGAGTGCTAATTTAATTTATACAGAACCCTAGGTTCAGCTTACCTGTTTATTATATTTTAGGGCTAGTTTACTCAAGAATTGCAATTCTGTCATTATTTACTCACCCTAAGGTCTGTTCAAACCTGTTTGCTGTTATCGTTTCTGTTTTTAAAGAATTTTTACTTATATCTTTCCATATAACAGCAGTTCATAGTATCTACTTGAGGCAAATAGCATCATGTTAATGGCCCATAAGACTGGTTCTGCTATATTCCAAGTCTTCTGAAGTCAGATTTATGTGATTATCAGTGATAATATTTAACAGAAACTTGCACCAAGATTCAAACAGAAAAATGTAAGTTTTAATCTGTTCTTAACAGAAAGCTTTGAAACCATTCAAATGTTTGGAGTCAGTAAGATTTTATTAAATATTATAATAGAAATAATAGAAATTAATTATTGTCCATTAAGGATGCGTTCAGTTGATCAAAAGTGACAGTAATGACATTCATAAAATATTTATTTTAAAACTTTTCTGTTGAACTTTCCACTCCTCTAAGATTCCTGAAAAAAATCTTGGTTTTCACCAAATAAATAGAAATAAATTTAAGAAATACATTTAATTTTAAAATCAAAAGTCATGGCTCAGACCTTTTCTTTTTTTTTTCAGTTTTGAAAGTTTTGAATTGGCGTTTGGGAACCAGAGCAGGCCAGACTCAAACCCACATTTCTTAAATTAGCACCAAGGCTCAACATTTTGTGCACAGACCACTAAGCCATAGGACCATGAATAGGCCAGACTCAAACCCAGATTCCCCAAATAAGCTTCAAAGCTCAGAATATAGATGTTAAAGTATGTGTGCTGACCACTAAGCCATGGCACAGACCCCTTTTTTTTTTTGTTTTAGAAGTTCTAAACAGGCACGTGGGATCATGAATAGACCATGAATTGTCTTATATTGGAAAGTTTTGAATTGGCACTTGGGAACAAAAGCAGGCCAGAATCAAACTCACATCTCTTATATTAGCACCAAGGCTCAACATTTTGATGTCTTAGCATGCACACAGACCACTAAGCTATAGCTCGGACCATTTTTTTAGTTTTGCAAGTCCTTCTCTAAGATTCCTGAAAAAAATCTTGGTTTTCACCAAATAAATAGAAATAAATTTAATTTTAAAATATATAAAAATATATATTTTTTAAAACTGCTATTTTGAATTGCAATATTTCACAACAGCCCTGTTTTTATTGTAACATAAAATGAATATTTTTGAACAGTAGTGTAGTTGTATGGGCTACTTTTATGAGACTTTTATAATGTTTTATGTGGTCATTGAGCTGAGTAAACATTCTTTTAAAAGTCATATGCATTTGAAATGAGTAAACGCTGACAGAATTTAAATTTCTGACTGAGCTATTTCTTACATTTTGCCAACTAATGGTGTTTGCTTGTTATTTCTTCCCAGGTTTGCAAGCTTCACCCTCCAAACACACTGGCTACTCGGTGCGGATGGAGAATGCAGTTCCCATAGTAACACAGGCCCCCGGTGCCCAACCTCTACA
Organism: Onychostoma macrolepis; assembly: GCF_012432095.1. Taxonomy (NCBI): domain Eukaryota; kingdom Metazoa; phylum Chordata; class Actinopteri; order Cypriniformes; family Cyprinidae; genus Onychostoma; species Onychostoma macrolepis. Next base: position 7,951,820 of record NC_081172.1, on the reverse strand, counting down.
GATCCAGCCGGGCCTTCTGACACAGGTATAGCCAGACATTGCCCCCATTGCCATAGCAATACAAAGCCACATTTCCTAAACTAATTACACCCCTCAGCCTTTCCCAAAATCTCAATTACATCCGAGTTTGGCTCCAACGAAGAGCAATTAGCATGACCTACTTTGTTTTAATGATATAAGTATAATTCACTTTCCCTTCGACAAAATTGAGAAGACACTCTCATTTCATGGCCAGTAGATTAATTGAAGCCGGGTTGGATTTATCTTGGTTTGCTCTGCTGTAGTAACTGGAGTGACCTATCTTTTCCCACTGGAGATTTTACCCCAATGATGGTTTGCTTTCCTGCTTCCACTAAGGTCCAGGCAACTGTGCATTTTTCCTGAAGTTAGAGGAAGTCATGCTTTGATGAGCAAGACTGAGGTTGGCTTTAAATGAGGTCTGTGGATGCTGAGGGATTTGTCTATCCTCTGGTGCCGCAAGGCAGGGCCCAGGCGGCTTTTAAATTTGAGACAGGGTGGCGAGGTTCAGAGGCGTTTAGCTAATTTGTAATTTATCTGCAACAGTTTTCGGTTTTGCTGAGCTGGGCTCTTGTTGCTTTTTGAAGACTCTACTGAAAGGTTCAGCCAAAAATGAAAATTATTTACTATTTACTATTACTATTATTTACATGTTGTTCCAAACCTGTATGACTGACTGAATTCTGTGAAACATAAAAAATGAAATTTGTAACAAATTGTAACAAAATCTGTTTACACTTTTCAATGTAATGAAAGTGAATGAGGACTGTGGCTGTGAAGCTCCAAAATGACAAATGAAACACCATAAAAGTATCAAAAATTAGTCCATATGACTCATTCTGAATCTTCTGAAGCATTGTGTGAGGAACAGACCAAAATTTAAGTTGATTTTTAATGTCTTGATATCTGTTATTGCATGTTTATGAGAGAAGCAGCAATATTTCAGCAAAGAATGGATCAATCATTCTCTTGAATCAAATCAATGAATCGATTGATCCGGTTCACAAAATCAGTCTGAATGATTCATTCACAAATCGAAGTTCAAATGTGACCGGAATGAGTCGCAGCAGCTCCATCAGCGAATAACAGGCTACATTTTGGTCTGTGTATCACACAAAGCCATCATATGACTTCAGAAAACTTGAAATATGACATATGAGTCATATGTACCATTTTTACAATGTTTTTGCAGTCTGTTTGAAGTCTCCATTCATCTTTGTTCCACTGAAGAAACAAAGTCATACTATTATGAAACAACACTGTGGTGAGTAAATGATGAGTGAGTGTAGTATTTGTTTTAATGAAGTCATAAAGCTAGACTGTAGAAAGCCAGACTGGATGTTTTTTTTTTTTTTTTCAAAATCGTTTAGTTAATTGTAATTCGTCTGCAGAATTTTTCAGTATTGCTGAGCTTTGCTTGTGTTGGTGTTTCGTGACTCTACCCTACTGCTTAAGTACTGTAATGCATCTTTATTGTTCCTCGCGTTCAGGAAAACCCGTGCATAAATTCCACGGGTGATTATCAGAGCTCTGCATTGGGAAAGGCGGCTGGGGATACTTGTTCATCACTACTTCAGGGTCTCAACCACCCATTCTCCCCCCTTCACCCCAATCAGCCAGACCACATCGCTCCTGGTGCCAGTGGAGTGGGTTTCTAGAAGGCCTCGGCCTTTATCTGGAACAGGAATGCAGAAAATGCGAAAACAATTGGCGCGGGAGCGGCGGTGCTTTCAGAGCCCTGGGGGTGACAAAAGGCTTTCACTCCGCGAGGGCAGAAAAGCTGTTAGGGGGGTCGTTGCAGAGATGGCCTTGCATGGAAAACTCTACTCTTATCTGGGTTAGCGTTCCAGGCCAGACAGTACAATTACACAACCTAACCCAGAGTGAGAAAGGAGGATGCAAAGTGTCAGGAATGTAGGCAAAGGGCTTTGGGGACATAGTTCTAAAGAAATTATTTGTGTCACTGTTGTCATGGGTGGAAGAAGCATGTAGAGGTGTTGAGACATACTCAAAGTATGCACTTTTAGGCCTTGTGCAACAGGCAAAATCAAACGAGGTGCTAAATGATAGTGTAAATGTTCTTTCTTTCTTTATGCGGACATAAAGGGTTTTCTTAGGTCAGTTTATAGATTTATTTTATTTAGCTGAAATAAAAAAAATCCAGTTTCTCTCAGGTCAGCTTTCTTTTTCTTTCTTTCTTTCTTTCTGCTGAATGTTTAGGATTTCTTTATGCTAAAATGTGTCAAAATCAGTTTTCTCAATTCAGTTTTAAAGATTTCTTATTTTATTTAATATTTCATTTTATTTTGCTGAAGTTAAAGCAAGTGTCAAATATAAAACATTCCAGTTCCAGTTTCTCCTGTCGACTATAACATTTTAATTCATTCATTCATTCATTCTACTTTTGAGGTTAAAATAATAAAATAATTAATAATTATATTATATAAAATGATTAAATAATTAGTTATATAAAAATAAAAAATGAAGAAAATTTTAATAAAAATAAAAATTATTTTTAATGAAATTGATAAAACACAAAACAAAGTAGTGACAGGATGATTATAGTTTGAAAGTTACTTTGTTATCGCTCTAATAATATCAGTCCAGTGCACTCCAGAAAGTTGACCTTAAATAGCTGGAATTCCAGAAAAATGCCAAGATTCGCTTCTCTTACAATGTTAAATGTGTTATCACAGCCTTTCAAACATCGTAAAAGCATTTATTTTTTATTTTTCATTCTTCCCTGTCACCCTCCCTTGTATGTGCGAGTGCTGTGGCCCATACCAATGGACTGGTAAATAGATGTGCAAAGGGTATTAAAGAAACAATTCATTAGTTGTACATTAAACTGCTAATCAATAAAGCTGCATTAAACTATTAGAGCTGCAGACACTCTTCTTCAAGCTCACATCTCTGGGCAAATTATGCCTGGCACTCCCGCACTCCTCACCCACCATACAAAGCAGCTCCTCACAAAGCCTCTGAATGGGGCCCCTGAATTTAATTAAAGTCGGAGCTGATTTGGAAAATGTCTAACACATCAGTGCACTGCCTGGGAGATGCCACATCTCTTTATTAAGGCAGGGTCTTATCTTTTTTATAGGCAGGAGCCAAGGCCGTACGTAGTATGCAGGGCCCCATCTGAGGCCGTCATCTAGATACCGGTGCCAAGGAATAGAGGGAGGGAAATGAATGAAGTTCCAACGAAAGTGGCACAAGCTTTTTGTTATTCCAGAGGGAGATCTTTTATGCTGTCCATAATTTGCTGCTTCATAGCCGTCCTGCTCACATCTTCATTTGCAGACCAAGAGAATAATTAGCTTAGAAGATGGATGGGTTATAAAATTGTTTATAATGTATCTCTTCTGTTTATGTTTTGTTAGAACAATTTCATTAAAGATGTCTCTTGAATCTAGGCCCGAACGCTGATGCTACTGTGTCTTGAATAACTAAATGACCCCTTTGGTGGTTGTTTGGCACAGTTTAGCACTTACTAGCGGTCATTTCTCTAAATAGCCGTATCCTTTTTCTCCTCTCTCTAAATCTGTGGATGCAGTACCCTGGCCTGTTTAGCTGCGCCGCAGCCCTGCGATTTCATGTGCCAGGTTACGGAGTCTTCACACTGACACCAATTAAATAGCAAGAGGTCACTGAGTCCGTGTGCTGTTGTTTGCTATTGCCATTCATATCCTACTCACACATGAGGATCACATGAGCTCCACTATCTGTAGATGTTCAGCCTTCTGCTGGAGATGTTCCTGACCTCTATACGCTAACCCTGTGTTTTCCCTCCATCTTTACTCTACAGCAGGCCTGGCCGTCTGGGACTCAACAGATTCTCCTTCCACCGGCGTGGCAGCAGCTCACACACACCTCCGTTCAACACGCCACCGTCATCCCCGACTCCATGACCAGCTCGCAGCCTCTGGCCAACTGGAGGTGAGAAAGGACTATTGTGCTTGCTACAGTACACAAGGCAGCCCATTTATTCTTAGGCCATTAGTGTTACATTTTTTTTTTTTTATGTCAAAATGCTTTTTTTCTGTTCTAACCTAAAGGGATAGCTCACACAGAAATGAAAATTGTCATATTTACTCACTTTCATGTCGCTCCAAACCTGTATGCATTCTGTTGAACAATATATTTTAAAGAATGTTAGTCCCAAAGGGGGCCCAAAACTGTTTGGTTACCAACATTCTTCAAAATATCTTCTTTTGTGTTCCACAGAATGCATACAGGTTTGGAAAACCATAAGAGGGAGTAAATAATTTTAAGGTGTAGATAAGATACAAAGTTGTCCCTTTAAGGGTACTGCTCCAGTGATAAGCTTTTTTTTCTTGCAGTGTGGGTTGATTTCCCAGTAAAGTGTTAATACTGTGGCTTTGTGGTGCTTTCAAAACATTGCTTTTTTCTACATCCTAGCCCATGGACATTTGTCTCAACCAGTGTGAGTTTGAGGGCAAGACAATCATTTCGTCTGGCCATTGGCAGATGGGGAGTGTTTGAGAAACCATTATTGTTTTTGCAATAGATTGCAACAGTGCCCTCCCAATTTTTCAGCAGCCTTGGTTCCAGAAGTATTTTTCCCATTCTTTTTTTCACATAGGGATTAATAAAAAGGTCTTTGTTTAGGAGTTATACGCTATGAACTAAACCAACTAGATATGAGGTGAATCACAGCATTATAAAACTTTGATTTGAAGCAAAATAGGTACAACACTGCAATGCTTTATGGGAGTGAGTGGGTTCTAAAATGTTTTTTGGGCAAAATTTGCTTTGTTGCGATTATTTGATTGGTGGAGATTTCTCTGTAGAATTATGGATAATGTCATTTTTCTGCTGTTGAACATATTTCAAAATTAAATCGAAATAATGTAGGCTGATTGCTTCAACAAAAGCATTTACCCTCAAATAACAACCTCTTAGCTCACAGTAGGTCTGTCTTTAAAGGTTTATAAGTTGTCGCTCAAAATCAGTTCCCCTGTGGAGAAAATGAGAATTGAGAATGAGATTTTTACTTCTGGAACCGACTGTTTAACTCCATTCCATTTAGATGTTGGTGCCACAGAAGCTTTCATCTTTAGTTTGTTTTATTTAGCCAGACAGATCTGGTACAATTTCATCATGTTTAATAGGGACTCCGTTAGCATTTTATAATTAATTATATCCTCACGAAACATACTTATACCATGCTAATTATATAAACGGGTCATGTGGAACTCAAACGATCTATTTTAAGATATCATGACTGGTGATCCGTATATTTCAAGGCAGTTTGGTACCGCAACACTGGGTTTTAATAATCTCCTAGATTATGAACTAAGCAGATTGAGTTATCTAGGTTGCTTAGTCTGCAAATGCACCTAAAAAGCCAACATGCATTTGAATTATTCATTTGGAATGAAGAAACAGAATATTTTAAATCGGATACTCATTATATTCTGGATTTGTTTAGAATTCTTGTTGGTTTCTTGTAATGGAACAGTGAGTGCAGGAGCATGTCTCTGGCTAGGACAGGGTATTGGAGTCAGGTCGTGCTGTCCTGCATGAGGTGAATGTATTACAGAGGAACGTGTGCTGATATCTGCGGATCATCACATCAGAGCCTTAAGCTCAGCCCGGAGGGCTTGGTAGTCCTGAGCCAGTCCGGTTGGAAAAGTGTCGCACTTTTACTGCAGAGAGGGATTTCTCTGAGATCTAATGCTGTTCTCTGTTCCTTTTCTGTTTGCTGCAATCACTGCTGCCCCTTCTGGCCAAATGTTGCATTGCATTTATTCTTAATTTAATTCATAAAGATCTAAATGCTATTTAGCTATTTAGGGTTTGTTCCTATGTTGGATATATTTAATTCTGACAAGTAGTGCTGTGGTCAAAATATTTTGGAACAAAAAAAAGTTGGTGACCATTGCCTCTGACGTTACTTGAACTGTTTTATCTGTAGCAACAGAGCTTTGGACACTGTAAAAATCCTACTTATAATCAATGTCAAGTTGACAGTGAATTATTTAAACATCCTTATAACAAGGTACAATAAATTGACATGAGAAGCTAAATATCATAAAATGTTAAGAATAGTTTGTAGAGAATGTATCTTGAATCAATGAGAAATAAATTTTTAGATTTTGCACAACAACAACAAAAATTGTAATCAAAATTACATTTCTAAAAGCAAAATAGAAGTAGAGTTTTACTTTACTCTTACTGTCAGTAAATGTATACGGTCTCATTCCATAACATTTTTTTTTTTTTCATATGAAATATCTTGTCAGATGAATTTAATACACTGTTGTTCAAGTTTGGCATCAGTACAGAAATTAATACTTTTATTCAGCAAGGATGCATTAAATTAATCAAATGTTGTTACAAAAGGTTTCCATTTCAAATATATAAAAAAAATGCTGTTCTTGTAAAATTTCTAACCATTCAAAACTCTTGAAAAATTATATTGAGCAGCGCAACCAACGTTGATAATGATAAGACATGTTTCTTGAGCACCAAATCAGCATATTAGAGTGATTTTTGAAAGATCACGTGACACTGAAGACTGGAGTAATGATGCTGAATATAAACAAGAATAAGTTACATTTTAAAAATATATGTGACCCTGGACCACAAAACCAGTCTTAAGTAGCACGGCTATATTTATAGCAATAGCCAAAAATACATTTTATGGGTCAAAATTATTGATTTTTCTTTTATGCCAAAAATCATTAGGACATTAAGTAAAGATCATGTTCCATGAAGATATTTTGTGAATTTTTTACTGTAAATATATTGTTTGGACAACTTTAAAGGCGAAATTTACAACAATTTTGTAAATTTGGACAACTTTAAAGGCGATTTGATCAATATTTAGATTTTTTTGCACCCTCAGATTCCAGATTTTCAAATAGTTGTATCTCGGCCAAATATTGTCCGATCCTAACAAACCATACATCAATGCAAAGCTTATTTATTGAAAAATTGACTGGTTATGACTGGTTTTGTGGTCCAGGGTCACATATTATAATAAAAAACAGTTATTTTAAATATTTCATAATTTGACTGTTTTACTGTATTTGTGATCATGTAACAGCAGCCTTGATCATAAGAGACGTATTTCAGAAACATTAAGAAATTATTTTTCAGACTTTTGAACGGTAATGTAAGAAGTATTTAAAGGGCATGCTTTAATTATTCTTGTTTTGATTCAGGAATTCACATCCCCATGGCAGCCATTACAATCCCATTATGCAACAGCCAGCCTTACTGGCAGGTCACGTCACCCTGCCGTCTCAGCAGCCTCTCAATGTGGGTGTGGCTCATGTCATGAGACAGCCATCAAACAACAACTCCTCCTCCAAAAAGAACAAGCAGCACCAGATGAACAACAGGTCAGACAACCCTTACTTAAACAAATGAACAAACTATGGTTTTGTCATGGTACATGCCATCAGGTGGTAATATTTATCTGTTATCATTAATAAATGCCATGGTATAATATGGTAAAATGTTCAAAAAATATGATTTCATGTCTAAAAAGCTTTACAAAAGAACCTCATACTTTCTTAGGAACGTGTCGGCGTACGACGTGTCCTCCACCCAGCCGGTGACGTCACCTCAACGCTCCAAACGAGTGAAGGAGAACACCCCCCCTCGGTGCGCCGTGGTTCAGAACGGCCCGTCCTCAACCTGCGGCCCATCACAGACCTGTGGAGGAGGGGGGTGGGGAGGCGAGCAGGCATGTAGCACCACTCGAGACCACCACGGTCAACACAACCCACCGCGCCAAACCATCATCATCCCCGACACCCCCAGCCCGGCCGTCAGCATCATCACCATCAGCAGTGACACGGATGAGGAGGACGACCTTAAACAGCCCAGTAACACCAGGTCAGAAAAATGGGACAAGCGATTTTAGTGCACAGTTCTGTAATGTGACATATTTTTGGAGTGAAAGTGGGAAATAATGTAGGACAGGACTTGATTTTATCCATCAGGATTTGATTGGATTGTGTTTATGTTAGGATATTGCTTAATATTTGTCTGTCTGCGTATATTCTAAAAGAATATTATAAAAACAATTTGTTTTCTGTGGAATAACTGATTAATCATGCGCAATAAGACCAGGGACATTTATTGAGTAAATAAATAGGGTCAATTTTGACTTTTAAATGCCTATTTGGCTCAGGGAAAATACCGGATAATGCCTTGGAAATGACTTTGGTGGTCTTGGGAGTTGAAGGTTTTACGTAAAAAATCTGACATTGTAGATATTATTCATATGGTACACTCTAAAAATTGTCATAATTTTAACTAAATAAGACAACAGTAAAAAGCTGTGTATTGGTTAATGGTACATTCCCTTACTGTATACAGTAAATAACTGTTATAAATCTAATGGGACATTTCATGTAAAATACTGTTAAATTTTCAACAGTATTTCAGAAAGCGAATTAGGACGGAGATAGGGGGTGGGATCAGGAAAGGTCCTCGAGCCGGGATTCGAACTCGGGACGCTGCCCACAAGGCTGTTGGCGCCGACATGAATCACCTTTCTAACCTTCCTGTTTTTCCTTCTCAACAGCACGTCATCCAAACAGAGGAAGAATGTCATCAGCTGTGTGACGGTCCATGACTCCCCTGACTCTGACTCCAGCAATACCAGCCCGTACGCTGTGAAGTCCCGGCCTAATGGCCCCAACGCCAACGGCTACGACTCCAAAGGCGCTGTCCTGGACAACTACAGCAATGGGAACCCCCGCACCATCATCATCCCTCCACTGAAGAGCCAGGCCAGCGAGAATCTGGGAGAGTGTGACAGACTCCTGCCTGGTGAGACAGGGGAAGGGCTGATAAGCTGACAGAGAAAAAGGGACACCTGGCAGAGCCTGAATCAAGCATCAATTTAAAGTGACAATTCACTGACAGCCTCTGATATGCAGCGTAGATTTATTTAGTAGATTTAGTAGATTTATGTGGCATTTCAAAATCTATGGGCAATAAAAACAGCTTAGAGAAGTATTTCAAGCAAGTCCGATCTGTTAAAAATTGTCAGAAGATATTTTATGACAATGCAAACTTAAGTGTGATCAACAGTTCTGTTTACTGTAACAGTGTTTTTTTGAACATTATTATGCAGATTTCTGGAATACTAATTGATTCTAATTGGTCAATCACAGTATACTACAAGTTAACTAGAGTTTGTACATGGCCTGCTAAACTATATTGATAGGCAAACAGTTTCATAAATAGCTGTGCTAATTAATTTCATGTCTGTTTTATCACTCTGTGATCTCTTTCTTGTCACATAATAAATACATTTGGAAAATTTGTTGAAAATATTGATTATATTGTCTTAAAATAATTTTTCCAATATTTTTCCAAATGTATTTATTTTTATTTGAATTTTTGCAGTTTTATTTAACACATTATTTATTTTTACACAATATAAATGATTGTTTATCCTAATTATTTTTTATTTGTATTTAGTTATTACAATATAATCAGTATTCCCAACATTATTTCCAAATTTATTTTTATTTTTGCAATTTTATTTTAACATTATTTATTTTAATTTTATTAACACAACATGGTCAATATTTTCAACAATTTTCTAATGTTTATGAATGAATAAATGAATTTATTTATTTATTCCTCTTTCTATCATCCATCCATCCCAATATAATCAATATTCCCAAAATTATTTCCAAATTATTATTTTTTTCAATTTTATTTAATTAACACAATATAATCAATATTTTCGACAAATTTCTAACTTTTATCTATCCATCCATCCATCCCAATAAAATTTTATTTTTATATATTTAATTATAATACAATATTACCAAGATTATTTCAAATTTTTTAACATATTTTATCAATTCCAACAGACACGGTGAACCACCAGAACTCCACCTACAAGTTCAAAACCTCCAATGGGGGCTTGTCTGGCAACAACCACTCTTCGGGAGGCGTGGTTGGAGGCATGTCATACCGTCAGCAGCGCACAGGGCCACACCCCTTTCAGCAGCAGCCTCTAAATCTCAGCCAGGTATTTCAGTCGAGCATTTCAAACCTGGTTCTTAGTTCGTTTATTTAGCCACAAAAGTAATATGGTGATATCCCTTCATTTAGGCCCAGCAGCACATGGCAGTTGAGCGCAACGGAGGCCACCGGAGGCAGCAGGCCTACATCACCCCCACTATGGCCACCCAGGCTCAGTACTCCTTCCACAACAGCCCCACCCACACAGCTAACGTTCATCCCCACTTGGCTGCTCCTCATCTGCCCGGGCAGCCACACCTCTACACCTACACTGCCCCCACGGCCCTGGGCTCCACCGGCACGGTGGCCCACCTGGTCGCGTCGCAGGGTTCGGCCCGTCACGCAGTCCAGCACGCTAGCTACCCGCCAGGCATCGTCCACCAGGTGCCTGTTAGCATGGGTCACCGCGTGCTGCCCTCGCCCACCCTGCACCACGGCCAGTACCAGGCCCAATTCGCGCACCAGACCTACATCAGTGCTTCTCCTGCCTCCACTGTCTACACTGGATACCCGCTGAGCCCCACCAAGATGAACCAGTACCCTTACCTCTAAAGCTGAAACACTGGAGCCCAGCCAATCGCTGCTTACCATTTCTACCCTTATCCCACCTAGAGACAGAGAGACATGCTGAAGCCTATCGACCCTTAACCCCATCCCCTTGTTCCTTTCATGCTTAAACTTGAAGACAATGAAGACGCCGATGGATAGAGGAAGTGTACTCTCGGAGGGAACGGAAGGGTACTGAGGAGTTTTTCTTTTTTTTTTAGATGAGTTTGCCTTCTCAAAAGGGCCAGTTAACGTTTTATTTCGTGATCTGGAGGTTTCGTTTCTTTTAAAACAGAAGAAGGAGATTTTGCTTTTGTAGTTTCTTTTACAACATGGTCTCATCAACAGGCCGTTTGGGAGAGACAGAGTTTAATTCGAGGGAGATTTTAATTGCTTTTCCCTTTCTTGAATTCATTCACCGACTGTTGAGCCGAGGTCATGACGTGGATGTTTTAAATTCCTACGAGAATGTTTTTGGACAAGGTGAAATACGGATATCTGCTGCTCTTCAAAGAAAAAAAAAACATAACGATGGCCTTGAACTGTCTTAAACGTTTCCAAATTACACGCGGCGAGCGGTATCGTGCATATTCCGCCGCGCTCTCCGACAAAAAACACCTGGAGGAATCTTCTGGAAATAGGACGACAAAACTTTCTAGTGTATTTATAGACTTTTCTTCGTTTGTGTTCACATTTAGAAAAGAAAATGCGTTTGTCATACCGTAGAACATTAGCTGGGCCCCTCTTTGTAGAATGTAGCAGTCTGCACCCGTTGATTTCATGAAGAACCTTTCTGATACCAATAGATTCTTGTTTTTCCTCTTTCAATGTGATTGCACAAAGTGGTTACAATAACATAGGCATGTTCAACACGGTAGACAGTCGTGCGTTTGCGTGCATGTGTGCGCTCAGCACATCTGTGCGACATATTCCTCCACAGTCTTAGGTTTATCATTGTTACCTCGTAGTGCCTTACATATATTACGACAGTTTACTTGGCTGGAAACCCTCTAGAACCAGATGCTAGTCAGAGAGTTGGCTCCTAGGTTGAACATCTTCATTCGAGCTGTTTTGTGTGTTTTTTTTAAGTTCCAGGTGTAAGCGTTAGCCCTAAACGTTATTTAAATGCTTCTCGTTTAGCGTGCATGAGGTCTTCTACATTTAAAGATAAAGATACTTGCCTGGGGTAATGAACCAAAGTCGTCATTTAAAGATAAGTAACTTTTGTTCTGGATAGTGGATATAATTATATATAGCGTATTTACTGTATATATCTGTTTTAGTACTTGCAATCAATGCAACATCACTGATTTTAGGCTACATATGTCATAAAAGGGAGACTAAATGTATATCTTATGGGAAAAGCCAAGTATCATTTAATCAGTTTGAGATCGGGCCACACTATTTGTCTAAAAATATAATAAAACAAACCAGGTTTGAAGAGGTTGTCTGTTTACGAAAGGCTTGACTTGGTTTAGAAACCTGGGAGGGTTCGAGAAGGAGAGTCTTGTTAGGAGTAGGAGGTGCTTGTGGATTTTGATGGGAACTGTTGGGAAAGCGAGAGGGCAAATTCCACATTTTTAATGAGAATAGCATGTTGGCTTTGAGCACGTTGGTAGATGCCGAAGGAAGCCGTGCAGCACGACTGCACACCATACTCTGATTTAAGCGCTTGTTCAAGGTTCTACGAAGATCTGTGGGGTTTTTATTCTCACGTACACTCCGGGGTTCGAACTGCCCCTGGTTGCATGAGGATATCTGCATCAACATGCACCGGAAATCAATATTGGCTTTGTCTTTTTCACTGTTTGTCTTACCGTAGGAATCACTTATGCTACAGGTGTCAGTCAGTACAGAGATAACAAAAGTGTAGAAAACTGTGGGCCAATGCTTGTCTTTTTTTGCTGCTTATTTAACATTGATATGCTAGCCAATCATTTACACTGTGTCCTAACCACGTGCTCCGCAACAACGCTATTACAAAGACAGGGAAAGTTATATAGTACTTTATATAAAATACCTTTCAAAAGTTTGGGGTAAGTTCAATTTTTCTTTTTTTTAATTAATACTTTTGTTTAGCAGAGATACATTAAATTGACCAAAAATGGCAGTAAAGACATACAGAGATCATAATGAAAGACGTTGCTATTTCGAATAAATGCTGTTCTTTTGAATGTTCTATTCATCAAAGAATCTTGGATAAAAATGTATCTCAGTTTCCACAAAAAAATATTAAGCAGAAATAATAATTAATGTTTATTAAGCACCAAATCATCATATTAGAATGACTTCTGAAGGATCATGTGACACTGAAGACTGGAATAATGATGCTGAAAATTCAGCTTTGCATCAGAGGAATAAATTACATTTAAAATATATGCAAGTAAAAAAACGTTATTTTAAATTGTAATAATATTTCACAATATTACTGTATTTTTTGTTAAATAAGTGCATCCTTGATGAACATAAGAGACTAAAAATAACCTGATAAAACTTTATTAAAATGTATTTTTACTATTTTAATTATCTAAGAACGGAAGGAATACAAAATAATACAAATAAAATAATCAAAAGTTTACTTCAAATTTGATTCAAATTAATTACTAAAAAGGAAAGAAAAAGATCAATTCCATGTGTTTTTTTGTTTTTGCATTGACCGGACATTTTTGATTGGCTGTGATTCAGATTTTTTATTCAGATTGGCTGTGGCAATTATGCGCCTGCTTAGGACACAGTGTTTTATTTTATTTTATTTTTTTCATTTTTATGTCTTCAGATGGGCACATGCTTATGGAATATCAAATATATCCTATTCTGCCCTCACGTCATGCCACAAAACTTACATTTGAAGTAGTTTTTACTTTGAGATGTTTCTATTTTATTGTTTTACTTTGCTAGGTATATTGTGTTCTTGTAGAGAGTGTTGCAATAATTCTTGTGGATGTTTATTAATTTCTTTGTTATATGTCAAGCATCATTTGTTTGATTTCTGGTGGTCGATATGTAACTGTGATGTTTAGTATTCATACGTGGACCCTCGTCTTGTAGGAAGCACAGACTTTGTCCATGTGCTTGGCCAAGATCTGACACCAGTTATGTTGTACCCAAGCCTTCGGTTTGCTAGCTTGTCAGATTGATTCATAAAGCTGTGTGTTATGACTTAGGATGCCAATAGATTTTTTGTTGTTGTTATTGTTGTTGTTGTCAAATATTTGTTTAAGCTTAAGTTGGATGCTCATTGAAGCACACAATTGAGAAAGGCTCCTTCGACATTAGTCGCATAAAACATTCCATTCCGGAAGGAGCCGTTTCTGGCAGCACTGATCTGTAGTCTCCAGTCTCTCTCACCTCACAGGGACCGGCCTGAACGACCAAATCTGGACTCCGCTGGCATTTAAGGACTTTTTGTTCTTCCCACCAAAGAATTTCAGCATGTCATTAATGCACAGACGTGTCCCTTGCTGTAATGGAGAAGACAGAGTGAGTTTCACTGACATTTGGAAAATGAAAAACATAAAAAAATACAGGTTAGATCAGGTCGGTGTCAGAAAAGAACCTGTAGATGGCAAAACAGAGATGACAAAAATAATGCACTCTCATGAACTTAGTGCAGTTGCTGTTAGCACAGTATAATCCATTGTTTTTGTTCCTTTCTCATACCTTTTGTCAGTGTTAGTGTGGACAAATCTCCCATTTTTGAATCCAAGAGGATTTGTGTAAGAAATAAGGCCCTTATGTTTTTATTTTTTTGTATTTTTTTTTTATTTTTAGAAATGTCAATCCCACATTAATGCTTTATTTCAGTTATTAAAGCTGCTGTGTGTAATTCTTATAAGAGTATATAAACACTGAACATCGCTTTGCTTTCATACAGCAGCATTAGATCCACCAATGGTGTGTAATGTGGGCGTGGCTGTTAGTCTGACCAATGGAAAATTGGGTGTGTGTTTTTTTTTTTTTTTTTTTTCATTTCTTTTTGATACCATTAGTGATGCATAAATTACACATTGCAGGTTTAAATTTCAGCTTTTTACAAAATTATTTTGGTTTTAACTACATATGCAAGAATCGCATAGATAAATTAGTGTTTCATATAATGGCCTGTGAATTAAATCCAGTGTCGTTACCGTTTATGAATTGGTCACTAGTACAAAATGAATGTAAAATTTCTGATCTACACATCATGATTATGTTGGATTGCTCTGGCTAGCAATCAATTTCACTTGATCTAGCATTGATTTGACCCAAATTGCAATTCATTTTAATCCAAATTATGCAGTTTGATGTGTTTTAACTAATTTAAATCATAGAAAGCTGTATTGACTCTACAAATATATTAATTATGAACAAGTCAAGGTTTTTTTTTTTTTTTTTTGGAGATTCAGTTTGTCTGAACTGTATACATTAACAAAGACAGTAATTTTAAGTTACCAAAATGCGCTAGAAAGAAGCATTAATGCAATTTACAATTTTGTTTTCCATCTTATGTCAAAATTCTGCCTTCTCCTTTATTAACTGCGCATGAAGCTTTAAGGAACCGTGAATATGTGTTTTATTGGTGATTTTGGGGGTTTTGTTATACATTTAGCTTCATGAATATACAACCTACAATCAAAATCCAACTTCCGACGTTACCGAAAGCGATGGATTCCGCCATTATAAGGACTGAAAAACATTCCTAAACACTCATTGCCAGTCAGACCCTGAATGGCTCCCAAATCAACACTTGTAAAGCACATGATCATGAATTAACTCCAAGCTTGCAGAAATCACAATGGATTATTGTTATTTTTTGTCATTGAAGTGGCCACAGTACTTCCACAATTGTAAAGCTCCTTTTGTTCTGCTTGTTTTGGTCTGATTTTTCTCTCATGTGTGGGCTGAAACGGAAACATTAGGGGTTAATGCACCATTGAACTTGTGTATGAATGTGCTAAGAGGCCAAATATGACAATACGGCCATCTTCATATGTTGTTTTAGAACCAAAAAAAGCAAAACAATAATCGTTACGCCCAAGAACACTCATCGGTCAACTTTTTGTTGTTGTTTAATCTACAGCATAGTCTCTGTCAGGAGTGTGTATTGCAGAGTGACATTACTACGAGCGTGTAAAGCGTAACGTATTCACACGTAGATACGAATCACCAGTGAACGTATTTGTGCAGAAACGTCACTCACCACACGAGTCGCCACAGTAAACCCGTTATGTAGCTGTGATGCACTGTAGCCGTTTGTGCAGCCATCGAAGACGTGAACAATTTTCTACTTGCACAGCAGCGAACATTCACAGTCAGATGTAAAAACTAAATATTTTTCTACGATGTTTCAAGACCTAAGAAAGCATCCGACCCCCGACCCCTGATTTTTGTCGATTGCTGTATGGTTTTCTCAGTAGTGTGTATCACATTAGTTGTTGTCAAAGCTATTGTGTGCTGCAGTATTTCCAGGTATACTTCTTTGTTTATTGTCCTTTTTTATTATAATTATTATAATTTTGCTTTGTTTATTGGGGATTTGAAGAAGTGTGATGTCTCATTATTTCAATCTGTTAACGTAGCATTATATGTACCCTGTACCTTAGGCTAATATTATTAAGTATGCTATGAGAATGGATATTTTACTGGCTTTATAGAATGTTAAAATGAATATAATAATGACAATAATAAGAATGATTTAACTCCTAAAAATTGAGTACTTGCTACTAAGCGCTTGTGTTACCATTACAAATGTTGTGTGCTTCTCTTAATAATTTTCGTTGTAGAAAAAAAAAAAACCTGAGTGAATTTTATTAGGCTTCAACAACTAATGATAGCAGTGTAAATTCATGGAGGATTTTTAACAAACCTGGGGGTTATAGAAGAATATAGTTATTTTAATCGTTCTATTTACTAACTGTAGGGTGTGAAGGGGCTCGCGTCGTGGTGAACTATGTTATAGCTTGTTATTCACTGTTACTTTTGATCATTTTTCGGTCTCCAAGGTGAATCGAGTTATTAAAGGAAATTTGTATGCTCACATATGCATATTGTATATGTGTAGAAATGTAATCACACTTTGTCTTGGATTTACATTAAACTGTTAAGTCACGGCATCAGTCTTGTATTTTCATGCTGTCATTGTGAGTTTCTTTCCTTCTTTTTTATATTACAAAAAAATTAAAAAAGACCGCATTTGCACACTCTCACCAGACATTTTAGAAACCACCAAAAACAGTGCTGGTGAACCAAAACTCATTTCCCTTTTATATAAGAACAGTAGTGTGAAGATTGGGGCTAGCTGTTACAGTAAGGGACTATATTTCAGTAATTATAAGAAAGAAATCGAAATATTCAAATGTGTATTTTCTCTAGCAGTGGTTTCATTCTATCATTTTGCATGTGATGCCATTATAATATTCCCAGGAGATATTCTCTGGAATATATATACGTGACCCTGGACCACAAAACCAGTCTTAAGTCGCTGGGGGTATATTTGTAGCAATAGCCAAAAATACATTGTATGGGTCAAAATTATCAATTTTTCTTTTATGCCAAAAATCATTAGGACATTAAGTAAAGATCATGTTCCATGAAGAAATTTTGTAAATTTCCTAACGTAAATGTATCAAAACTTAATTTTTGATTAGTAATATGCATTTCTAAGAACTTCATTTGGACAACTTTAAAGGTGATTTTCTCAATATTTGGATTTTTTTGCACCCTCAGATTCCAGATTTTCAAATAGTTGTATCTCAGCCAAATATTGTCCGATCCTAACAAACCATACATCAATGGAAAGCTTATTTATTCAGTAAAATTTACACTTAAGACTGGTTTTGTTGTCCAGGGTCATATATATATATATATATATATATATATATGTGTGTGTGTGTGTGTGTATATGTGTGTGTGTGTGTGTGTGTTATATTATTACTGTATATCTCTTCATGAAGTCAGACATACTCTAGAATAAATATAAAATAAACATTACTTTTTTGGTTTAATCGGTTACAAAGATTTGGATGTAATTTATGTCATTTCTGTTCATATTGTTTGTGTACAAAAAGTTGGGTTGCACTTTATTTTACAGTTCGTGCACTTACAGTGTACTTAACTAAGAAAGTACTAGATAATATAAGGTAACTACATAAATTAGGGTTAGGTTAAGGGTAGGTTCGGAGTTAGTACCTAGTCATTAGCCAGTTATTATAATTACTATAACAAGTAGTATGTACATGTGGAACAGGACTGTAAAATAAAGTGCTAGCAATAGTTGCCCTCATGGCCACAAGAGTGTGCTGTGACATAACCAAACTCAACTACGTTGAATCGTTTAAAAATAATAAGAATCTCCTCAGTTAAAAAAAAAAAAATCAAACATTTAAAACCTTCCTAAACAAACAATGTTTTACCTGGTTTAGGTGAAAATTATGCAGCCACACAAGATCCGGTAACAAAACGCGTTGCCGTGAAACCACAGACGCCGGCGGAGGTGTCAACCTAACCCAGATTACTGAAGGACGGCGCGGAGAGCCAATGACCGTAGAGCCCATACAAGAGACTCCAAATCCTGCTGTCAGGGGAGGATTTAGTGCAATCCCGAACACAGAGTGGTTGCATCTGAGAAAGTGAGTGATGCTCAGACAGGATCCAGACACTTATGGAAAAAAATCACCCGATGTGTCATGCAATTATGCAAAACTAGAAACTTTAATCCTGATCTGAAACTGGATATGGACGCTATCGACTTCGGTCCGTTCTAGTCTGCTCTAAAGGTAAGTTAAGGAGCTGCTTTTCGAGGTTGTGCATGTGCTAAAAGTCTTTCTCTGCTTTCAAATAAACTAATGCAAATCCGATTCAGACGTAAAATTAAGTTTCTAGACGTATATTTTGCAACTACAAGTTAACTCGAGTTAAATGCATCATCAGTCAATCAAGTAACGTATACGGACGGTGACCGATTGCAATCGTTTCTGTAAAAAAGACTCCGTTCTGTGCCATACAGCAACACATGTGAAAGAGTATGTTCTCTTTATTCCAATAGCTAGTCAAACTAGGTGTAATAGCGGCGAGAGATCCTAAGATTACAAACTATTTCTCTCATAACCATCACGAAACAGTTACTGGAAATCCCGACTAGAAGCCTAATCCGCGTGCAACACGCGCGTTTACCGGGGCTTTAACGCACACGAGTTCGCAAACCGTTACGTTGATAGGGCATGCAGTATGTCAACGTGTAAGTTTTGTCTTTTGAAAGCAGCACATTATGCAAACAATGTTTGGATCTCGCTCTGTGAGATTCGGTTCGTATGTTAATGCACGGGTAGAGATGTCCGAATCCTGAACGATCGCTCTTGTGAACTGAATCTTTTTAATGAATCTCTTGAACAGGCCTAAAATGATTCGTTCGCGAATCAGCCTGAATCGGTCCTGGCGGTTCTCGAGTGTGCAATTCACCGACTGTCCGAAGTGATATTAAACATTTAGAGTTAATTGAGGATTTGATAAATGTGACAAAGTTACTTTAATAGTCGAATAGCAGAAATGATCCAAATAAAACGTGCTGGAAATATGATTACGACTTGTTTGTGATTGTATGTGTGACACAGACACATAGAACAGACTGAATCATGTCTGGAACAAACAACAAGGACTTTAAAATTAACACACTTAACATTAAAACGTATTCGTAAAAATGGAATAAATAGCCGTAAATACCTACATATGACTTTACTAGAAGGTTTAGACTTGAGCGTTTAATATGTCACGATTGACTGGCAGGGACTGTCACGGGATGACGTAACGCCGTCGTTCTCTGAGTCGGCTCTTTGAAATGAATTATTCAAAAGAACCGATTCGTTTAAATGAGTCGGACAAGTTAAGGAACAAAGGAGCCGTGAGGTCCGCGCTCTTCTCTAGCACTTGTAGTGTCACTCTGTCAGCATGGCAATTCACTTTAGTGGTTAAAATCTCCAGCTGCGATTTACATTTCGGTTTTTAGTCATATGCAAGATGTCATTTGTTCGGTTTATGATTAAATCGTTAGATTTGGTTACGGGAGTATTCATGAAGTCGTGCTGAAAATAGGACTGAAAATGTGACCGTGGTAACGTTATTGTTTTCATCTGCTGCAGTTCACGGCGACTAGTTAAACGCGCGGATAATCTCTCCTCTTTGGACGAAACATGACTTTCACTAAATGGAGGGTCTAATGATGGAGGGACGTAGTCGGGTCACCGCGTGCGTGCTGCTGATGTTCGTCTCCATGGTGATCGCTGATTCACCTGCTGCAGGTTAGTGAAGTCATGTTCTTCTTCATTTGGCACCAGTGATCAGTTTGCAGCCGGTAACTGGAGTTTATTGGCAAGATGACAGGAATTACGCCTTTTGTGGGAGACGTGTAAAACTTCTATAAAGCAATGCAAAGTTTTGAGGACAGTGTAAAAACATTTTGGTAAAATTTGCACGAGTGTCTAGCATCATGATAAATGACTTTTCAAAATGAATGTGGTCTGCACTGATCATATTTGTTCTTGATTAGATATTGGTTATTGATTGGAAACACACAACAACAACATGGTTTCCGTCCATTTTAGGGTTAGGTTAGTCTATTTTGCTATCTGTATAGTTAGTTACATTTTATTATTTGCATATTTAATAATAAATACTGTCAGTGACTTTATCGGAACAAACCTTTTACCTATTTTTTGGCTGTGTAATTGTGTTATGCCTTTGCCTAGTCTCTCCAAAGGTTTTTGGATATTATCTTCAAAATGTCCACTTTAGTTGAAAAGCAGACCAGATCCTCTACAGTTTGTCAACATGATGACGAAAGACTTTTAAGGCTACTTTTCTTGCTTGGGTGGGACTTTGTCTGCATTGGTTTTAGATTCACCCTAATCCATGTCACTGACTCAAGCTTGTTGTCTCAAGCAATCCCTTTACATTTAGAGACAACTATACTGGATTAATATAATTTTTAATAACATAAATAATTTAGGGTAGATTACAAATCTAGCACACTGACTGGTCTTGCCTGTATGTCGAGTACTTATGGATCAAAGAGCTATATGAAGACAGGATAAGAACAAAAAACTAGGCTACTGGAAACAAAATATGCAGCTAGATGCTCATCTTTAGATGGAATTAGATTATTTTACACATTGTAGTTTTGTCCTTCGTGCAAGACTCATGGTGAAGTTTCTCATTCATTTTTAAATAGATTGTGTTGATCATTCATTCAAGAAGATTTTTGTAGATCGGTTTTCGTAGTAAATTTGACTGCTATGTGTTTCATCCTATTACCCGTCTGTTCATGCTGAAAATCAATATATTAGGAGCATATAATTGAGTGAAGATCACAGTGTTGACAGTCCATTTATATCCATTTCAGCATATCGCAAGCTGTCTAAAAGAAATGATGTGGAATAGTGTTTATTTTTGGTGATACGCTTCTTTGATTCTTAAAGGGATAGTTCACCATAAAATAAAAGTTCTATCTTAATTTATTCACCCTCGTGTCAATCCATACCTGCATGAGAAGCACAAAAAAAGATATTTTGATGAACTTTGGAAACAAATCAGCTGGAACAATTGGAACAACTTCCATGGTATAGATAGACATTTCTCAAAATACCTTATTTTAGTACTACAGAAGAAAAAGTCATACAGTTTTGGAACAGCATGAGGTGAGCAAATTCATTTTTGGATGAACTATCCCTTTAAGACAGGACCATATCTCATATTTAAATCCATCAGAACATGTCATGGAAACCAGCTGGGTCAGTCTGTTGTGACAATTTATTCAGTCTCGATCTGACACATTCAGAACCTGAAAGGATCTTGTCAGTTCTGTGGCTTCTCTGAAACTGAGACAGAATCCTTCTTCTTGTGATCTGAGAAAGCCTGACGTAAGAAACTCTTGAAGGCTAGGGAACGATAGAGAGCATGAGAACGGGGTTAAGTTGGGCCAGCACCTTCATTTAAAATATATAGGTAGAAAATTTTTGTCCAGAAATTCTTTTTTCAAGGGAGCTGTCTAGGTTCAATGGGTTAATACAAAGGTTATAATTATGCATGTAGTCAATTACTGTATATTTGCCAATTTTGAGGGAAAGGTCTAATTTATCAGGCACATTTATATGATGCAGTATAATTACTACAGCTTATCGGCTCAAATGCTTCCATCATCTGCTAGCTCACAGCTGTTTTAGTCTGACTCTATGCATTTTAAAATTGCTCTGCAATTTTATACTTCATCTTGGCACTGTGATGTAGGTCAGGCAGTCCCCCCCCCCCACCCCACTACTTAATGATGGGAGAGGCTAGTCGTAATTAACATCTAAGATCTGTGAAGAGCTTACTGTGTGCATCTCGTATTCTGAGCACATGTTGCCCGTTTTGAGCAGAAGCGGTGGTGGGCGGAGCCATCAAACTCCGCCTAACAATTTAGAGAGTAGGTCAACAAGGTGTACTGAGGACAGTGAGTTTGTGTGTATACAAGTTAGGATGTCTTTTAATTGTGGTTAAATTCCCAGCCCTCTCAAAAGGTGATATAGAGAGTTTTCACAGCCTCGACTCAAAGCCTGTCGCTTTGACTAGTATCTAAATGATGTGGATGTACAGAATTTAACCTTAAAAGCTGGGGGTTTCAGTACTGAATGAGTAGACTGACAGCAACAACTGAGTATATGAATATGTAGTGGTGTAAAAATTTGAGTCGCTTTTTTTTTTTTTTTCATCCTTGGGGTCCTATGATTTCCACAATGTGAAAAAGGTGGACAGAATCCAGTCATAAAAAATGGAACTTACAGGACACAAAGCCTCGTTCAGACTGTCAGCCCAAATCTGATTTTTGTGCAAATCCGATTGAAATCCGATCATATTTAGATAGTCTGAACGGCAATGAACTACATGAAACAAGCTTGTATCATTGCGAACTGCAAGTCAAGTGGAAAAACACAATATACTGGTAGTACACGTACCTCTTTGAGTTTTGAAATCAGCAGCACGGAATAAAGCCGCACATTCCAGCTTCCTGCATTTCTGCCGCTGCCTCGCAAGACGAAATATAATAATACAGCGCAACTGCAACGGCAACATGTTGTCATGTCGTAAGACAACATCTGTATTGCTGTTACTGTTGTTTTTAGCGTAGGGGCTCTGGCATAGGCATAACAACTAGGGCTGTGCGATTTGGGGGAAATATCTAATTGCGATTTTTTTTAACAGATATTGCGATTGCGATTTGATTTGCGATTTTAATTTTGCAAAGTCAAGCTTCAGCTCAATATTGTCAAAAGTGTGCAGCACAGTATGGGTATTATTCTCTGCTGAAAAAAACAATACAAACCATTGGGCATTATTGCAATAGGAATTATTGTTGTTCTATTGGTTCCCATCTGCCAGATTACATCCCACCAATAGAATGCATCAAATGCCAGTAGACACCATTATGTTAAAACCAATACAATTCCCATTATAACCCTTAAATCCATTACATTTTCTATTGTGTTTTGGGAGGGGTTCTATTGTTTTTTCAGTAGGGAAGACTATAATGGTATTACTACTTTTACAGAATTTACTTAGGCTAATTACTGAATTTCACCAGAAAGATTTGTTTATTTTGTGTAAATAAAGAACTACATTAGCCTACTTTAGTCAATTATTCAAGTATTACATAGGAAGGCTGATTTATTCATTTTTAAGTATTTGGGATTTTAAGAACAAGTGGAAAATGTGCTGAATGTTTCATTTCATCCAAGTGAAATTAGCAAAGCAGTTAGACTGAATTTACATTTGTTTCAAACGCAGAGCCAGGCCAAGTTGACACAGGTTGCGCGCGTGCGTCAAGCCTCATCCATACTGCCAGATGCGCTCGTATAGAGACTTGCGGTGCGGAGTCGGACGCGAGACAGCGAGAGTAAACGAGCATTACGAAACAGGCTGCGTGTGTGCGGCAAGTGTAAACGGCTCGTCCGTGAGATCCGGGATATGCGCCGCGTGGGGAAGAGAGGAGCGAGTATGAGAAGCATTCAGAGACGCAGGCTGTGTGTGCGGTCTTCTGAATTGGGAATAGCCAACATGCACTGTAAACTTATTTCAAATTAGAATCTGTTGGGGAGATAAAATGTGTAAGATAACGTTCATGTACTAATAAAAACAAATAAGAAAATGTATATTTAATTCTCCAGTACTAAAAGCAGAACCGATAAGTGAACTCTTTTGCGTTGTGGCACAGCTCTTGCAAATAACCTTTTTTATTCGGTGTCTGTCATTTCGAAGCCGAAATAATCTCATATTACATAAAATTTTCTTTAGTATTACTTTTTTAGTATTTTTTTTGTATTTATTTTTTTTGCCACTCAAGGCTGGCAGTCATGCATTTGCGTTTGATCTGGAACAGAGAACATCGCGTCCACATCGCAGGCTTTGCGATTAGTAAATCGCAACATCTCAAATCGCGATTGCGGTTCGATTTCGATTAATCGCACAGCCCTAATAACAACGCAATGGCATTACTATAGAAACCAATGCACATTCCGTAAAAATGAAAGAGCACTTATGGACACACAAATCGGATATGAACAGTTGCGATACGCTATGTGGACAGTCAGTTATTCAAATCAGATTCCATTCGGATATGCACAAAATCGGATTTGGACTGACAGTTTGAACGAGGCTTTTAAATTCAGTTGATTAGCCATCGTATTTGATTATTATAATGTAATTAAACTATTAAAATGGAATCCAGAAAATGAAAGTGGAAAGCAGAGGGAAAAATAAAACGCGGAATTTGTGAGAGAAAAAAAGAAACAGATGTGTTTTTTGTTGAACCTTTAGTATATTGTTGTTACATTGTATAAGATTCATGATTTAAGTTATTTAGACATGCTTTTTGATAACTAAAATTAAATGGAACCATTAAAATGGAACCCAGATCTATTAAAACAGGATAAAACAGAATCCAGAAAAATTTAAGTGCAAAAAACACAATATATATTGGAAAAATTAAACTGATTTCATAGGGCTCTATATTCTGCACAATTTCTGGTACAGTTGAAAACACTCCGCTAAGATACTTGTGTGTTTTGATGGTCATTGTTATGTAATTTCTAATTTGTTTTAAGTGGTTTTAAGAGTGTTCTGGGTGGTTATAAGTCTTATCAAGTACTCTGGTTCCTTGATATATCTGGATGCCCTTCAGAGTAAAGCTAGTGGGTATTTGTCCACCTGTTTTATTGTCTGCCAGGCAAAAATTGTAGGACTGATTGCTTAGAGAGGTAATAGCATGCTTCTACATTGATTTCAGCTATTATTCATGTCTGTAGCACAAAAAGAGAAGTTATACACCAAAGTTTAATTTTTATGGTTAAGGATGGGGATTTCTTCTAACTTATGAGCAATAGCATTAATGATGATTTCCTTAGCATGCTCCAATAATGTTTCTGATTCAGAGCTGATTCACTGCTTTCCCCATGGCAGATAGAGATGGCAGTTGTTTGCTCAAGCCCATTAAGCTGTTAAAATAAGCAGAAGCTTCAATAAGAAATAAGCATTAATTAATTAGTTATAGTGCAATAAGTAACTCAAATGGTCCAAATCAATGAATCCCAATTGAGTGCAACAGTGTCTACCCACTTTTTTAGCAGTTGTATATCGTACATAAACAAATGTATGATATACAACTTTTGATTTTTAGATATTTATTATAAATATGAAATATAGCATGATGTTTATTGGAAAATAGTTCAATATATTTTACTACCATTCGTTGAAAACAGTTGTGCTGCTTAATGTTTTTTTGTGGAAACAGTGATACTTTTTAAAAACAGCATTTATTACAAATAGAAAATTTTTGTAACATAAACTGAAAAAAACTTACTGACTTTAAACTTTTGAATGGTATAGTACAATAATTAAATTAAGATGGCAGAGAGACTGATTTGGTTACGTTATTCGCAATGCTTCTTGAGTAAGCGTTCACCATGTTTTGGTATGGTTTGGATTCTTTAGTAACAGCAACTCCTATGATTGGTGGATGCAAGGCGTTGCCTGCTTCAGGATTGTGGGTGTAGTTCTTCACTGAGAGTTTGAAACTTGCTTTTAGTTTGTTTGTTTAACAGTTTTGGAGCTCATGGTAGACCTTTATAGAGAAAGTGAAGAAGATTCTACTTCAAGATTCTACTTCAATCCGACTGTTGTGCTCTATAGGGCAGTCTACTATAAATAAGCACTTTTTGCGTATGGTTTTGAAAGAATCCTTGTGTTTTCCTATCACCAGTGGCAACTGGTGCATATAAGGATGTTCTTTAGGCAGAGATGAGAGCACTCGTGGACTCACGATCATGCAGATGTTGCCCTATTTATTATTCTTGTAATTGAAAAGCTCTTTCACAGAATTCACACTGGATGTCAGAGTCTCCTGAAGAACGTTGTTGAGTTTTTGGGATTGCGTGGAGCTCGGCGCAAAACTCCTGGCTAATTACAAGTGTTGCCGCTTTTACAAGTGAAACCTTATCTGTGAGGGATGACAATCAGTGCATTCATTATTCATCGCCTCTGGGACTGGGAACAGAGCAATACGCCGGACCCATCAAAAGCCACAGGAGCTGGATGCTGAGGCCACTGGCTGCTGGACAAGCGAACAAAGTCCCATTGAGAAACCGGGACGGTTGGATACCAGTTTCTTTGATGGTGAACCCATGCATTGCCGAGGAGGAGTTTGTGTGTGTTTGAAGGATACTAGTTTAGTTTAGACCATAGGGAATGCTTGTAGACAAGGTCATTTCCTGTATTTATAACTTCTTGCATATAAAGTAAACATAAGAGCATCAAAATCAAAGCCATTCAAAGATAATTCATGTTCAATATACACCAACATGGAGTGGGATTTTGGACCAATGAGATTTAACACTCGGCAACCAATGTAATGTCTTGTTGGGCATCGCTTATCATTATTGTCACTGGTTAAGACAAAAACTTTCATAAACAGAGGATATAATTTTCACGTTATGGTTTTGTGCTTGGTTTTCATCCTGTAAAGATAAGATTTTTGTGATTTTTACTGTTTGTTTACATACTTTCTTTCATGTTAATTAGTTGTAATGAAAAAAATTTGTCCTCGTCGGAGTGAAAGTTTGCAGTGCTGTTTCTGCACCATTGTTCTAAGACATCTGCAAGTAATTTGGCCTTTTTTAGGGGTAAAACCCCTTTAACAAGGTAGTTTTCCACAGTCCCATAGATTTTACATTCATAGACCAGTTCTTCTCATTTTATGGCCTTTATTGACGTCAAAAAAATCTAAAGTCCTGGTACCCGCTCACGCCTAGCAAGTTTTTAGTGTATGTTTTTAGCACGCGATCTTGACAGCCAGCAAAATGTAAGTTATGATGATGTCATGAAGAGAAGCATTTGTCTTGGTGTTTCACTGATTTATTTTGTTTTCATTTTTTTTAAGGAGACATCTTTTGTCTTTTCTTTGTTTGAAAGTACAGTTTTGTGTAAATATCTTTTCTTCATTAGGAATTTCAACAATACAAAGCACAGATCACAGCTCAGTGCTGAGCACCTCTGGGCTTTTTTTGTAAATTCATCAGCACAAGACATTAGGTCTGATTATAACAAACCGATTTTGGTCTAAAATTTCCTGTTTTATGGGAGGGTTGCAAATAAGTCTCACTTTTAGTCAATGCGCTTAGTTTTTTTTTTTTTTTAAGGAATGGTCTGTACAAATACATTGTGACAAATACAGTTTAACATTCAAAATAACTCAATAATGAACTGCATCCCTTGTCTAAATTAATTATTTAATTATTATTATTTATTTTTTTTACAAGACAGACCATGCAAAATCTGTGCTTAGTTGTTCAGTTACTTCCAAATCATAATCCAAAATCATCTAAAATCATAAATAAAAATATAATGTGATCTATCCATCTATCTATAATAAACAGTTTATTTATATATATATATGTGTGTATGTGTGTAATATATATTAGTGCTGTCAATCGATTAAAAAATTTAATCACATTAATCACAGTCGTGGACTGTGATTAATCATGATTAATCACAAATTTAAAATACTAGGATTTACCTGTAAATGTGTTGAAAAAGAAATGCATGACAAACTAGTTTAAGGAAACAGAACCTTTCACACTTCCACCAGGTATGAGACATAATCTTTATTATTCTTTTATCATTATTCTTTTGTTTTTATTCAGCCATTATCAGCCTTTATACTACCGGGCCGTTGAATGCTTGAATCTGATTGGCTGACGAACGTTCTAAGGTGTGCAATTATTTTCAGGGAAACGCACGGCGAATGTAGTTCCAGGCAGCTCTTGACCGCATTACATGACCGTATCACTTCGCCAAATGATTTCTGTTATTTCAAAGGTCTTACAACAGCAAAATAACCAAAACCCACAACGACACTGGCCAAACAAATAAATATAGTAAACAATATGATAAAAACGACAGATACATGTTTTTGCTACAAAATTGCGCTTTATTATGTACGGAAAGCACATACTCTATCTCTCCCACACTGCCGATCACTATTGAGAGACGCACAGAGGTATTTCTCTCTCTCTCTCTCTCACATAACTTAGTTATTAACTGCATTAGTCTGTTATCAACGGCTCAAGCCTCCGTTACTAGGTTTAAAATGACGTTTTGGAATTAGCAACGGAGGCGTTGGATGAAATGTGGAAGAAATAATCCCACTCACAATAGCGATTTAAGTAGAAATACTGGACGAATGCCTTGAAATATATCATCTGATCAATGTCTTGAGGTGTGGCAACCGTAGTATAAGTGGAATAATTGACTTCGGTCCGTTGAATTATTAGAAAAATAATAATAATTATTATAATAATTAATAATTATTTTTCTAATAATCCAACGGCCCGTCGTCAATTATTCCTTACTTATACTGGCAATAAAACGTTTACCAAGCCATATCGCTTCAATCCCAGTATACATTTACCCAACTATTATCAAAAGTATTTCTAAATAAATACAACAAAACATTTATTGAGACTTTACATGAAGTATTATGACAAAATGCATTATGAAGAAGAATTGGACCTGTTCTGCAGCTGCATTAGAGCTAATATTAGCATCATGCTACATAAGACAATTTATGAGATTAATACTACACCTTTACTCAGAACTCACTTCAAGCCACCATCGAGTGTTTGTAATAACTTTCTTTTGCGAGCACATGTGGAATTTGGTCGTTTACTGTTGTTAAAATATGCTATTTATAGCCTTTTATATCGCTGCTTAAATTAGCATTTCAGATGTACACATTCATACAAAAAAATCACATACAGACCATATCCTATCGTAATCGTGTGTTTATTATCTTATATAATCTATAGTGGCTGTTGTCATGTTTATTTCTGCTGTGTAAAAGCCTTAACATGTGCTCTGCTGAAACTCACGTTGTTTGTGATGTTAACCGCCTCTCCGTTCTTAAGTTGCCAGGGATTTCAAGTATAATACACATTTAAAACACATTTTAAATTTTTATTTTTCCATATACACTTTGGGCGGCTGCGGTACATTAAAAAAGTAGCCCAAAAAACCGCAACCCACGGCTCTGTAATTTTTCCCGCGACTATATTTTCAAAATAGCCCACTTGTGCCATTAACCTGGCAACACTGCTTCACTGTACCCTCATCACACAAAACCTTCCGTGCTGCGATGACGGGAAGAAGTTGGGGTCAAACCTTATCAAGTGATTAATTTGCGTTAAAACAATATTAACGCGTTAAAATTTTTTGATTAATCGCATGCGTTACCGTTGACACCCCTTATATATATTATATATATATATTAGTTCTGTCAAACGATTAATCGCATCCAAAATAAAAGTTTTTGTTTACATAATATATGTGTGTGTATTGTGTATATTTATTATGTAAATATAAATACAAACACATGCATGTATATATTTAAGAAAAATGTTATGTTTACATATTAAATATATTTATATTTATATATAATATAAAATATAAGAATATAAATGTATATGCATGTAAACATTTTCAAAACATATACTGTATGTGCGTGGATTTATATATACATAATAAATATACACAGTACACACATATATTATGTAAACAAAAACTTTTATTTTGGATGTGATTAATCATTTGACAGCACTAATATATATATATATATATATATATATATATATATATACATTTATAAATATTTCTGGCTAATAATTACACACACACACACACACACACACACACACACACACACACACACATATATTTATCTTTTGTTTATTTTATTTTATTTATTTTTATTTATAAATATTTCTGACTAATAATACCACTGTTCTACCACTATTTACACAAATTGGACTGTTAAACTACCATTTCCAAGCCAGAAACCTTTTTTGTATGTGTGTAAAAGCCTATTTCCCAGCATTTGTTCTGTAGAGCACTCATTTGAAGTGACAATCAAAGATAAGAGGGCTCTATTTTAGTTTTTAGTCAAAGGAACTGTGTGAATGGAGGTCTGGGAGGTTGAGATAGTGCTGGGCTCGTGTCAGCAACATCAAAATTCAATCAGGGCCATTTTAGACCAACCATTCAACTGTGACCTCCACTACAGATCTATATACTGATATTTCAGTCATCTCATTTCATTGCCTTTGTTTGGAATGCAGCCTTTTGTTATTTATACTTTACTGTAGTTTGTTTAGTATCATTTCTGTTTTTTATTACCGAATAAACTCAGCCACATTAAATGCAGTCCATCAAAGAAGACCTATGTGCTACATTCACCCACATGGCCATTATAATTGACTAATGTGGTCCCGGTGTTGTGAATGTGTTGTGAACTGTATTTGAGGTAACTGTGACAGCCTGACAGAAGGCTGACATGGATGCCCATATTGCACTGGGCTCACATATCTGTACGGTTCAGCACACGTCTGGACCATCTCACTCTGAACAGATGGTTACATCTGAGCACAGCGGGGTTTATGAGGAATTAATTTATCAATGTAAAATTTAATAAAATAGATTAAATCACACATTTCAGAAAACCATTGGAATTTATGGTAGATTCTTGAAAAATCTCCTACACTACCAAAAGTTTGGAAAGAAATCTCTTATGTTCACCAAGGCTGCATTTATTTGCTCAAAAGTACAGTTAAAACTGTAATATTGTGAAATTTAAATTTAGAAGGTCTGTTTACTGATTTAATATATTGTTAAATGTAATTTATTCCTGTGATGGAAAAGCTGAATTTTCAGCAGTCTTTTTTACTTCATTCTTAAATGTCGCAGGATACTTCAGAAATCATTCTAATATGCCAATCATTAATTTCTTCTTATTATCAATGTTTAAAACAGTTTTTACTGCTTAATATTTTTGTGATGCCCCAAACTTGATGGTAGTGTAAGATTAAAATAATGATAATACTTTTATTCAAAAAGGACGGAGTGAATTTATCAAAAGTGACTGTAAAAACATTTATGAAGTTACTATTTTTCAAATCGGCCTAGTAGATTTTTCAAATAGGCTAAATGCTATTCTTTTGAACTTTTGATTAATCAAAGAATCCAGAAGAAAAATTTGCTTATTTTTTTGCCACAATCCCAAGCTGTTTCATATTGACGTCAACATGAAACATTAGCATATTGCCCGCCCACTTGTTGGTCTTTTCGCGTTGGTCTGAATGAAAGTGCATTCATTCTTTGCCACTAGG
Source organism: Onychostoma macrolepis (assembly GCF_012432095.1). Lineage (NCBI taxonomy): Eukaryota > Metazoa > Chordata > Actinopteri > Cypriniformes > Cyprinidae > Onychostoma > Onychostoma macrolepis. The sequence continues at coordinate 7,920,513 of NC_081172.1, read as the reverse complement.
GCTGCGTCCGAAAGCGCTAAAATGCTGCTTTTGGAGGCAGCATTCCAAAGCAGAAGGCACATCCGAATCCAAATTCTGCTTTACTTCCTGTCTCTGGAGGTACCTTATTCTGATCGAATTTTGAAGGCAGTATAGATGTATCCTTCGCTGCCTTTGATATCCCACAATCATGTGCGTTCCATTCCGTGACGGTTGAGCTAAAAAATAAAGATGGCATCTGAAAGTTGCGTCTGACTAACATTTTGCACTTTTGATGTTATTTCTAGCGAGAAATAAGTATTATAGTAATTAAATATTTGTTTAGTTATCACCAAAACTCATTCTATTTTATTGTAGATCATTAAAATGTTATGCTGCCTCAGAAGCCTGTTCCGAAATCAGTTTCGTGAGGTGCCTTCCTGCAAAAATGCTGCCTGCAAAGTCATTGCCTCATAGGGCAGCAAGTCGGCTGCCTAGGCTTTCGGACGCAGCCTAGGTGCCGCTTTTGGAGCGGTAAAAATAGCAGTTTCCCCGGTAACGGCTGTACACAAAGCAGCACTGCGCTCACAAACGCTGCTTTATCAGGCATCACAGGCATGATGAAATGAAAATGAGACCAATCGACCCAGATTAGCATCACGCGAAGGAGGGGTTTGGTAAAATGAATCGTTGAGCGAATCGTTTTGGAGTCGTTGAGCAAGTAAGGTAAAAATAAATGCATATTATAAGACAATGAAAGTGTTTTTTGAACTTGCATGCATGTCAGCCTGTTGAAATATGAACCTTTCATTACCCATAATAGGGGCACTTTAATAACTGAGCACCATATCAGCATTAGAATTATTTCTGAAGGACCATGTGACCCTGAAGACTGGAGTAATGATGCTGAAAATTCAGCTTTGTATCACAGGAATAAATTACATTTTTAAATATATAAAAATAAAAAACAGTTAACAGTATTATTTTTTTTTTACTGGTTTTTGACTTGTAGTAAAGGTCATGGACACACTCGTTTTGCTGTTTTTCTGTTGAAGAATCATGAATACTAAGACTTTAGTAACAATAATAAGATACAGTATAAGCATCATCCTCAACCTTTTATAATCATCATAATTTGCACCATGTTTTACAGAGCTGTCAAAAGCTCTCGCCTGATGGAGTGTCAGTGTGAGAGGTGTGTCTCTCTCTCTTCTCTACATAAGTCTGGCTGCTTTGTAGTCAAAGGGTCCAGAAGTTTACGCAGTGAGTTCAGTCCAGCCCTGAGCACGAAGCCCTCACAGTGACACAGTCTTCAGGGCTTCTCCAGTTACAGGCCTTCCTGTCTTTCGAAGAAGGCTGAGGGAGTAGGGGGGAAACGTGCAGGGAACTTGAGCGTCCTCCAGTGAATTACACAATATGCCAGCTATGGAAAAGTCTGCTTCTCTGGAGACCATCCCAATGTTAGGAGTTAAAGTGTGTCCCCACCTTCCTCATTACATCCCCTCCCCTGTCTCAGTCGATCTGAGTTTTTTTCTTTTTTTTTTTTCTCATTCTCATATCTCTCACAGTCGGAGTATTTCTGCACCCAGTTTGCACTCAAGTTCAGATCTTTGTCTTAAGATCTTTGTCTCACACAGGAACAAGGTTGTGCGCCATTCAGAATTGATTTGACAATGCCTTAAATTCCAGTTCTAGTTCAAATTTAAATTTACAGGTGATTTCCACAGTCCTTGAAAACTTTCAAAGGTCATTGAGATTTATTTAGCCAATATAAAATTGTATACTTAAGCTATTCTGATTTATTTCATGGCTAAAAGATACCCTTGTGAGTGCGGCCTCTATTAAAAATCCTTATCCTTAATTAAAATATAGTAAAATAATATCTCATTTATATTATAATAAATATATACAGGTGCTGGTCATATGTTTAGAATATCATCAAAAAGTTTATTTATTTCACTAATTCCATTCAAAAAGTGAAATTTGGATATTATATTCATTTATTATATACAGACTGATATATTTCAAATGTTTATTTCTTTTAATTTTGATGATTATAACTGACAACTAAGGAAAATCCCAAATTCAGTATCTCAGAAAATTAGAATATTTACATTTGAGTTTCAATTAATGACCATCCCTACAGTATCAATTCCGGGTATCTCTTGTTCTTTGAAACCACAATAATGGGGAAGACTGCTGACTTGGCAATGATCCAGAAGACGAACATTGACACCCTCCACAAAGAGGGTAAGTCACAGAGGGTCATTACTGAAAGGTGTGGCTGTTTACAGAGTGCTGTATCAAAGCATATTAAATGCAAAGTTGACTGGAAGGAAGAATTTGGGTAGGAAAAGGTGCACAAGCAACAGGGATGACCGCAAGCTTGAGAATACTGTCAAGCAAAGCTGATTCAAACACTTGTGAGAGCTTCACAAGGAGTGAACTGAAGCTGGAGTCAGTGCATCAAGAGTCACCACGCTCAGACGTCTTCAGGAAAAGGGCTACCAAGCCACTTCTGAACCAGAGACAACGTCAGAAGCGTCTTACCTGGGCTGTGGAGAAAAAGAACTGGACTGTTGCTCAGTGGTCCAAAGTCCTCTTTTCAGATGAAAGTAAATTTTGCATTTCATTTGGAAATCAAGGTCCCAGAGTCTGAAGGAAGAGTGGAGAGGCACAGAATCCATGTTGCTTGAAGTCCAGTGTGAAGTTTCCACAGTCTGCGATGATTTGGGCTGCCATGTAATCTGCTGGTGTTGGTTCACTGTGTTTTCTGAAGTCCACAGTCAACGCAGCCATCTACCAGGAAATTTTAGAGCACTTCATGCTTCCTGCTGCTGACCAACTTTATGGAGATGCAGATTTCATTTTCCAACAGGACTTGGCACCTGCACACAGTGCCAAAGCAACCAGTATCTGGTTTAAGGACCATGGTATCCCTGTTCTTAATTGGCCAGCAAACTCGCCTGACCTTAACCCCATAGAAAATCGATGGGGTATTGTGAAGAGGAAGATGCGATATGCCAGACCTAACAATGCAGAAGAGCTGAAGGCCACTATCAGAGCAACCTGGGCTCTCATAACACCTGAGCAGTGCCACAGACTGATCGACTCCATGCCACGCCGCATTGCTGCAGTAATTCAGGCAAAAGGAGCCCCAACTAAGTATTGAGTGCTGTATAGGCTCATACTTTTCATGTTCATACTTTTCAGTTGGCCAAGATTTCTAAAAAACCTTTCTTTGTATTGGTCTTAAGTAATATTCTAATTTTCTGAGATACTGAATTTAGGATTTTCCTTAGTTGTCAGTTATAATCATCAAAATTAAAAGAAATAAACATTTGAAATATATCAGTTTGTGGCTAATGAATGAATATAATGTACAAGTTTCACTTTTTGAATGGAATTAGTGAAATAAATCAACTTTTTGATGATATTCTAATTATATGACCAGCACCTGTATATATATATTTTAAATGCATTTAAAATGCTAATAATTTAACAGTTAAATGTGTTAATTTAAAAAAAAATTGAAGAATTTTTTCCCCCCATTTTTCATACTGTACATTATAATGTTGTGATGCCTAAATTCACTTGCAGCATTTTAAATGATAGATTTTTAGTTTGGCAAAATTTGGCAAAGCTGATTTAAGCAAGTAGAATTCATAGTTAGAAGTTATAGTAAATTCCTCTTCAACATTAAATTCAACATTCTGTGTGGCCAATTAGATTGAAATTTAATCATGAATTGAATGGGAGCCATACTTAAATTCTCAGTTTACCTAATGCTGTGCAGGAGAGATGGACTTCAGCATTTATGGTGGCCATCAGCAGACATGACCTCAGTCTGATCAATGGAAACCTTCAGAGAGACAGTGTTTCGCCTGACGTGACTCTGCTCTGCCTTTGTGCCATGTTAGGTAACACGTTCCAGCCTGATTTTACTCAAAACATTCAGTCGCTCAACCAGATGTTAGGCTGTAAAATTCAGGTGAATTTGACTATTAGGACTTTTTCACTTTGGAAAATCGTCTCAGGCTTATGCTTACAATAACAAGACTGTTCGTGACATGAGGGAAGCCAATGGTGTGCTATGTTTATGCTGTTCCTGCTCATTATTTTTTTGTCTGTACTTCATAGTAGTTCAATCTATGGCTGTACATGGGAAATGTCAGTCGTCCCGAGCACTTAGCCACTGATAAGACAAACAACAGAGCTCTGTTCAGTGTCAGAGGGGCCTATTCTATCCCTCATGTCACTCTCACATTGCTCTTTTTTCATTTAAATGTTTTTTGGGAAAAGAAATTGCTTATTTTATTCAGAAAGGATGCATTAAATTGATTAAAAGTGACAGTAAAGACATTTATAACGGTACAAAAGATTCCGGTTTCAAATAAATTCAGTTCTTTTAAATGTTCTCTTCATCAAAGAATCCTGATCACGGTTTCCACAAACATATTGAGCAGCACAACTGTTTTCAACCTAAAAACTTTCCTTGAGCACCAGGTTAGCATATTAGAATTATTTCTGAAGCATCATGTGACACTGAAGACTAGAGTAATGATGCTGAAAATTCAGCTTTGTCATCACAGAAATAAATTAAGTTTTAATGTACTTTCAAATAGAAATTAGTTATTTTAAATGGTAATAATATTTCACAATATTTCTATATTATAACACAATATATTATTTTTCATCAAATAAATGCAGAGAAAAAGCAGCCAGAACATTCTGCAAAACATCTTCATTTGTGTTCCACGGAAAATCGTAAAGGTTTGCAACATGAGTAAACGATGAAAGAATGTAAATTTTTAGGTCAAATATTCCTTTTAAAAGTGATTGGGATATAATATCGGATTTCCATTTGAAATTGTTGTTATTCTCAGCTTAAATTGAGTTTGTAAGTTTACAAAAATAGACTACATTCAAGACGGATACAGTCAAGTCAAGTCATCTTTATTTATATAGCGCTTTTAACAATACAGATTGTGTCAAAGCACTTAACAGTGTCAAATTGGAGGATAGAGTGTCAGTAATGTATAATGATAAGATTAAACACTCAATTTTCAGTTAGAGGCATTTCATTATTGAATTCAGAGATGTCATTGTCTAGCTCAGTTTAGTGTTCTGTGTACTGTTTAGGATGCAGTACACAATACCGCATTTTGTAAATGTAATAAAAGAGAAACCTCCTAAAAAAACAGCGTCTTCCCTCTATAAAGGCATTCTGAGATAAAACGAATGTCAGCAGAGACTCTGCCTTGATTGTTCGATTAGGCAGCGCACGGGGAGTTTGTGCCAGCGTTAGGCAGAGGCAGTCACGCAATGGGATCAGCTTAAAACAGAAACATGTGTGGGCAAAGGGGCTTGAATTAATACCAAAGACCTTTCCTTTGCTTTTTTTTTTTTCTCTCGTTTACTCTTTTTCTCTGGAATAGCAACAACCAGAAAATGAGACTTTCCCTAGAATGAGCCTGGCAAGTGGAAGGAAATGACATCATTAAGGGGGGTTGTAATTGATGTCTCAGTGTTTTTGGTAGAAGGTCTTGGCTATAGTCTGACTTTTTGTGTGTTTCACAGCTGCTCCCTTCAAATTAGACTGTGCAGTTCTACCATAAAAGTTTCAGGTACGTCCCATAAACTGCTCAGTATATTGATGTTGAGCGGTTTAACAAATTAAAGGGGTCATATGATGCGATTTCAAGTTTTCCTTTCTCTTTGGAGTGTTACAAGCTGTTTGTGCATAGATAAGATCCCTGAAGTTGCAAAGACTGAAGTCTCAAAACTAAAGCGAGATTCTTTATGAAAGTTAAGACTCGACCACGCCCCCACATGTCTACGTCGCGGTGTGGGGAGATTTGAAAAACACTGCCCAAATGTTTACGCAAAGAAAGAGGGCGTGATTTTTATTCTCACTGTAGTATTGTTGCTGCTGCCGGAGCCATGTCCTGGAGACGCTGTGTTTCGTTGTGAAAGCAAAACTACTTTGTTTGGGCTTCCAAGAGAGGACACAACTAGAAATCAGTGGTTAAGTTGTATTTGCAACACTGTTCCAGAACAGTTCAACCCAAATAGTGTGTGCATCGCATTTTACGAAGGACTATTTCCTGAACCTGGGAGTAGCCTGCCAGCTATGCTAAAAGGCTGTTTCTATAAAGTGGGGCAATTCCAACTTTGCAAGGACAGTCTGGCGCTTCTGACTCACAGCCTGTAAGTATGTTTTCATATTTAAAGAATTTGCCACTGACTATTCAAACGCGAGTTTTGAGCAGTGTAGAGTAGTGCTTGTTGTTTGTTGTTTCTCCGATCACAAATGCAGACATGGTAATGTTTACGCGGCGCGATGCAACGCGACGCGTAAAAATACAGTATAAGTCATTATAATCAGAAATTATGTCCCCACTGGATGCAACAAATGCCTTGTTTGTAATGGGTTTTATTGTTTTTGTGTCGTCACGCCGGGACACGCCATCACAATACGGTAAGGGGCATAACATTTCCGTCTCACGCTTGAGGTATTCGGCCAATCACAACGCACTGGATAGCTGGCCAATCAGAGCACGCTTCGCGTCTCAGAACGATGAGCTTTGTAAAGATCGGCGTGTTTCAGAAAGGCAGAAATACCAGGAACAACAATAATGTACAGTATGTGGAAAATAATGTGCTTTTTGAACCTTAAACCGCAAAAACACATTGCATTACACCAAATACACAAAATAATGTTCTTTTTAGCAATGTCAAATGACCCCTTTAAAGATTCAGTCATCTACTGGTTTTCACAAACAGCAAAAGTACCAAAAGTACCAAAGTACTTTTATCATACCATCATAGTACTCCTATGGTTTCTTGGACAAGATACTGTGTTAATAATACTATGTTTTTTTGAACAAGTACTATAATATTATTTATTTAAAACTTTAAGTATTCAAAAGATCTTTTGGATGTTTTTGATTTGATCACAGTAAAAACAGTAATGTTTTGAACTATTATTATAATTTAAAATAACTGTTTTCTATTTTTAGAATATTGAGAACAATTTTTAGAACTTTATCTTTATCTTTATCACTATCTTTATAGTTATCTTGCTTGGTATGAACGGACCTTTAATTGTAATTTGTTTCTGTGATGCAAAGCTACACTTTCAGCATCATAACTCCAGTCCTCAGTGTCACATGATCCTTCAGAAATCATTCTAATATGCTGATTTGGTGCTCAAAAAAATTTCTTATTCTTATAATCACTGAAAATTGCGCTGCTTAATATTTTTGAGGAAACCATGACACATTTTTTTTCCAAGATTCTTTGATGAATATAAAGTAAAAAAAGGAATCTTTTGTAGCCATGTTAAAGACTTTACTGTTACTTTTGATCAATTTATTGCGTCCTTGCTAAATAAAAGGATAATTAAAAATAATACTGACCTTCAACTTTTTAACAGATGTGTATATAGGCCTTATATGGCAAAATTTGTGCCAAAGTACCATTTTAATGTGATGACCAAGGTACCACTAATTTTTATATTACTTGTTGACTTAAAAAAAGTAAGATGAAAACAAGTCTCTATTCTGAAATGATCTTCAGAATAGTTATTTGTAAGCCTTACTTATGAACGCTGTCAAATCAATCAGCCTCACAACATTAGCACTGATTATTTGACAATAAGAGGTTATCATATGTCCTACAGTGTATGTTTATCATAGTGTCTGGCTCATTATTTAGTGTATTTGTTGGTGAAAAATCATTCAGAGAGTCTGTGATTGTTAGGCAGATTATCGTATTGTTTTGGTTTTGTTTGGGATGGGTTTATTGGGTTATTTCTCCCACTTACCACTGGACAGGAGTTTAGGGAGGAACAAATTACATTTGGGTGTGCTAAACTGAATCATTTATATGGGTTTGATCTAATTTTCAGCCTCCTTGTGGTTTCAGCCTAAGACGTCATCCTTTTCACAAAGACAAAAAGAGAGTCAGACGGAAAGACATACTGACATCGAACGTAATCCAGTTGCATTTAATTTTAGATCCCTTTGTGTTTTATTTTGAAAGCATCATGCAACACACTTTATCCGTTGTTCATAATGGAAGTCGTCAGTCGGTCATAAGCATTATTTTATTAGCTGCATGGCCATGAAGAGCTCAAAATAGAGTAGCTCACTGTTTCCTTTTGTGATGATAATCACCTCACTGTCTCTGTAGTTTTTCGTCTCGCTGTTCTTTTGAATTTGACAAAAACAGCCTGTCTTTTAAACACCTTTTCCATGTTCCAAATTCCAAATTCAGAAGTATTGAATAATATCAGAAGTTTAATCTTAAACTTTACATTATATACTTTAAATTAAACCATTGTGTTCTGTGCACGTAATTGTCTAATAAACTTTTATTGGCTGGTTTTGCCATCATTTTAAGGCCAAAGGGCAGCATACTGCGTTTTGTAATTACTTCCATAAATTAAATGGCATTTGTGCAGAAACCATTACGTAACATAACGTGCATAAGGGAATTTGTGCATATAGAAAGTTCATGTTTTTGTGATCCTCATGAGATTATAACACTCAAAGAACAGATCTTTGCTCTAAGATGGTTGGTACATCAAATGTAGTGTTGTGAAATCATGACTACTTTTAATACTTTATGTTTTATAATAGTTCTGGTCTGTATATATATTCAGAATGCATTTCTATTGTCACCCTTAATAGTTTCCCTGGGTTGTTGTTTTACTTTAATCTTTAAGCATTATGCATGAATTGTGTTTTATATTATACTGTTAATGTCCGCTGGTTTAAATTAAACTTATAGCAAATATGTTATGCATCACTTTTAAATACTGCAAGTAGTTTTTGTGGATATTCGTCACTATGTGCATTGTCTCACTGACATTTACATTTGCGTCTGACTCGTATCTCTTGGGTAGATCTCTGTGAAAGCGATAGCTCTAACAATTGCCAGACTGTTCATGCGTTACACGGTTGCATTTCTGTACCAGGTGGCAAAGGGAGTCATTGCCGCACTGTTGTGTGGAGTCAGGGTATTTCCCCTGCTGTCCGTCTGTCAGGCGAGAGGCTGCCTGCCATTACTCACGATAAACACTGCTCATTTAGGCTGAAGGTGACCCTCTTACAATTAATTATTGAGCTTGTCCGTCAATCAGGATTATTAAGTCACTCCATCATTAATTACTTTATTGTCTTTGCTTGAATGTTGTCACAGTTTCTGTTGGTGCCATTTTACATCATTTTGTTTGATCCGGCTCACCCGTAAAAGCAACAACGCAACAAGAACATATTGGCAGAGTACTGGTTTCAAATATCATACTGAAAGAAATAAAAGTGGACTTCATCAGACAGACATAGTATACTATATACTTATACATATAATAATCCAGGCATGTTTTTCACATTTGAGGCATTATAGTATATAGTAATGAATGAATTCATTGAAATGGATCATTTGAACTGATTCATGGAAATTAATCTAAACTTGATTAGTTAGTTAGTTTTGTGTGTTGTTCTTATGACAAATGAAGAGATGTGTTTTTAGCCATTTCTTGAAGACGGCTAAGGACTCAGCTGCTTGGATTGAGTTGGGCAGGTCATTCCACCAGGAGGGAACAGTTAATGTAAAAGTCTGTGAAAGTGATTTTGTGCCGCTTTTGGATGGCACTATAATGCACCGTTCACTTGCAGAATGCAAGCTTCAAGAAGGCACATAGCCTAAATCTGAAGTAGTGAATTTAGCTAAAGGGGTGCAGAGCAACTGTTATGCAAACATTTGCATGCAAACTTGAGATTAAGTACACGATAAATGAAGAAAACTGAAAAATCAAGGTAAAGATCACCTGTGAACAGAATATTTATATTCCAATTAGGGGTGCTACGATATATATCGTCTGCGATAATATCGTAATTGTTGTTTTAACGATATGTAATTTGACATTATCGAGTATTTTGCAAAAACCAAACAAAACTCCTACAGAGTGCACGCTTACATTACATGATGAAGTCAAAAAGTAAAATTGTCCATAAAAGGTAAAAATCAGTTAAAATTTTCGGAAATCAGATACATTTTTATCACTGATGTGAACTGACCACACAGAATATGAAGGATATCAAAAACTGCCGCTGTCCACGGTAGTCAGATATCGGCACAATAACACACTCGGCAAAATATTTTCTGATTATTGTTATCGAAAAAATCCCAAAAAATATTGAGATATCTTTTTTTTTTTTTTTTTTTCAATATCGCACACCCCTAATTCCAATCAAGCTGTAGTTTTGTCAAGTTAATGCAAAATTGTGTGTATTTTGGACGCATAAAATTAGCCATAGCAAGACAAATTTAAAATGCCATTGCCAACACAGTGATATTTTCTTTGACTTAGGACAGAGTCCTCTTTGGTTGTCAATCATAGATGTGTTGCATGACTTTCAGTTGTAGTGTTTTGAAAACTGGGTCAACAATCCATTTTGATTGGCCTAGCACAGAAATGGGTGGCTGTGGCTTTAATGTTTTATTGAATGGCTCCTGAGGGAATAGGCATCTGAGAATAGAAATCTAAATGTCCGTGCACTCATCTGATGAAGTCAGAGGTCAGGCAGTAATCTGTGCCTCTTCTGTCCTGTTCGTTAGCTTTAGTCTTGCTCAGTGACCGGAGAAACGGTGGATCATCAATTGATGTTTGGTTGAGATAGTTGAACACATTAGCATTCACCGTGTGTCATTTAAGCCACTTATTGCCACACTAAGACTAATTAATGACTTTTGCATCCCTCTCAAAGAGACTCGTACATCAAACTGTGGATATTGATGATTCCTGTGAGTTTTAGAGCTTCATCAATCATGCAGTTGAAATGCCATAATAATTTTGCACTAGGTTTGTGGTTTATTTAGAGCTGTACATCAATACTCTCTTTGAGTTTACCGAGTTGTCAGTATGCTGTATACTGTGTCCCAATTTGCCTACTGTATACTGAATAGTAAGCAAGATGACAATTAGTATGTCCCAAAATCATAATATGATTTAAAAAATACAATAAGGAAAAGTTATCATGATTATAAAGCTTTTTTTGTGTGGCTTTTCAAAAATGTAGATAAATTGGGCTAATATTGTCCTTTTCAACTTTTTTAAATGAAAGTGGTGAGGTCTTTTTTTTTAAGCTTTTAAGTTAAATATTTTAATTGTATGAACTTAAGTTTGAGTAATAAGGAATTTAAAGCTACTAAATCTAACTATTACATTTACATTTAGTCATTTAGCAGACGCTTTTATCCAAATCGACTTATAAATGAGGACAATAGAAGCAATCAAAATCAACAAAAGAGCAATAATATGTAAGTATTTAGCTTAACACAGTATACAAGGGGTTTTATATAATAAATAAAAAGAAAACAAGTAGATAGAATAGAAAAATAATAGGGAATGCTGGTTTAAGAGGGTCTTTATTTAAAATAAAAATAAAACAAGTTAAAAGAATCGAAAAAGAATAGAGAATGCTAGTGTTAAAGGGTCAAATGAAGATGGAAGAGATGTGTTTTTAGCCGTTTCTTGAAGATGGCTAAGGACTCAGCTGCTCGGATTGAGCTGGGCAGGTCATTCCACCAGGGACCAGTTAATGTAAAAGTCTGTGAAAGTGATTTTGTGCCTCTTTGGGATGGCACTTTAGCTTCTAGAGGGCACATAAGTCTGAAGTAGTGAATTTAGATAAAGGGGTGCAGAGCAACTGTTATGCATGCAAATTTGAGATTACATGATAAATTAAGAAATCCGAAAAATCAAGGTAAAAATCACTTGTGAACAGAATGTTTATTGTATTCCAATCAAGCTGTAGTTTTGTCAGATTAATGCAAAAATATGAAATTAGCCATAGCAAGACAACACAATGATATTAAACACAGCAATACTTCGTGCATCTAGCAACAGCAAGTAGACAATCATGATTCATGTAGTGTAAACAAAAGCTGAAAGTGTTAAAAAGGTACTTCAATAACTTAATGTTTCAGTAAGAAATATGAAAATTATGTTATAGTATTATTAATATTTTCAATTAGCTTTTATTTTCATACTTTGTTTTAATTTGAATTTGTTCTTTAGTTAATTTTAGTTTAGTTTAGTTATTTTTTTCTGTAGTTTTTTTTCTATTTCTATTTAATATATTTTTATTTCAGTTTTAGTCATTATAGTACTTTATTTCAGCCAAGGCAGCATTTCTTAAGTTTTTCATCTGATATTTGTGACCCTGAATGACAAAACCAGTCTTAAGTGTCAATTTTACAAAATTAAGATTTGTACATCATCGGAAAGCTGAATAAATAAGCTTTCCATTGATGTATGGTTTGTTATGATAGGACAATATTTGTCTGAGATACAACTATTTGAAAATCTGGAATCTGAGGGTGCAAAAAAATCCAAATGTTGAGAAAATCACCTTTAAAGTTGTCCAAATTAAGTTCTTAGAAATGCATATTACTAATCAAAAATTAAGTTTTGATACATTTACGGTAGGAAATTTACAAAATTTCTTCATGGAACATGATCTTTACTTAATGTCCTAATGATTTTTGGCATAAAAGAAAAATTGATAATTTTGACCCATACAATGTATTTTTGGCTATTGCTACAAATATACCCCAGCGACTTGAGACTGGTTTTGTGGTCCAGGGTCACATTTATATTTTATTTTATTTCAGGTTTATTGCAACAAAACCTTTTTTAATAGTTTTAGTTTTAATTAATAACAATGCTGGCGGCGCCGATAGCCTCATGGGTAGTGCGCCGGCATATACAGCGCAACTGTGCTCATGGCGACCTGAGTTCAATTCCTGTCTCGAGGTCCTATGCCGATCCCGCTCCCCTCTCTATACCCAATACTGTCCTGTTATCTCTTCACTGTCCTGTCTGAATAATAAAGGAATAAAAGCCCAAAAATACAACTTAAAAAAAACAAACAAACAAAAACAATAACAACGCTGAGTGTCAGTGTTTATGGTGTCTTTTAGGCTTTACCTACTTTTTCCTCACTGTGATTGTTAAGGTCTAACAACTGTTTCTCTTCATTCTGCTTCATTCTTTTTCTCTGTTATTTAGTTGATCATCTGTTTTACACAGCCGCCTGCTTTATAGGGGTTTCAAACACTTGGCGCAGAGCGTTTCTGTGAGTAATGCAGCCTCATAGACTATCAAAGAACTATTTACTCTGAAGAAGCCCAAACACAGAGCATGTTGACCTGATTAATGTAGCATAAGATGTTGTTACTTTTGCACAATGCTGTTCTGTGATTTATATTTGATAAAAATTCAATCACATAATTAATGCCAAAAACCATTTCTCTCTTCTTTTTTTCATCGTCTTTAAAGTGGTCAGTGGACTTGGCTGATGCTATGGAACTTTCTCTGATGCTATTTCTTTTGATGATAGAGCCAGAGTTTTATATGAAGGCGTGTTCTCCCTAACATCCATGTCTTATTTTCTTTTTTGGGGAGTCTAAATATAGAATTGTGGGTTAACAAGAAGTCTGTATGAAGTCCATGTGGAGATTCTTCAGAAGGCTGAGTGATGTCAGTTATTGCTGAGTCACAAATCCGTCTGGCTTATGCTTTGAATCTGAGATGCTGTTGAAATATTACTATGTTTCTATGAATCATATTCAAGTTATGAGTTTCATAATGGTGTGTCTACATGTGTAATCTCTTTTGAACCTTGAGCTGCATTGAATGTTATTTGTTGCAGATGACTGACTCTTCCTGTATTATCATTTGAATATAAATGGCAAAACAGGTAGCATGAATGAAGCATTAAAAAGGTATAAATGAACCTTCTTATGCTAAAAGTGGAGTGTCTTCTGTGTTTTGATTTATTCATCTTCTGTGGTTTCACAGTTCATTGTAACTTCTGTTTGAAAACAGAAAGCAGTTTTATCTTTCATTTTTTATGGTTGGCTTGTAAATAATAGCATATGCATTGACCTAGTTTCTCATAGATCAATGCCACCTTGCTAATCTAATATGATATTATATTGATATCTGGGCCATGATATGATATATTATTTTGATGGTTTGAGAGAATAGCGCATCCAATGAGTTCCAATGTGTTTATCATAGCACTAAACTGTTTGAAATTTTATTTTATATGACACAATCAGGTGTGTATTGATGTAAAGCCACACTATATGTGAAAAAATGTAGCTTAAAATATTATTTTTTGGCATGATATTTGTGATCATGCATTGAGATATTTACCTTACAATACTGTGAAAGAATAAAAGTAGGTCTTAAATCCATAAAGTGCACAATGCCAAAAAATGAGGAGGAATAATTTACCTAACCTCCAACAAAACTAGTCTAATCTGAATAGTGCATGAGACTGTTTTGCTCACTCATGCCTCATTAAGAAGCTTCTAACCCTTGCCTTCCATCCTTCGTCTCAGAATGGGTCATTTCATTACGGTGCAGCTGCTTCTGAATACCAAGCCAAACACTGCCAGCTTTTATGCCCAACCTCTGCACCCACCGTAAAAAGCAATGCAAATGGAAAGTTTATAAAACGTGTAGTGGAATATAAACCAGACAGGCCGATACTGCTTTCAGGAATCCTTCTTGAAAGTAGCATGCTTAATTATTTAAATACTCTCCTGTTTCGTGGCCTTGGCACATTACAAACCTCCCGCACATGTGTGAGATTGTGACTTGGGTAATCACGACAATGCGTCTTGTGCAAGAGAAAAAGCCTTGAAGCATCTGAGTGCAATGGCATGATGAAAGTCTTCAGAACTCAAACTGTTTGATGTAACTGTGTAATAATGTCCAGTGATCTCACTCTGCATTTGTGTTTCACTCTATGTGCTGGTGTGGCCTGATTTACATCATTTGTTGACATGAATCAGTCAAGAATCAATTCAAAATCAATATTTCTTCTAATTACTTAACCTTCATGGTTCAAAGGGTGAATAGAGAGGTGTTTAAGGCTTATGCAAAGAGTTTGTGTAAGTTTGTTACAGCAGTGTCTAACTATAGCTATATACAACTGAATTATAATAAACCTTCTATATGAATTAGGGTTGTGCCGATGATGATAGTATCATGTATCGACGATAGTCGCACCGCAGATGTGTGCAGTGTATTCATCTTACAGTTTCACTGATTATAACGTCAGTATTTTTTAAAGTGCATAATACTCGTGCTAGATTGAAGTGATGTAAATGTTCTTTGCTCGATTTCTGTAGCTGCTTTTTGAATAACTGAGGAAATGTAAGCATTATAATTTGTAACTTAAAATGTTTCTATTAAATTGCTATCAAATTCAGCCATATTAAAAACATTAGGCTGCTTTTAGCCTTACGCTATAGTTGGTTCACTTTCCAGCAATAAACCAAGTAAATAATTAAATAAATTAGCACAATAATATTGTATATCAGCGATCTCACAGGCTGACAATATGACAATTGGGCATATTGCCCAACACTAATATGTGTATAATTACAAAATTGCAATGATTAGGCAGATATGTGCATTGCTTTGTGATTTTAGCTGTTTTCCACATAGTTTTGTTGCTACTTTTTCAGTTTGCATTAGATCATTTCATTTATTAGATTTTATTGTCTTTGTGTCTCCCTTAGTCTGGCCTTTGGAGGCTCCAAACCTGCCAAATGAGTCTTCAGTGGAAGTGCTACATAATGCATTCTCCGCCTTGTCTGGATTTTCTCTTTCACCTAGTTCGGATCCATCCAAAGCCACAGAGAATTACAATCACAATGCTAACACTGGATCGGTATTCGCTTACTCCCTGAACTCTGCCACAAGCCCAGAGCCTCTTGCCACTCCTCCTTTACTTTCCTTAAAGTCTGGAGAAGGAGTTAGATATACCCCCAGAGGTTCCTCCAGACAGCCTCGACAAATAAATTCTCCAGTGCCTACCTCCCATAATGTGCCCTTATCTTGGTCTGCTATCAGCCCAGCTCCTCAAATACCACAGACTACAGGTTCATCTGTGCCGTCTAGCTTGCCTTCAGTTGGAGAAGATTCACCTGACGAGCCTCCTGTTCCTTCCCCTCAAACGCAGTATGGGACTGTGAGTGTCAGTGACTCTGAGGTTCCTTTTGGAGACAGATTGGAACCATCTAGCAGAATCCAAGACCTCCAGTTACAAACCAGCCATGACCCCAACACCCAGCTAGGCTATCAGCAGTTGGAGCCAAGTCATGTGGTTTTTGTACACCATCAAATGACTTCAGCGTCTGTCGAGCCAACTATGGGCCCACCCGAAGACCTTTTCCCAACCAACACTATGGATGTGGAGTATGGCTCTGGAGATTACCTAGAAACAATGTCCTTCATGGGATCTGAAAGCAATGACTATTCACTGGTTAGCAATCTAGTCACTGATGTGTATGACTTTGAGGACTCGAATTCAGAGACCTATGACACCACGTTCCCCTCAAGAATGGTGATGTCATTTTCCAGCAAAAACTTGTATCCCTCTTCTACCAGTGTTACTAATTCTTTCTCCAGCAAACCTGTTGAAAGTTCCATGTTCAATAGCAGTTCAACCTCGAATGGAGCCACCACTGACTTGACCAAACACGTTACAACCTTTCAGAGTTTTACAACCGTTGTGCCCTTTACCATGTCAATACCTCCAGTTTACTCCAGTATTTTGACATCAGACGTTGGCCACACCATTTCAACCATCCAGCCAACCAGAGTCCATTCTTTACCCATTCTCCCGACAACTTCAGATGTCTTAAACCAGAACCAGTCTGTCAACGAGAGCTCAGAGTTGGCATCTGACTGGCCAGGCACTGTTACAGTCCAACCCACCGATGTTCTTTTACCAGACATGAACAGTTTAGAGTACTACACCATCCAGTTGACCAAGGACAATGGTAGCTTGCCAGAGCCCACTGCCAATCAGACGACCTCTAGTGTTTTTTCTTTCGTTCCGGTTGGCACCACACATATTGTGAGCACTAAAACCTACACCATTGACCCAAGTTACATGCTAACAACTTTGTTTGATGAAGCAGATCTACAGCCTACAGGTAACAGTTCCTGGACTGAGGAATCCTCAACAGATATCTCTGGATTTGAACCTTTTAACACCACTATCTTGGATCCCTCTGAAGTTGGACCAAGTTTAACAGATACCACACTGCCATATTTGGAGCCGTCGTTTACACCAACAATAGACCCTTCAACTTCATTGGGAGATATAAACTCGACCACTGATTGGGCTACCACACCTTTTATACCATACAACACTTCCTTACTGGTGACTACCCCACCTCCAGTGACCAAGGAAACAGATGGCTTGTCTTCTGTTAATGACAGCCAATGGATTATCACCTCACTTCCAACAGAGACCCTCTTTCCTAGTAGTGTACTTCCCACTGTTTTAGTAACCAGCTTCATCAGTGTTTCTGAAAACCCAACTGACTCAACCTTCAACATCACCTCCATCCCTCCTGCAACGGTGATGGCTGATGAAGGATACGTGTCTGGAACAACACCTGACACCATGGTTACTGATAGTGATAACACAACACTGATCGGTAGCCTTATAACCACGTCCTCCCCAGTATTACATAATGACACTACTGTGGCACCTTTCACTATCTCAAGCTCCAACAACACAACCCTGAACGACACATCAGTTACAACCCAATCCACAACCCTCCCAACAACCACTGCCCGGAAATATCTCTGCAACATTACTAAACCTGACACCTACTTGATCAGAGTTGGTAAGACATAACAAAAATTAACTTGCTGCACATTTTTACACCAGAAAGGTGCTCATGTCCATTTTTGAGGATAAATGTGCAACACGATACATGAAGCACCTTAAGCAATAACTGGATTAGCAACCATGCAAGCATTATGGTATTTTATTTGAATATTTAAGGTTCCAAAAATAACATAGTTTCTCTGTTGTAGGGTTTCCTCCAGGGTCCACTGCTGGATATGCCAAGGCCAAAGTCAGAGAGATTCTCAAAGCAGAATATAACCGCTCTGTGGAGCTACAGGTACTGTGGACATAATGAATAGATTTGTTTTTCTCTTTTTTGTTCATGTCTTGTTCATTCTATAATTGCTAGATTATAGAATATTTGTACATTTATTTGTTATTCCACAGCAAAGTTTAATTGCAAAAACAAAAAGCTACAAGTTTTTAATGATGCAAAAGCATCTAAAAATATACATTTAAAAAAAATTCTTTAATTAAAAGAACATTATGTATTTTTCCATGCATATATTTTAATGCATATTTTTGGATATAAAAATGTGCCTTGATGCAAAGAAAAATGTAAAAATGTTAACAGGAAATGGATGGAATATTGCGCGCGCACACAAAAGTAGTTTTTGCGATATTCCTATTTATTGCATAAACTGAATTTACAACTTTGTTGAAAACATAAGTATGGTATGTAGGTATTAGGTATGTATTATGGGTACTTTTAATTTTCAATATCTCAAGAATTACCTATTGAAATTAACAGTGGCTTCTATTCAGGCTGAGAAAGCTGTAGAGAAATTAGAAATTAATTTAAGAATTTGTTTCTTTTATGAATTTAGCATGATATTGATAGTTTAACCTGTTCACTCTTGGTTTGAACCACAGAAACTTTAAATATGTTTTGTAATCCAGTGTTGTGTCAGTAGAACATATAGATAAAATCATCCCTTCCTGTTTTATCTCTTGGGTCCTCATGAACAAACAACACCTAATTTAGCTCAATGGGAACCAACTGGTTCTTTTTAACTCTGCATTTAAACACAATACTGAATCAGCCTTGACTTTTAAAGGCCCAGTGAAAGGCTTTTTTGTTTCTCCATGTGCTCTAAAAGGATTTGAAATTGCTATTAAAAATATGATGTAAATGTCCTTGACATCAAATCTTCCTTCGTGTGTTGTAGGTAGTGAAAGCTCCTCCAGACTTCGTGTTTCGTGCCGTGTCTGGTGCAGTGGTTTATACTGCCATATCAGTCATTAATGCCCTGAAAACCTCTGCTCGGACCACCAGCTCCTTTATCAGCGTGTCACCCATCAGTCCTGTACCAGGCCTGCAGTACCATGTTCATACAGGTAGCTGCAGAGAAACTTCACGTCACAGTTCTTGAATATTCTCTCTGGTATTTATATGTTGTTGCTATATGACTATATGTTTGTCTTTTGTCTGTCTGCAGTTCTTCAGTTTGTACCCAGCCATGTAGATGTGCGAATGTGTACCTTCAGTGAGCAGGCAGAGAAGGGTCTGATCACAGCTTTATCTGAAGTCCGCCGACGGTCACAAGAGTCCACAAACTTCACTGTGAATGTACGTTGACTGCTTTACCCAGCTTATGGTATTAAGGGCTCAGCTGAGTTTCAAACACCAATAACCAGACACTGAACTCCTTCAAATCCTCTTAATTACTGCTTATTTCGTTTAGTTTAGCTTAAACATACACAAAACATACACAACTGCTACATAATGTAAACGATCCAAATGAGAATTACACTGTAATGTTTTTAACCTTGAACAAGCAAGTTTTTGACTTAAGCAAGAAAGGAGCATGCTTTTAACTTCGGTTATGTGATGTGAATTCAAGACTTGATAGCCTTCAGCGCAGTGGGATGACATCATCTCCAGCTGTTGGCTCTGATTGGATAAGGAAAGCGCAGGACTGCTCAATTCAACCGTTGTCAAGGCAACAAAACTAATGGCTCTTATTCATTTCATTCACTTGCGTTCAGAATGTGTATGCGCTTCTTTAATAGATCAGTGAGTGTGAATGAAGAGACTTGTGCTGAGAATCCATGAGCTTTATCAATTTCCATCAATTTATTTATCATTTAAAATTGTATTTTAGCAACTAAATTATTTCATTATTTTTTATAAATTTTAATTGGTTTATAAATAAGTTTTTTCATATATTTTGAAGATGCTTGATTGATACAGAAATATATTTTATGTCACGATAATTTCCAAAATCCCTTTCTGATGTCTCATTGCTTTAGTTTTGCATAATTGTATCTTAGAGACTGAATTGTTTTGTAGATTTTAAACATCACCACGAGTTCTGTGGAAGTGGCGGCACAACAGCAGAAGGTTCCAGTGGAGATCACCTTTGCTGTGCGTGATATGCGCGGGTATGTGCCAGGGACAGAGGTGAGCACCCAGCTTCGACAGCTCAGCGTTGTCGAGTACAGCTACTACCTGGGCTACCCTGTACGGCAGATCGCAGAACGTGAGTCCACACACTGATTTCTGTATAACTACATAAATACACTTGCAAAACAACTGCTATGTACAACAGTTTAAGGTGGTCATACTGGGTTTTATAACAGTGTAGTTGGTAGACTGTGGGCACCCATCAGGTTAGCCAAAGTGGTCCATCTACTGGTATTCTAGCTTTTATACCAGCTTCAATTACCTGGAAATCAGCTTCAGTGAGGTTTGCTGTATGTTATAATGAAAATGGAATAAAATTCGTTCATATTTGATGTTTTTTCCTTCTCTGCACTATTAGCTTTCCACTATCCAGAGCTGAACACGACCCAACTGCTTCGTTCCTCATGGGTTAGAACAGGTACTGACCTGCTAATGTTACGCTTAACACACTGGTATTCCAAAGTACACTACTGTTCAAAAGTTAGGGGTCAGTATTATATTTTTTTGGATTCAGAAATTAATATTTTTATTAGTGCTGTCAAACGATTAATCACGATTAATCGCATCCAAAATAAAGTTTTTGTTTACATAATATATGTGTGTGTACTGTGTATATTTATTATGTATATATAAATACACACACATACAGCATATATTTTGAAAATGTTTACATGCATTTACATGTCTATATTTATATTCATATAATTTATTTTATATATAAATATATTTAAAATATGAACATAACATATTTTTCTGAAATGTATACATGCATGTGCGTGCATTTATCTATACATAATAAATATATACACAGCACACACATATATTATGTAAACAAAAACTTTATTTTGGATGCGATTAATCGCGATTAATTGTTTGACAGCACTAATTTTTATTCAGCGAGGATGCATTAAATTGATCAAAAGTGACAGCAAAGTCATTTATAGTATTACTAAGTATTTCTATTTCAAATAAGTGCTGTTCTTTTGAGCATTCTATTCATCAAAATTTATCATATATTGATATATATTAGAATGATTTCTGTGACACTAAAGACTGGAGTAACGATGCTGAAAATTCAGCTTTGCATCACAGAAATGAATTACATTTCAAAACATATTAAAATAGAAAACAGTTATTTAAATTTGTAATACTATTTCACAATATTACTGCTTTTACTGTATTTTTGATCAAATAAATGCAGCTTTGGTGAGCATAAGAGACTTCTTTCCAAATCAAACCCCAACTGTTGAACAATAGTGTAATATTACTACACTATCAGATATTCAGATGAATATCAAATGAGTCATTGCAGTGCCATAATGTCATGTTTTATATATTATGTTCAGTGTTGTTGGGAGTGTTGGACCAGAGTGCGAGTGACAAGATCTTCAAGGCTACGATTGAGAGGAGACTGGCTCAGTTGCTCGGCGATGCACTGGGTATGGGCCGTCGCTTTAGAAGAGCAACTAGTGTGGGAAACAACAGCATGCAGGTTTGTAAATCATCCATGTTATGTGGCCTTATATTTTCTATTCTTTCTTTCCATGCATGAGCTCATTTAAAGAGCTCTTCCTGTGTGCATGTCTAATGCCTCTCTGGATTCTTAATCAGTCTCTGTCTTTGTGGCGCTTCCCCACACCTGCTCTCCCTCCGCACATCATCATCATTCAGGGACAAGGAGTATCCATGGCAACACCCTCCTGTTCATCCCTGGCCTGCAGAGCCACTCAAAAACAACCAGTTCACCCCAGTCGGCGCGTCATACTCCAGCTGCAATCTCAGATAAATTATTGAACACAGCTTGCAGACAGCTAGAGTGATTCTTAAACCATTAATTGCTTGTTCTGCCTACGTAGAGAAGATTTTTCCGTTTCATAGTGACCCGATTGCTGACTGGCTGACCTAATGGTTTCTAAGTGACTTGTGTTGTAAAAGTGGTAGTGGTCTGTTAATGACTGCTAATTAACTGAGAACGAATCCAGCTGTGTTAATGATGCCCAGTGGTGTCATTTCTAATTTTAGAGAGGTGATGAATTCTGGAATATCTTGGAAGGACTCTTAAAGTGAATGTAGGATGATGGCAGTCTGCTAAGCTCGGATGTACTGTTAAGATGACATTGTGCAGCCGTCCTCTGTACTGTTTCTGATAATGCACCCTGAGGTAGCAGCACTTTCAAAATGAGCTTTTAACGTCCCTGGCCAGTGAGGGTTCACTACTCGGGGCTCTTAATGTAGGTCGAGCTCAGGTGAGGTCCACACATTGCCATGCTCTTTTTCCACCCCAATAACCCTGGAGACTAGAAACATTTATTAGACTCGTCTTTTAGACCCTCAGTCTCTCTGAAAGCCTTTTTGGGTTTTTGTCAGAAAGACATTTAAATTTTCAAAAGCTAATTGTAGCCTATTCAGAGTTCTGATTCGTGTGTTTGCGTGTTAGGAACAATTATGTGGAATTAAAAGTTTAAAGGAATAATTTGCCCAAAAAGATCAATTCAAGTCTGTATGACTTTCTTTCTTCTGTGGAACATAAAAGGAGAATTTCAGAAAACTATCTACACTTTTTAATTAAATGCAAGTGAAAGGGAACTGGGGCTGCTAAGCTCTAAAAGCACCATAAAAGCATCATAAACGTAGTTTATGCCAGTGTTGTTTTGGTATTATTTATATACTGTTATAGTATTAATTAATATTTTGAATTAGCTTATATTTTTATATTTTCATTTTCATTGGGTTTAGTAATTTAATGTGCTTTTTTTTTCATTAGTTTTTTCATTAGCCATTTCTATTTAGCTTGATGATTTTTTTATTTTTTTATTTAGTAATTTTAGCACTTAAACTTATTTAATATTCAGTTATTTTAGATTTTTGTGCAAGTCATTTTTTATTTAATATTACTATTTTATTTAAATTAACAGACTAAAAGCAACAGACTAAAAGTTAAGATGTCACTCACTGAAAATCAAAAAAACTTTATTTTTTATTTTATATATATATATACGTATATGTATATGTGTGTGGCTGTACATACACATATGTAGTTATTTTTTGGTGTTTGGCTTAGTGTTATGTTAGAATCATTATTATACTCATACCTTTTGTTTTTTTAATATTTTGAATTGTTTTTAACTTTATTTTTGTTTTCATTTAAATGTTTAGTTTTGAAATGTTGTATGCATTTATCATTTTTATTTAATTTCTTTATTTTCTTAAATGTGTGTGTATATAGTATTTATAGAGTTTTAACTTTTAGTTTTAGTTACTTTTTCTTATTTGTAAGTCGCTTTGGATAAAAGCGTCTGCAAAATGACTAAAAGTAAAGTAAAATCGTGCTGTTCATGAGACACAATTCAATTAATCAGTTGCTTCATTCTCAAAATGTGTCTGAATGATTTTTTCAAAAATTGGACTGATCCTAATCCATCATCTAATATTGTAAAATGAAAATAGTGTATCACCATAAACACCTACACAGACTTTTATATAGATTTTTTTTTTAAGCCTAGGTCAAACTTTTGGATTGGGAATATGCCATAAATGTCTGAATAGTTTTAGTGGGTGTTTTTATTATTGAATATTTTACCTCGGTGTTGTTAGTGAAGCTGCTTTTAAACAATACGTAAAAGTGCAAAAAGGACGATGCAGTGAATTGAATTGCACATCAAACTTTGTCAACAGACCTTTTTTTTCCCACTTTATTCAGATTGTACAGACCACTCGTCTTGTGGGCCCTGACAACCCTGTGGAGATTATCTACTTTGTTGAAGGAGCTAACGGACAGAGACTTCCCGCCGCAACCACAGCCAGCATGCTCAACAGTCTTGATGTGCAGCATGCAGCGATCATCATGGGATTCCGCGTCCAGGGAATATTAGCACAGCGTGAGCATTCAGATTTTTAATTCTTTCAGTTGAAAAAGATCTGTGGGAGAGAACTATATAACATAAAATCGCAGTGAACCAAGACTATAACGATAAAAACCATGATGAAATGATCATTTAAATGATTTTGATTGATGGTCACATAGCAAGCAGTGTTTTTTTGTGGTAGCATTCTTTATTTCTACTGCTCTAAACGTCAAAAGAGGTGAGTTCAGATAGCATGGCATCTCAAGAGAGCTCTGCCTTTTTATGTAACATTTATATGTGGCAGGCTTACAACTGCATCACCCACAGCATAAACATTAGATTCATTAGACTAAATTTAGTAGCTTCCTGTTGTATAACATCTTAGACCTTTGAATTTTAGCTCAAATCTCCAATTACAGTGTACTAAAAAACAGGTCAACCCAAATTATGGTTGCTGTTCCTGCTTAGTTGATCCAGCACCATACAATGTATGGAATTTTATATTTGCATTCAATGTATGCAAATCATTATTCTAAATGATGTTTGAGATTGTAGATATTTAACTGTGCATGCTGTTTCTTTCATATTTAGATTGCCATCATCGAATGCTTACTTAAAGTTCATTTTTAAGGACACTAAGAATTACTAAATATTACTAAATATTTTTCATTAAGAAGACTGTAGAAAAGTTGTTGTTGTTGTTCTTTAAAGAAATTAATACTTTTATTTAATAAGTATGCATTTTAGTAAAGACATACAATTTTGTGAGATTAAAATGTATTATGGGTTTCAAATTTTTTTTAAATAAAATTTAATATATCACAGAAAATTAGAATAGCACATCTGTTTTCAACATTGATAATAATGTGACACTGAAAACAGGAGTAATGACTGCTGGAAATTCAGCTTTGCCATCACAAGAAAAAATACATTTTTTAAATATATTCAAAAAGAAAACAGTCATTTTAAATTGTAATAATATTTCACAATGTTATTTTTTTTTTTTACTGTACTTCTGTGCAAATAAACGTGGCCTTGATGAGCATAAGTGACTTCTTTCAAAGAAAGAACATTATTTTTTCGGTTACATTTTTGAACAGTAGTGTACATTCTGTCTTTAGTCACAGATATTTATACTTCATTACCCCTGTGTATGTTCAGCTGTGGAAAAACAGGCCTCGCCTCCCTCAGACGCAGAGAAGACCAACACGTGGATAATCGTAGGGGTGGTGGTCCCCGTGGTGGTGGTCATCATTATAATAACTATCCTGTACTGGAAACTGTGCCGCACTGACAAACTGGAATTCCAGCCAGACACCATGAGCACCGTCCAACAAAGACAGAAGGTGAGAGACTGCAAATGCTGTGTAATGATTCAAATGAAATGTATTCTGGGATTGTGAAGCACTGTTTCTCATGAGATTTCTTCTTTCTTTCTAATGTAAGGTTCATCTGTAGGTCATTTTGTTTTGTTTTACTCTTATGTCAGTGATATTGCTAATCAGTCAGTGGGCTCCTGTGAGTCTGCACTGCTTATCTCGTCTCTCACAGAGTGATTTAAATGACTCTCTTTCCGGAAGCTAGCCAGCTTTGAAAGATCAGAATTGGATATTAGTTGGCTATCCACTACTCTACCTATTCACACTCTCAGTTATTCTTGGCATTGGAAAGGCTGATTCATTTAGCAAATGAGTTCGTTTAGACACTTAATTTCAATGATGCGATTCAGTCATTCGTTGAGTCAACCGTTCCCAGAAGTCGCTGCGTCATTATTGTAGTGAAATAAATGTTTATCTATTCTAATGTTTATCTCTAACTAATTTTTCCAGTATTTGTATGGGTTGTGTCTAGGCATGAGCTAAACTACATATTTTCAGAATTGACCAATGAGTCGGTTTTCTGAGCGACTTTATACTTATACATTATACTTGTTAGATGATTAGCTGACCATTTTTCATACATATGTGTGTATATATATATATATATGTGTGTGCAAAAGAATGCAAAATGCAAAACAATATGTTTTAAATAATTTTGGTAAAATAATAGTTCTGTCATCATTTACTTACCCTCAAGTTGTTCCTAACCTGTATGATTTTCTTTCTTCTGCTGAATGCAAAAGAAGATATTTTAAAGAATCTTGGTAACCAAACAGTTGCTGGTAGCTATTGACTTCCATAGTAGGGAAAAAAATACTATGGAAGTAAGTGGCTACTGGCAACTGGTTACCAACCTTCTTCAAAATATCTTTATACTTTGTGTTTAACAGAAGAAAGCAATTCATACAGGTTAGGAACAACTTTGGGGTGAGTAAATGATGACAGAATTTTTTTGTTTTTTTTTTGTTTTGTGAATTATTTGTGATAAGTTCATTTCATCCTGTTGAATCATCTTTAAAGCACCACTTCAGCATCACACTGCCTGGTTCTTACAATGAAAGTCTTGCTACTGCTGTGGTCACTACTATAACCAGACTTGTCATGCACGAGCACATACACTTGCAGAGTCCCAGCAGTAATGAAGTCAACTGCTGAGCTGGCTGATGGGTTAATGTTCAGCAGTGACGTTCTTATCCAAAGCAGTGCCTGCTGGTCCTCTCAGTCTGAACGTCTTGATTTAACTACAATCATATGAGGAGCACATAGTCATTACACACTTCATATGTGCCCTTTCTAGCACACTCACAATCCTCAAGAACTACCCCCACTCTCATCTACATTCTCAACAGTGACTCTTCTTAGTCCTTCAATGAGGTTCTCTGGTTTAATCAGTTTACATTGTTTGATGGCCTGCTTCTCACTTTGTTCCTCATGTTCTTACTTAAATCAATATTTCATGGATTTGAAAGGGAAAGATGCTTAAAAATGCTTATTCTCCAAATTCTGTCTTCATTTACTTACCTAGAGAGTTCTACCCTAGAGTTCTTCAAATATCTCTTTTGTGTTTTGTAAGTAAGTCATGCAGATTTATAAATGATGCCAGAATTTATTTATTTTTGGGCAGTTTTTTTTTTTTTTTTTTTAAGGTGCAATGGATGGGTGTGGGTTTTTTTTCCCATGTTAAAATATTTTGGAGCCAAATTACGTTAAGCTTAAATTTGTTAACATTAGTTATTAGGCATCATGACTGTAAAAATGTTCATTGTTAGTTGTGATACCTGATGCCTGGCTTAACTAACGGTAACTCTATTGTAATTTAACATTTCGCTTGTCTCAGTTTTGAAATAGTAAATCATTCATATGTTGATTTCCTGAACAGAATTCAATACAAGTTAGACTGGCTGTTTAGGGATTGAAGTAGAAATAGGTGTTGCAGTTGCCAAATTATATTTTTAGTCGCTTTGGATAGAAGCATCTGCTGAATGAATAATTGTAAATATAAATGAACAGATTGTCTTCTGTTACACCAAGTTGTTCTATGCTACTTCCATGACAATATCATTCACATCTCTAGTTTTTCCACCTCTCTTTCTCTCTATCTCTATCCCTTGTTCTTTATCTAACACGCATCCAATCTCATCTTAACACTCTCCCTCTCCCATGCTTGTTTAGTCCACCTCCTCAATACAGAAATCCATACCAGTAATCCAGAGGTCAATGACTCCTGTCAAGAGCAAAGAGCTTTTAGATAGTAGTGATGAGGAAGAAGAGGAGGAGGAGGAAGAAGAAGATGAGGAAGAAGAAGAAGAGGAGGAGGAGGAGGAAGAAGAAGAAGAAGAAGATGATGAAGAGGAAGAGAGGAGAGAGAAGAAGGTAGAGGCTTGTAGAGGAGATGTAGTGTACTATAGACTGTAGAATAGTCCTCCAAGTAGTCCCCACACAGGAAGTACAAGATTCCTCTTCCTCTTTGACCTTCAAAGAAGTGCCGTCCCAGTTCCAGTCACTGTCAACGTCATCTGTGTTTGGACCATTTGGTAGTTCTCTGTGGACCCTGTTGATATGAGAATGTAGTCTGAATTGCAAACAAGTGACTCTTGAGCTGGTTGTTTTAAATGAATTGACTCACATGAATTGATTCAGAAAGACTCACAAATGAGTCGCAGACCAATTCATCTGTCTGAAATGATTTGCTCGCTCACTGAATCAGCATCTGATTTTCTCACTAAATCGCAAGTCGTCAT
Source organism: Onychostoma macrolepis (assembly GCF_012432095.1). NCBI lineage: Eukaryota > Metazoa > Chordata > Actinopteri > Cypriniformes > Cyprinidae > Onychostoma > Onychostoma macrolepis. The sequence continues at coordinate 7,892,445 of NC_081172.1, read as the reverse complement.
CCTACTGAAAATAAACTAGAATTTTACTGTGTTATGTTGTAAATATAGAATGCTAGAATATGCAGTGCCGTTAAAAAGTTTGGGCTTTGGTAAAGTTTTTTTAATGTTTTTAATGCACACCAAAGCTGCAGTTATTTGTTACAGTAAAATACAGTAAGAACAGTAATATTGTGAAATAATATTACAGTTTGAAATAGCAGTTTTCTATTCAAATATATTAAGTGTTGCTTAATTTATGTATTTATTTTTAGAATTGTGTCCTTTTTTCAGGATTCTTTGACGCACAGAAGGTTCAAAAGAACAGCATCTAATTTATTTAGAATTGTAATTGTAACATTTTAAATGTCTTTGCTGAAATAAGTATTTATAAAAAAAAAAAAAAAAAAATCCTTACTGACTCCAAACATTTGAACGGTGATTGTTAATTATCAATTGTTTGCTGCCTCCTCAAGTATGAAAAATCATTGTCCTCCTTATGATTCCCACCCCTAAATGTGTTAGTAGTACCATCAAAAATAGTGTTGTGTGAATATAGTTGATGTCAACATGTCAGTCACTTGTTGGAATCTGACTTGATGGGAACACAAGCAACTTTTTATTATCACCCTCATCCAAATCAGAAACCTGTCAGAAGCATAAGGAAAAAAGAAAGTATTGAGGAAGAGGAGGAGGAGGAGGAGGAAGAAGAAGAGGAGGAGAAAGAAGAAAAGGCCCAAGAAAAACCCAAGAAAGCTATAAAGAAGCCTTTGTCATATAGTATGAGGAGGCCTGAGGTATCTGTACAGTACAGTATCGACAGGAGTGCTGTGACGTAGTGATGTGTTTTCTAGAATGCAGCAGTTAGTCCTAGATACAGTATTTCTGTTGCTGATAATCTTCATTTATGACAATGATAACCAACAGTTGGGGAAAAAAAACATGTTATCTCAACAACAGATGCATGGATTTGGATGTGTCGATAATAATTCTGTCTCTGGCCATTTGGTCTAAGCTGTATTGTGGCCTAGATTTGGTTACAGCAGCAATAGAGGCAAACAGAAAGGAGATAAGAGCTTTCTTTATCACAAACAGAATTCGTCTAAACAGCTTCATTTGCATTTGAAAGGGAATGTGATGGGAAACAGAGAAATAGACGTATTCCCAGAAGATGAGCATATTTCAGTGAATCTGTCTCTATTGTGCCGCTACACATACAGCACGACACAAAAGAACCCAACTTATGCATTTTTCATACATTTCTGTGTTTTCTGGCAATATATGAAACATAGAATTAAATCTGATCCACTGTGACCCTCTGCACAGTTCGTTTGATCTGGAGAATTATAAAACAAACAACGCTGATTCATCAGAATTGAAGAAACCGTTCACCCAGAAATGAAAATCCTGTCATCGTTTACTGACCCTCGAGTCTTTGTTATTTTTGTTTTCTTTTGAACACATGTCCAGGCTTTTTTACATACAATGAACATGGATAGTGGCTTTTGTTAACTCCTAAGTTTCATAAGAGTGGCCCATATGACTTGCATTGGGATTTTGACTGGTGCAACTAGATAATTGAGTCAGAATAGGTTTTGAATCTGAGGTAAACTGAATAAGCCAATTAATTGGAAAGATTCAACTCAAATCTGAATCTGAATGATTACTTCTCTCATGAATGCTCTCATGAATGGACTTCACTGTTTTTTTAGTGGCTGCTGGTCTTTGAAAAAGCCGGTGTGAATTGGCTTTCTCTGCTGTTGTGTTTGTTCAGTTCATTTAATCTTTCAGAGTGCTGCAGACAGACAGGCTATCACAGCCCGTCTAGCTGGTCTGGCCCGCAGTCAGTCTGCTGACCTCTAATCAAGTGCATCCATTTTGTATGCTCACTCTTCTCATTGTCTCTTTGAGAGTCAATTACTGTCCTCTTGCTCAAATTATTCTTATAACACTGTGACAATCTGTGGATTATTGAAATTCATATTCTATCTTTATGCCTCGTGTACATGCGCTTTGACATTGACGTCTCTTAAGACGACTGGACCAATGCCTGACCTGATTCTGTCTAGTGTTTGTGAGCAGTTTTAAATAAACATTTAGTCGTTTAACTTTCATCCTTCACTCCCCTTTGCAATCCCTCCATTTCATTCACAAACATCCCTCTGCATTAATTTTGATTCTCCGAATTAACATTTTCCTCTCTCTGGGGTGGTGGTCTTTAGCTGCAGGCACCCAGCGTGAAGGGTTTCGATTTTGCCAAGCTCCACATGGGTCAGCACAGTAAGGATGATCTCATGGTCATCCAGGAGCCTTTGCCACTTCCTGTGGTCACCAAGGAACAGAGCCCAGCTGAGAACGCAGAGGTGCCCACACCAAAGTCCAAAGCCTCCTCCAAAGCTTCCCGCAATGGCCAGCGGCGCAGGGGCCAGTGAGTCTGATAATTGATTTTTTGATGTTCAGGATCAAACAGAGTTTTTGGTAACACTTTATAATGAGGTTCCATTTGGTAATTTTATTAGTTGACTACATTAGTTATATCTACAGCATTTTTCATTTTTGGTTGATTTCGTTTTTTACTAATCCATTTTTTAAATCAAAAGTTATATTTTTTAACATTAGTTAACTACATTCAGTTAAAATGACCTAACAGTGAACAATATACATCGACAGCATTTATTAATCTTATTTGATTTCATTTCTTTCACTAACACATAACTACATGAGTAAACATGAACAAAGAATTTACATTTACCTTTCCATTTAGTCATTTAGCAGACAATAATTTTATCCAAAGCAACTTACATAGAGGACAATAGAAGTAATCAAAACCAACAACTGAGCAGTAATATGTAAGTCCTGTGACAAGTCTCGGTTAGCCTCACGCAGTATACGTTGCAAGTGTTTTGTTTAATATAATAAATAAAAAGAAAACAAGTAGATAGAATAGAAAAAGAATAGGGAATGCTAGTGGGTCGTTTTTTTATAATAAATAAAAAGAAAGCAAGTGCATGTAATACATACAATGCATGTATATATACACACAGTATTTATTGATCTCAATGTTAATTTCATTTAATTTACCAATGCAATTTTAAAATGATTTTATTAGGTAATATTTAGTTAATGCACTAGAAACTAATGTGAACACAATGAAAATTGTATTTTTTATTCACTTAGACATTAACAAACATTAATTAATGCTCTAAGATTAAGCATTGCTCATTGTTAGTTCATGTTAACTGATGAATAATCTAAAGAGACGTTGTTGTAAATTTTAACTTTTTTTAAACCACAATCTCGTATCAAAAAATCCACCTACAATAACAAGCTGGTTCCGTTTTGCATTGTGCTGCAGTAACCTCATATTAAAATAACTTGTTAGTTTATTGAAAGGCAGGAATGTAGGTAAGAGTGAGTCGACTGCTGATCAATAGAAAGCTTTTTAAAAGGATTACATCTCACACTCTAATCAATAGAGGGGTCTTAGGGGTGAAATTACCACAGATCTCATGTCTTGCAAACATTACAAGTACCTGAAACTTTGTTACAAATAGACAGAAATTATGTAATTCTTTTACATTCCTTACTGCTTAAATGGAATAATCCATATTTCTGGACTATATTTAAAATAAATAAATAAATATAAAATAAAATAAATAAATGTAAAAAAAAAAAACAATTCTCAGTGTTGTGTCAGTGCATTAGTAACACATACCAACTAGTTTAAGCTAGAATAGCCAGTCAGAGATAAATAAATTCCTAGTAATTATGATAGTAAGTCAAAAAGCTGTAGACTAAAAGGGTAGCGAATAGGTAATGGACTCATGACCAAGTCATGAACCTTTGTGTGGTCGCATTAGATCTGAAAGTGCTCTTTAGAAGCATGACAGGATTAGGTCATCGTCCTCTTGCATTTACCCTGGAGACACATGCCTCATCAAAACTGGATGAAGGGTAAATATTGTTGTCTGTCAAGATGAGGATGTCAGGGTTCGGAGGAGTTTGCTCATGTTTGTCATGAATTAGATCCAAGGACAATATTTGTTGACATAGAATAAGGGAAAAAGCATTGTGTTTTCATAGCGTGCTTTAGAATGAAAAGATTTTATGTTGTGTATTTTGCTTAGGATTTCTCCATCAGAGGGTGACTCCATTGGTAGCGACCCACCCAGCGACAGAGGATCACCTGAGGAGGGCATGAGAACCTCTGGTCTGCCTACCGATCCTAAGCAACCACGTAAAATAGCTGCTAATGGATTAAACGGTAAGTTTGCACACATTTTGACTATATTGATGTATTGCATTTTTTCCTCACGATATTGAATTGCAGAGAGATTGAATCTGGTCCCACGTATTTGACGCAGCTGCAATAGTGTCCTATGTAATTATGATATGAAATGATATGATATGATATTATGTACCATAATATGCATGACATCATGAAGCTGGAAATATACCCCATGGAGGACTGGGAGTGCTACAAATAATAAATCAATTTATTAGTTAATAATAATAACAATAATATCATTTTTATTATTATTAGTTAATAATAATAACAATAATATCATTTTTATGAGGTAGACATTTAGAAAGTTTAAGTTAAATGTCTTCTTAAACCTAAAAAATTAAATTCGTTTAAAAATAGCATGTTAATTGTAACAATAAGACAGTGTTTTTATTGTTTACTATAAGATCATTTTTGTTAATTGAAATAAAGCTGAAGTAAATGAAATATAAATATTAGATGAAAACCTTAAGCAAAAATTAGAAGTGTTGCCTTGGCAACAAATTAAAATAAGTTGAAATTGACAGAAATATTAACAGGAATATTTTTTAAAATTAATTAAAATAAAAGCATATAACAAAGTACTAAAACAAAACTTAAAATGAAAACAAAAAATAAAGGTTAATTCAAAATATGTTATAAATAATACTGATATAACATTGCAATAAAGTAAATTTGTAACTTTTATATTTAATGACTAAAATGCTTTTCTTAATCCATTTCTTAATTTCTTTTTACTTAACAAAATGTATTTGGAAAGTTTACATGTGGGCCAACCAATGAAATTTTGACTGACTGTTAAGACACACGCCTTTTGTTTTGTTGTTTGTTTTTTGCTTGTTGACTGCCAAGAAAGGCAAACGATTCCTTGGTTTTATTAAGTTGAAGTCGTAGTTCTACATAATAGCCAGTGGAAGAAGAACATTGGATGTAAGATGTACAGAGAGGAGAAAGTAATAAAACCTGTGTCTTTCAGCTGAAGATTTGTGGCTCTTCCTCTTGATTTCCTCTCTAGTCAGCCCAGCCTCATTCATCCTGCCTCCTTTGTGAAGAATGACTAACACTCGTCTTTACTCTTGGCTGCTTGGGGGTTTTTTTTTTCCACTCTTTCCTTGCTCTCTTTGCCTTTATCTCTCTCTCTCTCTCTGTGTGTTCCTCTCTTGTCAAACAGTGCCTGTGGCGATGACCCTCTCTCAACACTCATTTCTGCTTTACCAGACTAAATAGGCTACAGTCTGACCAGCCAAGAAATGACATGAAATTCAGTCGTAGCACCTCACATTCTCTCTCTCTCTCTCCCTGTCTGATGGCTGTTCCCTTTTAACGCCCTTCCCTTACGAAAATCCTTTTCATCCTTCTCTTCTCGTGATTACGTTCCAGTGATAACAGTGTTTTCCAAGATAAAATACTGTCTTAACCAGCATTCCACTCCAACATGCTTTTACATACAACTTATGCTATATTCCATCTCAATAAATCACATCAGCCATCATTTAACTTTTCTCTCTCTTTTACACTCCCTCCATCCGCTCATCCATGTGTTACTGGCTCACAGGGAAGAATAGAATTGGTAAGAGTGGTGCTGATTTGTACAGTAGCATTAGATTTCATAGTTCTTATTTTTCTTGAACGTCATCCTGTATCATCTTCCAGCTCTTTCACATGTTATTTAAAATGAGTCTCTTTAGAATCAGTGAGACGCTGCCCCCATCTGGTGTGAAATGATATTTGAAAGAAGAGATTCAGATTTTTTACATGCTTTCTTTGTTAGTTGTCAGCACATATGAGGCTGGCTTTATTTTAATAGTGTAGAACTTATGAGATATGTTTATGAATTGTCCATGACAGCGTCATGTATGAATTTCATTGCATTATTTAAAAAAATAATAATAATAATATGTAATGAATAAAGATTTATAATAATGAATAAATGGCATTTATTTTAAGGATGAATGGCACAAATACTTTTCAAACAAAGTATTTCAGAAAAAAAAATTATATGATTATTTTCCAATTATTTTGGGGGCCATTATACACAGTTTTTTTTTAACGAATAACACTTAAAAATACAATCATACTGTAAGTCACTTATGCTCCCCAAGGCAGTAATATTTTAAAATATCATTAACCATTTTTAATTTTAATATACTTTAAAAATGTAATTTATTCCTGTGACGGCAAAGCTGAATATTCAGCATCATTACTCCAGTCTTCAGTGTCATGTGATTTTTCAGAAATCATTCTAATATGCTGATTTGGTGCTCAATCATATTTCAATGTTGAAAACAATTGTGTTGTTTAATGTTATTGTGGAAAGCATAATACAGAATTTATTTGAAATGGGAATCTTTTGTAACATTATTAATGTCTTTTAATGTGTCTTTTGATCAATTTAATGCACCCTTGCTGAATAGAAGTATTAAAGTATTTTTTTAAAATGACTGACCCCAAACATCTGAACAGTCATTTGCACCTGTGAAGTCTGACACGTTTTTATATTCCTTATAGGTCCACCCCCAATGAATGGCATGGATGAGCCTTTATCTTCAGCTTCCATTTTTGAGCATGTGGACCGAATGTCCCGCCCAACAGACGGCCCTAAACGCCCCCCTAATAAAATCCAGCTCATCGCCATGCAGCCGATGCCAGCCCTGCCCTTACCCAGCCCTACAGCCAATAACAGAGCTACAGAGAACGCCAAGCTCAACAAAGAGGTATCCTTCACAACCCATACATCTAATCCACATTCATTTCATATGGCTTCTCCTTAGGGACCCATTTCAAACTTCAAGGTCTATATCTGTTTATGAATTTGATTCACAGCGTCTAAAAGCCTCATCACCAATAATCAATATGTGTTTCTCATTGACTGTTCTTTCTCCTCCAGATCCAGGTGGCTTTAAGGCACAAGTCTGAAATCGAGCACCATCGCAATAAGATCCGCCTGAGGGCCAAAAGGAAAGGCCATTATGACTTCCCCGCTATGGATGATCTCATCGATGGTCTAGGCGACCCCAAAGAACAGGACCGAATCTACCAGAAGGCCCAGATGCAGATTGACAAGATACTTGATCCAGATATTCACATGCCCTCACTGTACACCGAACCCAAGAAAAGGTAAAAAGGGCCTGCAACTGATAATTAGACTAATCCTGAACACAGAATTAAGGCCAGTTCTCACCAAATCTGAATTTTCAGCACAAAATCATGCCCAAATGCATAAAATGTATCTCTATGGACCTCTTAAATATCATACTGTGATGTTCTAGAACTGTTCCATGGAGGAAAAAAAGCTATACTTGAAAACTATAACTTGAATATTTAAAGCCCAAATGCTCACTCAAAAGTGTTTGTGTGTGATTTGCAGCAACAGAGGGAAGCGTTCTCCTAAACAGAGAAGGAAACAACAGCTGAACGGTGATCTGACAGATGCTGACCGAGATAGACTCATAACGACAGACAGTGATGGGACATACAGGAAATACCCAGGAGTCAATAACATTGCATATGTGGTCAGTGTCTGTTTTTCTCTCGTGCGACACTGTACTTCTGCATGTGAATTTGTAATCAACTCCACGCTGTTTGTTCCCATTCTTTCCATTTATTTGTAATTCAAAACATTTTGTAATCAGCTCCATGTAGTGAAATAGCAGGTGCTAATTTCCTTTTTTTTTTTTTGAGAAAATACTGTATAATTTTAGTTGGATATAATTTATCTTAGTTGAAGATTTAATTACACTACCATTATAAAGTTTGGGGTCAGTAAGGTTTTTAAGAAATTAATACTTTTATTCAGCAAAGATGCTTTAATTTGTTCAAAAGTGACAGTAAATATAAATGCTTTTGAAATTTATATTTATCAAATAATCCTTAAAAAATGTATAACAGTTTCCACAGTGTTTTTCAACATTGATAATAAGAAGAATTGTTTCTTCAGGAATAGATTAGCACATTAGAATGATTTCTAAAGGATCATGTGACACTGAAGACTGCTGAAAATTCAGCTTTGCCATCACAGGAGTAAATTACATTGTCAAATATATTTAGGTAGAAACCAGTTATCTAAAATTGTAATAATATTTCATAATCTTACTGTTTTTAACTCTAGTTTTGAACAAGTGATTTACTTGTTCAGCCTTATTGAGCATAAATATTTGTTTTTATTTTGCAGTCGGACCCAGACCAGGGTCCCGAGCATCATAGCCCGTCCCCGACGGATGATGTGTTCCATGGTCCGATTTCTCCTCCTCCTGGCCACCCTCCTCCACCACCACCATACCTGCCCCCTCAGCCGTCTATAGAGGAGGCCCGGCAGCAAATGCACTCTCTACTGGACGATGCCTTTGCCCTTGTATCTCCTTCTTCTCAGGGCAGCACAGCTGGCATCACTCTGCCTGGGGTCGGGCTTAACCCTGGACCCCCACCTGCCTCCAGCCCGCCATCCCGTGGCCCGCGGCCCTGGGGCCCAGGATACCTGCCCTTGAATCCTTACACAGGGGTAAGAACAATCTGCTATGCTTGGATATAGAGATTTGAACAAATTGTTAATGCTAAGCCTTTGGCTCATAAATCGTTCTATGCAATTGTGAATGATACCTCAAATTGTGTGGTTTGCTATTACTTTTCTAAGCGAATAGCTGTATGATTTTCCAGAACACATCCTTGAGAGCACATCCTGTCTGGAAAAACCACTAGATGATCCACATTCATGCGATTAAAAAGCACATGATGAAATCTGATGTATTACTGTTTTCTTTATACAGACCAATACTTAAATGATTTCCCCTTGTCTAAACCTGCGGTTAAACTAGACGTCACGCTCCATTCACTTCCATTCAGACAGGAGACACATGCATATGTGAAGAAGCTTTGTCTTTTATTGCATACCAAAATTTGGTGAACCCTGACCTGCGAATTTGCACTTGTTTGTAGATTAAAAATAAAATAATTTTTAAATATGAAATAATTTAACAGCATTTACATTATGAATAATACTTGTGCTGAATACCTACAACAGTGTTAATAAAATTAGTGTTTTTAATGATTAACTTAAACTGAATGTAGGATGTGCAGGACAGCAAAGGTAATGTAAAAATCCAAAAATACGGGAAATGAGCATTTACAATTAATATCCAACATCAGCCTATATAATTAATAAAAAAATCTCTGATATCACAACCACAAGCATATTAACATATGACCATCCATATTTACATATTAACATTTAAGCATGTATAAAGCATGATTAAATCCATTTTTTCTCGCAGATGCAGTGACTATGTACACTTGTGATTTCTGGTTATGGTGGTTTGATTCAATCAGCTAATTTGTTGATTTCATTGTGAATGTGTTTCGATGTGTGTTAAACCGTACTAGAGTGATTTAAAGCAAACTGGATGCACTGGAATCACATCAGAAGAACACAGAGTTGGGGTTTTCCACGGATTGAGAATAAACTACCCAGAATGGAAGCCTCATCTGTCAACACTGTGTCCTGAATGAAGTATTTCTGTCAGATTGAGGCTTTTTCAAGGAAGGGAAAAGAGGGGATTGCAAAGGCCAAAACATGAACGGTCTAATAACTCAAAGGTTGATTTACGAGTCAGGATGGAGCAGGGAATGGTGCGCTGTCCTTAAAATGGCATTTGCAGCTCAGCTATTTAAAAGCTTTTCTGTTTTCTGGGTCACGGGGTTTATTTAGGCTGATAGATAGAGAAGCTTCGGTTGTGGTGGCACATACAGCTGCTAATGTGTTTCAGACTTAGCAGTGTATTAAAATAAGCCTTTTATGCATTAAAGTGCAATGGATGTGCCAAGAATTATCAACATGTTTAAAGCTCAACAACAGCATGTTTGTGTGTATTCTTTCAGAGATATGCTGAATTAGGTCTGCCAACTTCCAGCGTGCAAGGTTTACTACATCGGTGAGTACATTAAGTCTGATCAGTGAAGGTCTGTGTGATCTTTGGGAGCTACGAGTGATGCTGCCAATCATATTACAATCTTCACTTTAGTGTTTACAGCTTTAATGGATGTAATGTGAGAAATCAAGTCACTTTTTATTAGAGTACAGTGTGGTTTGCTAATAGCTGGAGTCTGATGTCTTTGTATCTCTACAGACAGGGTTTAGGGTCCGGCTACATCCCGTCAGGAGAGGCCCTTCCTGTTGACCAGCTACAGCCGGAGTCGCTTTACGCTGGTCGAGGGGGAAACATAGATGAACTACCCTCCTCTGCCAGGCCACGGCCTGTAGGTGGGACAACAGGTATGAGCTTAATGGCTTTACTAGAAATTCAGTGCTGATATCAAATGTGTGATATTGTTGCAATATCAAGTATACTTTATGCAACATACATGTCGGTTCACAGGTGCCCAGCTACATCATTTAACCCACGTTGGTCTGACAGGTCGTGTAGGTGACAGGCTGCAGCCTGGTGGGTTAAACTGGAGCCCGTATCATGAGGATGACAACAAGCTCGCTAATAACAGAGAGCCTGTAAGTCTGAAATACTCTCCTACTTAGATTTTAAGGGAACAAATCATTTTTTGAAATGGTGTTCAGACTCATATATTGTGAACATCCTCAGTCCTCAGTCCATATAGAATATTTGTTGAAATTAAGCAAAATTTGAACATTTAAAAAATATCAACATAACAATCATGAACATTCTGATGGTCATTGTCACTTATTACACAGCTACTTATCAAATAAATATATAGAAATTTAATAGTGATTTAATTTAATTAGCCATATACTGTTTCTATACCAGGGATTCCCTTTTTTTTTTTTGTTAGCCCCCTTTGACCTAAAATATTTGTTAATATTTCAATATTCACATGTTAATGGTTCTCTGATGTTGGTTAATATTCACATGATCTTCATTTAAACAGTATTATAACTTTTTAGCAAGTGATTTAAAAAAAAAAAAAATAATAATAATAATTTTTATTTTACTGTTTTAAATTAATTAATTAATTATCAGCTTCCTATCAACTCACGAACCCCCAGTTTGGGAAACCCTTCAATATGTATACTGTATACTATCTATAAAATATAAATGTCCATCACAACATCCACACAGGAACAAAATCATTAAAAAAATAAAATAAAATAAAAAATACTGCAATTTTAATTAACATTACATTAATTATGATTATATAAATAATGGCTTTTATCTGTTATTAGGCTGAAAATAAAGTTAAACATCTTTTTTTTTCTTTTTTTTTTTAAGCCTTTATTGTAAAGATGAATGTAACATAAAACTATAACAATCAAAGAATTATAAAACACAAAGCTTCTTTAGTAAAAGAAATCTTGATGAACATTATAAACTGGCTTTGAGAAAGAAATAAAATGCTACATAAAGAAGTGTAGAATGTCTTCTTCAAACTCTTACTTCTATAGCTATTCTCACTCTCTTCTTCCTCAATAAGAGGCATTATTTAACTTTGCTCTGTCTTTTTAACTTTTTAAAAACATTTTCCCCCCTTATTTCTGCCTTCCTTCTTTCTTTCCTTCCTTCCTTCATTTTTTGTTTAGGTTCTTGGCTCTCTTGACTACACCTCCATCTCTGTATTCCAGACCTCCAGGAACGGCCTGAAGGAGCCATCTGCTGCTCCTGCCCACCTGGACTCCCTCGGCCTGGGCTACGCTCCCTCCGCTCCCCTGGAGGAGCCTTCCCCTCCCAACCACTCTTCCGCCTCGCTCATCAAAGCCATTCGAGAGGAACTGATGCGCCTCTCCCAGAAACAGGCAGCGGTACCCAGCTATCACAGCTGAGACCTGCCCCCTCCAGCTCCATCAGGCAAAAACTGCACTACACTGCACTGTACTTCCCATGGAAGTGGCTTTTTTGAGAGGAGGATGACTGTACGTCATGTAGCCTCTGCTGCCACCCGGTGGCAGAGAGCATTAGGACAGGAAGAGTACACGATTATCCTTTATTCCCATGTTCCTGTTTAGCTCCCCCTCGTTGTTCAAAACATAAGCAGCGTTCTGAGACTGAAGAACAATGTTTTTTTACCCTCTTTACAGGCGACTTTATAATTTGGTAGCAAGTGCTCTATACAGACCGGGATAACAAAGCTAAAATATGGCTGCCACACATTCCTGTGGTCTTCTGTTAGAGGTGTGCGTGTGTTTTTCACATTGTGTTGTTTCTTTGCTGTGTACACTGCCTTCACATTTCAATCATTTTATATCTTGCACTGGCTCTTGTAGATTCTCATCACTGAAAACTGCTTTTGATACCTACAAAACGTTTTTGTTTTGTTTTTTTCATTTTTTTGTTACGTTTTATTTCTCAGTGCATCTTCTTCCCATTCACTCATGGTTATGATACTTTTATCTCTGTTTAATAGCCATCAAGCATTTGCCTTCATAATAATAAGCCAGTATTGAGCCCTACGCAGTATTGTCTTATACTTTAGGGTCCAGTAATAGTATTAGAAGTAGTGATGTTTTCCAACTTCTTATGCCTTCATTTGGTTTGGCATCTACAGGAGAGCTGGACGTACTGTGTACAGCTGTTATGTCTGGTGCATTGGAGGAAACTGTGGTAACATTAAAGAAATGTTCCAGGTTCAGTACAACTTGACATATTGTAAACAAATTGTAAAATGTGTTTTCAGTAATGTACTTACAATACAATAATGGATTGGTGGTGAATGAAGGATTCCAAGTTGCCTGCAAGTTGATTGGCTGATTTAAACGTAAATAAATAAAAAAGTTAAACACTTTTAATTAAATAACAAAGTGATTATAATTTATAAAATAAAAAAAAGTAAAATGCCATCAGCTCATAGCAATGAATTCACATTAATTTGGATCAATTAAATTCAGAACTTCAAAAGGATTTTTTAAATGTTTTCAAAAGAATTATCTTAAGCTCACCAAAACTGCATTTATTTCATAAAAAATACAGACAAGAGTACTATTACAGAAAAATACAGACAAGAGTATTATCAAATATTATTAGACTACAATTTACAACTATTAGACTAACCGTTGTGCTGCTTAATATTTTTGTGCAAACTTTTTTCAGTATTCCTTGTTGAATAGAAAGTTCAAAATAACAGCATTTATTTGAAATGGAAATGTTTTTATTTTTAAGATTATAAATATCTTTACCTTCACTTTTGACTAAATACATAATACATACTTGCTGAATAAAAAGTATAAAGTTTAAAAAATATATATATATATTTAATACACTACTCATAATTGTTGGTAATTGATTTGAGGTAGTTTGTGGTCTGCAATAGATGAAGGTTTTTTTGGTCATCTGTACATTTTGTTCTACCGAGGAGGTTTTAGAATTTCTGCAGTATAGTTCCACTTCAGCAAAAGCAAGAAGTGCACATTTTGTCTTTTAAATCCGTCAGGAATGCCTTGCCCCATTGTAAGTGCATTACTGTGAACATGTTTTTGGACGAGTCAGAATGATTGTCTGTGGTAATCAACAGTATGTGACAGACTCATTTTGATCCCAGAACATTCCATTTGTTCATTTTAGTCGATCTGTTTCTCAAAAACAGAAATTGGGATAATCTGAATAAGCCAGTACTTTCAGTATTACCACTGTGTAAATGGCATTGCAGTTTGAATTATTTAAACTCAAACTATTGATTAAGATCAGGCTTTTTGCCCAACTGTATTTTCATCATTTCATAGCAGAATTTTATTATAATAATTATTATTCCAGGATGCACTATTGCTCATTAAACTGCTGTTGATTAAATGGGTGCAGTATATTCCTCTGTCTTCATGCTTTTGATGTGTTAGAAAAGCATAAATTTGTAGTATTAGACTTGCTAAAACACTGATCCCTTGGCTATTTGTACTTCATTTCATGCTGAAATTGTGTTCTTGCCTTTGTGCTAGATCTATTTTTGTGTTCATGTTGCAAACAGGAGCTTCATTTGCTCCAAGAAAAAGGACACTTCTGTTTGAAGACACTTCACTTGATCTGCCCTTGTTTTTTTGTTGGAATGGGTTTTTTGATTTCGTCTCATTGGAACTACCTTGACTTGTAGTTAAAAATCTGCTGACTCTTTATTTAAGTGACAATTAAAAATGATTACCGTATGACTGACTGTTGTTTGCTTTATCAACCTTTACTAACTTACAGATACGGAGCGCTGAAACCTGACCGGTGTTCATGTTTAAATTAGGCTCAATTCAGAGTTGCTTTGTCTGCAGGGTTGATTTGAGTTGATTTGTGTATCATAGTGGATAAACTGGTTTACTTTGTTTACTTTGTAATTTCTAAAGTAGTTTTTTCATTCTTACTAAAAATACATTTCCTATAAACTTGCAAAAAAAAAATATATATATATATATATATATATATATGGTTTATGCAGCTTTTAAGCATTATCCTTTTCAAAGCTTGAAATACATTTAGTTGGCACATTAAAGCAACTATGCCTGTCGACAACAACTGAAATATCTAAAAATGGCTTCTCTAAAACAATATATGCCTTTATTTTTGACATTTGAACCATTTACAGTATATTTTCCATCCATATAAATTAGTCACCTACTTTATTTTGCATTTACAGGCTACAACCTATAGATGGCGCCAAATGCTTGTTGGTTTATACCCATTGACTTCCATTATATGGAGTAAAATATATATTTCTTACAATATCCTTTGTGTTTGACAGAATAAAGTACAGTTTTGGAATGGCATGAAGATGAAATGATGACAGTTTGCATTTGTGGGGGGACTATCCCTTTTAATTTAAATTAAATACCAACTTTTTCCTCATTTGTTTTCATCATGTCCTTTTTATGAAATAATTTGAATATATGAAATCTGTTATGAATTTTATCTACAGAAAATAGGTTAATTGCAACCCATGCATATTTTTATTCAACTTACTTACTTTTGAGTATTTTTTATTTTTTTAGTTAAATTCTGTATATGCAAGATTATGAACTGCAGTATTTAGAATTTCAATGTCTTTTTTCCATGCATAACTAACCATGGAACAATTGGATCATATCATCAGACAAAACAAAATAACTCCAGGCTTGTTGTTTTCTTTAATTATGCAAGTCTAAATAACCAGGCTTTCATTGAAAAATTCCACCCATCTGCACAGCCTGTCCTTTAAAATACACATAAAAGCATTGTTATTAAGTCATAGTAACTTCACATGGCGATTCAGACGCTCAGACTCCCAGAGCTCATGTTTCTCTGGTGCACATATGGTACCTCAGCTCCTCGTGGAGTGGAAACTGCAGTCCTGTTTACATTCTCGAACAAAAGGGTTCATCAATGTTTTAGCGGCTCTGCATTGTTCAATTTGTCCACCTTGTGTAATGTGGCGACCTAGTGCTAATATTTGCCTTGTCAAATGTGGACATATTTTCAGACCAGTCTATATTTACTCCTAAAGGGGTAACACATATGATATTGAGTCATAATATAGCTGCCTACCTGCCTTTATATTATATGATCTCCTTTTCATTAAAGTATTTTTGTAGTTTTACACTATCAATACCCTGCTGGATAGCCTAGCATGGTTTTTAGCAGTAAATTGCACTGAATGTATACTTGTAGTGTACTTCAAATCTTTAAAAGTAATTTAAAAAATAATTTAAAAAAACCGTACCTGCAGTTAATAATATAGCCTAAGAAATTAAAGGCCACTTAAATGTAGTTAAAGAAAGTACAGTTTCTTGACTGTTTCTTAACACACTTAAGTACACTTTTAAAAAGGGTATGTAATAATGTCAAAAAAAAAGTTTTCCTTTTGTATATTTTAAATCATGTTGTAATATATTTTGCGGTGCTTTAAAGAAGTTGACTAGTTTTGATGTGTTATAATATACTAATATATAGTATACTAATATACTAAAGCACATGTAAAGTAGGCCTACTTGATTCTCAGTTTAACTATAGTGTACTATTTGATAATACATTTAGGCCCGGTTTCATAGACAGGGTTTTGCCTAAGCCAGGATTAGGCCATAGTTCAATTAGGACATTTAAGTAATTTTTATAAACATGCCTTAGAAAAAAGCATTACTGGTGTGCATCTTAAGACAAAACAAAGGCACTGACATGCTGTAAGATCAGTCAGTGCAAGTCTAGGACTAGGCTGAAGCCTTGTCTGTGAAACCAGGGGTTAAAGTCAAAATATTTAACATTTACTAAATTGCAACATCATTATTACAAATAGATTTAAATGCATTGAAGTGAATTTTAGTTTAGGCCTACCATAAATGCTTGTGAGTACATTCAGCAGTACACTTTAACCATATTTCAAAGATGAAAGGTATAATTATGAAATTACATATAGAGATGTACATAAACTTACTTAAGTTGGTCAAAAAACACTCTGCAATTAAAGGGATAGTTCACCCAAAAATGAAAATTCTGTCATCATTTACTCACCCTCAAGTAGTTCCAAACCTGTATTAATTTCTTTGTTCTGCCAAACACAAAGGAAGATATTTTGAAGAAAGTTTGTAACCAGGCTGTTTTGGAGCACCATTGACTTCCATAGTAGGAAAAAATAGAAGTCAATGGTGCCCCAGAACTGCTCTGTTTCCCACATTCTTCAGAATATCTTCCTTTGTGTTCATCAGAACAAAGAAATTAATACAGGTTTGGAACTACTTGAGGGTGAGTAAATGATGACAGAATTTTCATTTTTGGGTGAACTATCCCTTTAATGGTCCAAAAACATTACATTTAGTTCACAGTGTATTGTTATAATGTTTATTATTTTCATAAGTACTGTAAAACTATACTAAAGTGTTATTTTTTCAAGGGTATGCTAGTCTAGCTAGCAGATTAGCTTAAATTTATTAATCTTACCTGTAAACAAACTGTTTTATAGACAATTCATATTCTTAACGTTAATATTTCACATTCAGTGACCCCTGACTAGTTGAGCATGTTATTATTATAATTTTTTTTTCTTTCACCCTCTTGTAGTTGTTCAGTCCAATGACCGGTTCTGATGTCTCTGATAACGCTTTCTCACTCTTTTGCTCCTTGCCTTAACCCACCACAATTGAGTTTCACTAAGAGCCTATCAGTTACTGTGTCCCTGAAATCCAACACCTCAGCTTGGCACACTGGGATGCGTAAGGACAATGCCACAGGCCCTTGGCAGGGGGAGTACCTGCTCAGGTAACCAGACACTCGGACACCCCCACGAACCCATCGCTCGCAAAAGCCCCGAACCTCACATTCATCCTCAGAGAGAGCAGGTTAAGAGGAAGACCTAGTATGGAGGAGACTGAAGAGCATTCAGCAGGTTTTTAGTTGAAAATTTGACAGGGATGTGTTTAGAAGTTTCTCAGATGAATACATGGGGAAGATTATTTAGACCTAGACTTGTTTATTTTGCTCTGCATAACATGTTGAGTCTATGAGCACATCTCTGCAGGTCAGTATTTTGCATGAAACCATGGAAAACCGTCAAACTGTGATGGTATCCTGAAATGCATTTGTGTATTGGGATCTCATCCATAAACTGGAGCCTCAACATCTGATTGGACACTAAAAGCTTGTATCTTCTGGCGTGATGCATGGGCTCCCGTGCTCAGCGCTACAGTACTGTTTTGGTGGTCCTCCAGATGTTTCTGCTGACCCTGCTTCATACCAGGACCCGGAACTCTCCAAGACTGGGCCGGATCCTGCCATGGGCCTGGCTGTTCTCACTCAGCCTGGTCCAATAAAGCCAGTGAGGACTGACAGCCAGCCTTCATTTAGCTGCGTCTCCATCCAGACCAAGACCAACGGGACTAACTCCAAAACCAAAGAACTGGACACAGAGAACCAGGACACACTTCATTCCTACCCAAGCTCAGAAGGGCTCTCAGAAGAAGACGATGCCCAGGATAGGAGCCCTGATCTGGACACAAAACGGCCACATATTCCCCGTCCATCTATCATCAGGCCACAGAAGGTAAGAGAACTCTATTAGTTGGAATTGCACTGAAATTTTAGCTTGTTTAGCCATGGAAGCCCATTTCTGCTACGGTATAATTGCAACTTTTTTCTCACAGTTTTGAGTTTATATGTCAAAATTTCTCACTTTGTCAGAATTGCAAGATATGAACTCAAAATTCTGACTTTCTATAAACTCGAATTGCAAAAAACAAAAGAAGTAAATTGCAAGAAAAAGTCAAAATTCTGAGATAAAAAGTAACAATTACCTTTTAATTTTTCATTCAATGGTGGAAACAGGCTTCCATAGTTTGGCTTAGCTGGTTCCTGAAAAAGTTCCTTCTGAGATTCTAGTAAGGTCAGACAGATGTTCATTGACTGAAATTGTTTCATTAAAAGTTCCATGAGATCACCTGATTATCACATGTATTTTCTGTCGAAGTTTGGTTGGGAAATTATTCTCTTCTTAAAAGTTATATTCAAAATGGAAAACCTAATCTTTCTGTCTTTATATGCCAGATAATATGTTTATATGGCAGAAATTGTAAGAGTAGTATGCAATTCTGATGAGTTACACCGCTGCAATGGACCATGACTAGTCAGTTGAAGATACGATTGGGGGAGGGAAATTCTCATTCTAGAGAGCATTTGATTGGACAAAAATCTCTGTAGAGCAAGATGATCTCGTCAAAATTGTGGTTCTTTATCCAAGAAGCACTGGAGTCTGATAACCCTCCCCTTCCGCTATGCAAGGAAAACAGTTGAGTGTCCAACATTCCACGCTTTGTTTTTTTGGTTGAATAAGTACAGACTTTAAAGTGTATTTTTTCTTGTTGGAATTTTTAGTCAACACACTTTTCACACTCTTAACTACAAAATAGTGTAAAAGTGTATGAATTGGGACACACTCTATAAATCTGAATACAGATGCCTCAAAGCTAATAGACATGGACTGATTTCATTCAGCTCTTTATCAGTAAGTGTGCATGTTTAGACAAGTCATTTAACACAAGTCAAACTGGTCGCACTTTAGCTAAAGTTCAACATGATCAAACTAACATTATCCATCTGAGTTAAATCAAATGATCACCTTAAATAACCACTAACCATTTTTTAGGCTTGTTTGCTATGTTTAAAAGAATGAAGGCTTTTCAGTTGGCTTGGCCTTTTAAGTTTAACGTAATTTTGAGTCACTGTAAAGGTTAGGACTAGCCTAGTCTGCTATTGAGATTTATTGAGGTCTCAGTCCATGAACAAGACTTAAAGGCTCCTCATTAGCAATGCTATTAAACTTGTGTGTGTGTGCGGGTTTCTGGCTGCTAAAGCAATATTTTGCTAATTGAACCATATCACTGTGAAAGCATTTTCTGATTCTAATAGGCAAACGTACTAATTTCATTTCAACAGAGGAGCAGTTATTGCTCAAACTGCTGTTATGCAGAACACCAAACTAGATATTTTGAAGAATGTTGGGGACCAAACGACATGGGACCCCAGTTGAATTTCATTGTATGAAGAAAAAAAAATCATTTTTCAAAATATGATTTATATATATATATATATATATATATATATATATATATATGTGTGTATATATGTGTGTATATATATATATACAGTATATATATATATATATATATATATATATATATATCAGGGCTCATAAAATTTCAAAATCCCTGTTAGCCCTTCAGGCAGGTATTCTTCAGATTTTGGTAGCCCGAAAATTAATTTAACTAGCCCGAATTAAAAAATTACTATTTTTTTTTATTATTTTTTTTTTTTAAATATAGAAAATCAGATAGGAGTTTAAATGTCAATCAAAAATATTTTCAATACACAAATATCAACAAATATGAAGGAAGGAATTTTATTTCACTATTTACAGGGTATCTGCAGAATTTTTAAAAATATATTTAAGGCAATTTATGACCCATTTTAAGAGCCGCACAAGTAAAATGAACACAGAATGAGCGGGGTTGGACAATGTCTATGGTAACACAGTTTTGAGCCATAAAATTACATGATTTACAGTTCAGATACAGGTTTTCACAAAAACAAAAATCTTATACAACAGCGTTTCAGGCTATAGACAGTTTTTATGAAAAGGGATCAATCAAGCATATAAATTATGTTAATTTAAAACGTATAAATATTACTGTCTTAATTGTTTAGATTTTTAGAAGGCACATCAACTTCTTTCTCATTTACAACTCTATGTGTTTGCTGCGTAAAAACATGAGTTGATATTTGCATTGATCTGACCATAAACAGCAAGAAAGGCTTATTGGAAATGCAGATTCACTCTCTGCCACGAGGTGGCGCTTTAGGAGCGCAGAAATATTGCGGTTTCCCCGGAAACGCTGTACACAAAGCAGCTCCACGCTCATAAACGCTGCTTTATCAGGAATTATAGGTAAAATGAAATTAAAATGCCAATGACACGTTTCTGAGGACAGTCGGTTACCTCATTATATATCATTACCTCATTATTTATTCAATGACATCATTGCCTTTTGAAGTTTAATCCTGCTGTATCTCGACTCATGTCTTTCCATCCCCAACTGTAAGACCTCTTGGAATTATAATTAGGAAATTTTTTACACCATTTAACGTATTTAAAACTTTTTATGGCCTTAACTTTGATACAACTCATTTTCAGAGTTTTTAAGGACCCACGGGAGATCTGTATTTAAGGAGCCCGTCGGGCAGGCAGTGATACATTTTGGTAGCCTGACTGGAAAACACAATAGCCCCGGGACGTCGGGCTAGCGATTTTGCGAGCCCTGTATATATATATCATATTTTGAAAAAGATTTTATATATATATTTATATATATTGATCTGGCCATAAACAGTAAGAAAGGCTTATTGGAAATGCAAATTCATTCTCTGCCACAAGGTGGCGCTTTAGGAGCGCTGAAATATTGCAGAAATATATATTATATATATATATATATATATATATATATATATATATATATATATATATATATAACAAATTAAGAGAGATTAAATGATGACAAAATGTTTGGGGGACTATCATTTTAGGTTATTAAGAATAATCCTTCTTGGATAGATTTCTAGTGTCTAAGATTAAAATATGAAAAGGTAAAATAGATCATAGAATATTTAAGTAGCATACATATAACATTCCATTATGATAGTGTTAATTTGGGACTATAAATAATGGACTTTTCCCCTGTCTGTTGTCTTTAACGTCACACTTAAGTAAAGTCTCTATAATTGAAGTGCTAGTGTTCTGTGTCCAAAACTGAGATTTAAAATCATGTATTTCCAGAACATCATGACATTGAGATGAATGGGAATGCTAATGGTTAGCTCTCTCCAGGTATTGTAGAGCTCCTTGAATGTTTCTCGTCCCATGTCATCACTGCCCATAAATCCAGCATCCCATCTCTCCTTGAGGAAGATTGATCTTCCCTGAGTTTAACCCCTGGGTGAACAACCTGTCCTTCATGTCCCCTGCTGTGTCAGGGGCTCTGTTTAGATTCATGCCAAGAGACTTTTTCCATTCTTTGTGTTTTATTTTAAATAAGGCCTCTCTAAAGGCACACACACATGCACTCTCACATGGTGTTATAGTAGCAGCCAGTGCTGAAGAGAGTGCTCATGTTGAAGTAATATGTTAGTATGAGACACCTGGTACCCACAAAGATAGGTCAGTTACGGTCTCGAGTTCAACCGTAGTGAAAATGTGTGTGTGGTCAATTAAAGAGAAGTGGAGGGATGGATGCCATTAAAGGGCTATCATTTTTCAACGGGAGCTAACTACTGCATATGTGTATGTGTGTTCATGATGTGTGCTCATGTACACACTCTTGAAACATGATTCAAAGATAAAACCATGCTACAGCCATCAAGTTTTCAAGCCCTGTACATTTCATGCCTCATATAATAGCCATGAAGAGACTATTATATTAAGCCCTAACTGAATGTATTGTAACAAATCAGCTCAAAAGGTAAATGTATACACATAATTTCAATTCATTATGATTAATTACAATTATTTATATCGGCTGACAGTAATAACTGTAGCAGAATTAAATTGCGATCAACTGATCTGTTCGTCCAGCGAACATTCAGTACAAGTTCATATCAACTCTAAGAAAGGATATTTCCATGGCCACAGAAAATACTTTCCTATTAGGAAGCGAGGGTCAAAATCGTAAAGAGACATTCATTTGCAAGGCAGAACCAGAAACTCATGTAATTTGTGCACACAACTTTTATTAACTAAACGCTAACACACATAACTAATCTAAACCAACAAACGAATAAACATACACTCACGCATACATACAAAAGGGGGGTTAAAGTGGATGAATGAAGCCATTAGAGGAACCAGAGAATGCAGTTATGGAAAGAGTCAGTTAACCACCTGAGTGAAACCATCAGTGCTGTTTATAACGGGGTCTATAACTTATACTAAACCTCTGTTTAGTTTAGTTAAATGTACGATACTTGCATTGCCTTGGTCGTTGGCAAGTGTCCGGAATGCAGTCTCGGATAAAAGTCTTGATGGTTTCAAGGTTTTGGACTCACAATCACGTTCTTCTGGGTTGAAGAGTGCTAAATTCCAAAGATGTCCTGACTCGATGGCGATTGGGAGTTTCTTCCCAGGTAGAAAGTGAAAAATAGCTAAGAAAGAGATTTGCTGAGGTCCGACCTTTGGTTGAATGGAAAGTCAAGGCCGCAAGGCCTGGCGCAAAAGCTTAAGGGTCTAGAAGAATTCTAGCTCACATCCTCATCTTAGAATCTAAAAGATTCGCAGACTGGGAGGCGTCACTGATGTGAGAGCTTTATCTGATATAGAGGTCACACCTCTGGGGTGTCAAAGAGCCAATGGTGTCTTGAACTTTTGGAGGGAAAGTTTTACGACTCTGTCTCTGAACATGGTCATTTGTATGAACTGGATTGGAAGTTGATATACAAACTATTAAAGATTCTTAGAACACTAATATGTTGCATAGGTATCAACATATAATATACACTCTCAATTAGATCATCCGAAGACAAATTGATAGAGACCAAACATGGTATGTGAGGTAATATTAACTAGTGATCTATCATGAGCATGCATAAAACAGGATACAATACACAAGAACATATAAAAGAACAGTAATAATATACACAATGACCTGAAGATATGCGTGTTCATTCAAAGAAAGGTTTTTCTATGAATTAATTAGAGAGGAGTCCATTTTTATGGCATAAAGTCATGAGTCTGAGTCTGAGTTGTGTTGGTAGAGGTTTCGCTGTTGGGCATGTGGGCCCGATGCTCAATCCAACGTTGTCTGGCTGCTTCTGGGGTGTTGACTGGTTTTAAGGGATGCTCCTCCCTTGGAGGGGTCTGATGCTGTGTTGCGTCAGGCAAGGAGTCAGAAGTTTGTCCTTCCCAGTACTCCTCGGTTGAGTCTTGTTCAAGGAGCTCTTTTGCCAGTGTCAGCAGCTCCTGTAACTCAGAAGTAGGCGTGTCCAGCTGTCCTTGTGTAGCATCCATTTGGCACCTGTGTGAAGTGTGTGGAGGAGGATGTTGTGGGGGACCGTCGTTGGACATACCGTGGTGTTCGCAGGATGAGGATGGCCTTTTCCATGGTTTCTGCCAGTGGTTGGTCTGGGACCTGGGTCTGTTGCCATGGTGATGGCTCTGTCTTCCGCTGGCTAGTGGCTTTCTGTAGAAGGGCCTTGCATTGTGGCAATGCTGGGTGCCTTTTGGTGCCTGCTTTGGATTCTGGGTTGTGCAGTTCAGAATCAGTGGGGTCTTACAAACACCTTTGGTAGAGGCCTTGTGCTTATTAAAGGCCTTATGTGTCAGGTCACACAGTTGTTGAATAGGCATTGTGGGGCAGGCAATAATGCCTATATGGTGACTTACAATGGGGTGGAGGTTTCGGAGGAAAAGGCTCTTAAAGCTAGTGTCTTCCTCCATCCCAGGTTCGCTGTGAGCTCTGAAGTAACCTCATTGAAGTCTGTGGTAGTAATCATGGGGAGTTTCATGACCGGCCCTATTCGATGGCTAAGGCAGCAACCAGTCCGTGAGAATTCAGGTCTGAGAATTCCTTTACGATGGCTTGTTTAAGCTGCTGGTAGTCCGATTGGATGTGTCCTGGCTGTCGAGCCAGGAAGCGTCACACTTCTGGGCTACAGGTGATCCACAGCAGATAGAGTCTATCTTGGTGGTTCACACTGGTCCAAGACTGCAGGTAAAAGTCAATCTCTCTTAAGTAAGCGTGGACATCATGTTCTGCAAGTTCTGGTGTGAATGCAGGGATGTTTCTGGCCATTCGGTTGAGGTCTTTGAGTGTCACTCCATGTGCTGTTTCAGGGCTCGCCTGAATAAATCCCCTTCCTTCTGCAGCTGCAGAGGTTTTCAGGAAGCTGACATGTGAAATGTCAAAAAGAAGGCTTTGGCTCCCCCCTTCGTATCTGTGTACAGGGGTGAGGGGATTTGCACTGCTGGCTGTGTGATGTGCAGCAGGGTGCCTTTTACTTGAGTCCATGCAGAGTTGGTAGGACTGATTCAGTTCTCTCTGAACCATGTCAAGCTCCTCTTTAATGTTGCAGAATTGCTGAGTCAGGGTTTGGACTTCAGCTCTGGCTGCATACAGATGGCCTTTTAAGGCCTTAGTTCTGGTGTCTCTTTCATTAATTTCCACATACGCTGTTTTTAACAGTGACTTTGTGTGAAACAGTTCTCTTTCCAAGTCCTGTCTGATGGCTTTTTCCAGCTGCGCTTGGTGTCCAGCAGCTGTTAGAGCCTCCTGAAGACTGGTGATTTCCTTCTGTTGCGCCATTCTGTAAAGTTCTTTGAATCCGTTCTTTGCCTTCTCTCGGTGAGCAGGTCTCAGTTCCCTGTAGAACTTGTTGACTTGCAGGTTCAGTTCATTTACCCCCTGTCTGAGATCCAGGAGATTGTGGGCCAAGGAGGAAATGATGCTGGTCAGCTCCTGGTGGTTCAGGCTGGGTGTCAGGTGTCCACTTGTGTCACAGTCTCGCTATTCCTTTCTCTGCCATTGCAGGTCGTTGGCTGCTTTGGGCTGAAGGATGTCCATCACCGTGCTCTGCCGGGTTTTCGGGTGGTCCTGGTGAGCTGGCCGGGCTGGATGTCTGTGGAATGTCTGAGACACACTGGCACACTTGGGGGAACACCAGAGAGAGAGAGAGGCAGAAGGCAAGTGCAAGTACGTACAGAGGCAGTATGGGGCACGGCTCTGTAGGCTGTGTAAGGTGTGAATAGCTGGTGAGGGGCAGCTAGTGAGGTAGGGTGCTAAGAATGCAAGGAGAGGGTTTGAGTAACTTTGTTGACGAGGCTGTAAGCAGGGGTCAGCTAATGACCGGGCTATACGTGTGGTCAAACTATTACTCAAAGCACTGATGGTGAACAAGTAATCCTATACCAAGAGGGAAGATGGTGATGGTTAAATAACTAAAATAAGGTAAAGGTAAGATGAAAATGTCTTAATAGCTTTAGGAAACTAAAAGGAAATTTAAAAAAAAATTAAATAAACAAATTGATTTAATTAAATCTCAGATTTAATTAAAACCAACTTAGCTGAATCTGTACATTCAAGCTAAAAAGTAAATGAATAAAATTAAATCAAAGAGAGGTAGAATAAAGTAAAAATAAACATAACACAAATAGAACCAAAGTGTGTGGAGAGGGACCGACCTAACTGAGTCTTCATGGTTTCAAGGTTTTGGACTCGCAATAATGTTCTTCTGGGTTGAAGAGTGATGAATTCCAAAGATGTCCTGACTCGATGGCGATTGGGAGTTTCTTCCCAGGTAGAAAGTGAAAAAGAGCTAAGAAAGAGATTTGCTGAGGTCCGAGGACCTTTGGTTGAATGGAAAGTCAAGGCCGCAAGGCCTGGCGCAAAAGCTTAAGGGTCCAGAAGAGTTCTAGCTCACATCCTCATCTTCTCAGAATCTAAAAGATTCGCAGACTGGGAGGCGTCACTGATGTGAGAGCTTTATCTGATATAGAGGTCACACCCAATGGTGTCAAAAGAGCCAATGGTGTCTTGATCTTTTGGAAGGAAAGTTTTACGACTCTGTCTCTGAACATGGTAATTTGCATATGAACTGGATTGGAAGTTAATATACAAACTGTTAAAGATTCTTAGAACACTAATATGTTGCATAGGTATCAACATATAATATACACTCTCAATTAGATCATCCGAAGACAAATTGATAGAGACCAAACATGGTATGTGAGGTGATATTAACTAGTGATCTATCATGAGCATGCATAAAACAGGATACAATACACAAGAACATATACAAGAACAGTAATAATATACACAATGACCTGAAGATATGCGTGTTCATTCAAAGAAAGGTTTTTCGGTAACACTTTACAATAAGGTTCATTAGTTAAACATTAGTTAATGTATTAACTAACATGAACTAACCATGAGCAATACATTTGTTACTGGATTTACTAATCTTCGCTAACGTTAGTTAATAAAAATACAGATGTTCATTGTTAGTTCATGTTAGTTCACAGTGCATTACCTAATGTTAACAAGATTTTAATAATGTATTAGTAAATGTTGAAATTAACATTAACAAAGATTAATAAACGCTGTATAAGTGCAGTTCATTATTAGTTCATGTTAACTAATGTAGTTAACTAATGAACCTTATTGTAAAGTGTTACCGGTTTTTCTATGAATTAATTAGAGAAGAGTCCATTTTTATGGCATAAAGTCACTTTCCTAAGGGAAAATGAGGTGAGTATTGCTCTGCCCGCATTCCTTTGAGCAATAAAACTAGTGTCATCAGATTGGTTTCCATGGAACCGGGGGGCTGGAGTCATCCACAGACATACTAGCACCCAGTATGTGTATTGGGTGAGGGGTCTGTGATTATTTGTTAATCTAATAACTAATTGATTTGTTAAATCAAATGAAAAATTGTGTGTCTGATTGGTCCAAATGCTACACCAATGTTTTTGCTGCTGACCTTCGATGATCCAGTTCAACCACTCTAATAAGCAAAAATTTATTTAGATAAACATAACATTTGTGTTTATTTTTTTTCTTGCTGAAGAGTGATGAACTTTCCTCTCCTGCGTCCTATTCATCATGCAATCCAGAATGGAAGTGCAGCTGAAAGGTTTGTTTGATTGTGAATTTACATTTCCTTCAGTCTGAAGGAATGAAAGGGCTTTTACATTTGCCAAAAATATAAATTCCAGATGAGAAAAAGTAATGCAAAAGTAACGTAACATTACTTTTCATAAGAAGTTACTTAATGATGCAATTAGTTACTTTTTTAGAGAGTAACGCAATATTGTAATGCATTACTTTTAAAAGTAACTTTCCCCAACACTGGTGGATGCAAATGATTTGGTCACTAAATATGGCTCATGCCACTCTTTAATGCTGATTAATGGGGTTTTTCTTACCTGTTTTATATGGATTTTTCTTTTTTTCTTTTTTTACTACTTTCACTGTGTCCTAAAGTTTAATACTTTCAGTCTATTCAAATAATTAACCACTAAATATGATTTAGCAATAGTAATAGTGATGTTTAACTTGTGAAACACTTCTGGAAACATGAACCACAGCAAGGTTATCATAAATTTAATTTGGCCCTAGTATTTGAAAAGAAATCTGAGTGTTAAGATGTTTTGTGATGTTCGGCGGAAAATCCAGATGAATCCAACCACACCTCCATTATCTAGGCTATACAGGAAAAAGGGAAAAAATGCTGAACAAGGGGAAACTTGAATGTGTGTGTGCATGTTTGTGTATGTTTGTGTGCATGTGTGCAATGGCTTGTGTATGAACTTCTGAGAACCAGTTTTTATAGTTTTGTTAATAACATGTTCCTGTGTTTGGCAATCCTCTGCAGATATTAAAGTAGGAAGAGTAGGAAGAGAAGGAATAGTTCCAAAATGGTTCTTCTATGGCATCGTTGTGAAACACCCTTTATTTTTACATGTAATCAAAACATACACTCCATCAATTCGTGCATTCACTGAGAATCGAACCCATCACCTTGGCATTTCTAGCACCATGTTCTACTGTTTGAGCTACAGGAAATGTTGAACTTGTAGTAACTTGCATTTAGATACACATTCGTTTCACTTTTTCCCACATGTTTTGTATTATATTTGTTAGGTAAAATTATACAGCAAGTCACTCTGGAATGCAAGTTTCCTTCCTAATTCTGGAAGTTATAGTGCTATTTTTTCATGCAAGTCATAAGTCTGGAAAAAGAGTCATGTTTACTTATTATAGCAGGAATGTAGGATTTTTCAGTCTGTCTTCAGGGGACTGTTATCTAGTCCTGTGATTTTTATGTCCCTCAGGGTCACAACATTAAAATGAAGTGTTTAAAACAGATTGATTGACAGTGTTCTTGTTTCTCGGTGTGTCTGGAAATAGGAACACCCAATCCAGGACAGCCTGCCAGTCAGAACAGATTATATTGAGCCAGAGGATGGACCGTTATCAGGTACAGAAAACACACACATACACACACTCCAAGGACAGATAATTACAAAGAGGCAAATTATAGACAGCTATCAAAAAACAACATAGGTTTCCTCTCCTCCTTTTCCTCCCAGAGTTGGTGATTTGGAGAGGAAATCTCTTCAAGCACACAGTGGAAAAAGGCAGCAGTTCTGCAGACCTTTGTGGAAAATATAATCACATTGAATCATGGCCTTGAATTCTGGGCTATCTGCAGCATGATGCTTTGAGTACTGACCTAGTCTGCTGCTCGGTCAGGGACCTTTAATAAACAAGGGGAAACTCATTTTTATTTCTTCTTCCACGTCTCATTATATGGCTGGCCTGTGAGAGGATGTTTTAAGGACATATGGCAGCATAACAAGACATTTAGTCTGAGTGCCGCCTGTAACTCAAACACTGGTTAAAAGCAAGAGCACAACCCTGCAAAACCATACTAAACATATTGTTATTGCTGTTTCAACAAAATAGATGTCAAAAATAAACTCTTGTTTGCAAGAGATAAAATCAATCAATTGTGCTGCACATCACACACAGGGAAAACTAATGTAACAATAAACTCTCCTGAAATTAATTTTTTAGATTTGCATCAGATACAATGTGATTTTTGGTCTTCGAGATCTGCCAGCAAAACCACATTTTCCCACTTGGGCAAACAATTCGTAGACAGCTTTTTTCTTTTTTTGTCACATGGCAACAAACCAATGAGAACGTAGAACTGTATAATGATGATTCACAGAAATAGAGCGCCAAAGCTGTCGTGGATCCTTTCATAACTGGCCCAGATTTGCAAAAAATTCAGTTTGTCAAATAAATAATTTATGGATGATTATGTATGTATTCCCAACATTTTATTGTGTGAACTTTATGTTACCCCTCAAATGACAAGCAAAATTGTAATAATTCCAATTAGCCAGTTCCTGATCTCAAGTGGCTTGAATATGCAGAGCATTTGCAGTTTATATGGAATGAATGGCCCTGAAATTAGCTATAGAAAGTCCTTTATGAAAGTATTTTTATAATTTGCCCACTGCTGACCAATGATGATTTGGTTTTTGTACAGTAATTGCTGGTGTTTAAATTTAGGGGCAGATTCATTGTACAAAATTTTGTATACACCCTTGTTTGTATGACCATTGATATTTTTGATTCGTTTTGCCAAAAGCTAAAGACTGAACATTAAATGTGTATATCTACCAAATATTTTGCATATTATAGAACCTTAAAGCTGACACACAAGCATTATAAACCACAAAATTCCACTTTTGATTTCTTGGGGTTTTCCACAGAAATGTTTAGGTCAGTTCTGAGGATTCTTTTAGTTCTCATATGCTGCATTCTTAGTGTGTGTGTGTGTGTGTGTGTGTGTGTGTGTGTGTGTGTCTTTCCAAACTGCAGGGAACAAAAGTGAAGCATTCATGCACACATCTGTCCCATCCATCTGCACAGGCCTTAAAACCAATTCATGCAATGTAGGCAATTGTGACATTACAAAGACCTGATTAACACTCATCAGAGATTGATAGAAAACAAGAAAATGACATTATACACTCTATCTATGCATGTTTTTTCTCAGTATAGTTCATATAGTGTGTGTATGTGAACGTATGTTTTGGAAAACATGCTGAAAAATCATTAGTGGCTTCAGCATTGTTAATTCAGCAGAACAATAAACCACAGGGGAAGCCAAATAAGTGAAAAATGGAACAGTTTAATCAAAGATATGACCTTGTATGAACATATTTGATACAATCACTACTTTTTGTGTTTGTTTTAATTTATAGATACATTAGATAACTAAATAATTACTAGATTTTTACATTTGAAAATGAAAATATGTGTAATCTTTGCCTACACTCTTAAAAGGTTAAAAGGTTCTTCACAGCGATGCCATAGAAGAACCATTTTTGGTTCCACAAAGAACCATTGAGTCAAAGGTTTTTTAAAGAACCATCTCTATCTTACTTTTTTATAATCTGAAGAACCTTCTTTTGCCACAAAGAACCTTTTGTGAAACAGAAAGATTCTTCAGATGTTAAAGGTTCCTTATGGAACCATTTAGACAAAAAGGTTATGGCATCATGAAGCACCTTTTTTGTTATTAAAGAGTGTATGCATCATTGACCATCGCTTGGTGTTGCTATGCAGTCGCTAAGATTGTCTGTGCTTTTACTTTGAATGATTTTCAGATTTTCTTCTAAAACATAAAACAAAAAAGATATGTGACATTGCTGAATATTACAAAAAAGTTGTGGCGATTCAATGAAATAATACTTTTTCTATGTTCTTTGTATTTAAAGGAACACTTCACCCAAAAATGAAAAATTGCATGGAATGGGTGCCGTCAGAATGAGAGTCCAAAGAGCTGATAAAAAAAATCACAATAATCCACAAGTAATCCACATGACTCGCGTTCATCAATTAATGTCTTGTGAACTGAAAAGCTGTGTGTTTGTAAAAAAACAAATGCATCATAAAGCGTTTCAACTTTGAACCATCGCTTCTGGCCAAAATATGAGTCCATAATACATAAAACTTCCTACACTAAAAAAAAAAATCAAAATCAATCATGTTGTCCTCTCACATCAAAATCTAGAAACATATTTGTTTAGAACTGTTTTTACTTGTAAACAGTGCTTAATTTGTGCATACGTATTTATCTCCTGATTTAAATGAGACGACTTCTTTTTGTTTTGTTTTTTACTGGCGAAAGCAATGTTATGTATAGAGGACTAATATTTTAGTTGAAAGCAACAGTTTAAAGTTGAAAACATCTTGATGGATTTGTTTATTACAAATGCACAGATTTTTGCTTCACACGCCATTAATTGATGACTGGAGTTACTGGACTACTTGTGGATTATAGTGATGTTTTATCAGTTGTTTGGGCTCTCATTCTGACGGCACCCATTCACTGCAGAGGATCCATTGGTGAACAAGTTATGTAATGCTAAATTTCTCCAAATCTCCTCCGATTAAAAAACAAACTCATTTACATTTTGGATGGCCTGTGTCAGTAAATTTTCATTTTGGGGTAACCATTTCTTTTAATGGTTGTTTTTGAAGATCTGCATGAGTGTGTGTGCACGTATGCACTCATGCAGGAATGCATATGTGTGTGTGTGTTCTGTCAGAGGACCAGCTGATTCAGCATATTTATTGTCAGCTGGTGGGTCAGTCAGGCTGCTCTCTATTGTTTTCTCCAGTTCTGTCCACCTCCAGTGTGCGTCACATGTTTGGTGTCCCCAGAGGACCAGATCTGGCCTACAAAACCTTTGTTTATGCTGCATGTCTGAGTGTATGTTTGTGTAACCTTATGAGAGGAAATCAGTGTGTGGTAGATACAACAGACATCCTTAATTCAGTGTTGCTTGTCATGTCTCTCTAGAATATCTGTGAGGAAGTGGACAGTACAGGGCAACAAAGTAGACCAGACCCCTTGACCTTGTGGCAGATATTGACGTCCGAGGGATGTCATGTGCAAACATCAGCTGAATATGAATCAGAAGCTGGAAAAGTAAACAATCAGAATATTACAGATTCAGTTTTATGTATATTGATTTGAAAGCTGTAGCAGTTTTTCAGTTCATGTCCTGTGTTTTCAAGACTTTTTATTGCTCACAATTTGCTTTCATAGCTGAGGAGACTTAATGGATTTCTCTATTGTGTTCAATTCAAATATCGACCTTGTCTCAGATTTGCCTCCTAAAATGTGTTTGGGGTTATAAAACAGACACAAATAACAAGACAATTGTTAGGATAGAGTAACACATAAAACTATAACTATAACTGATTTTTAAAAATGAAATAAAATTAGATAACAGAAAATTGGTTGTGAATTAATACGATAAAATGCATAAAGTAAGTGTATAGAGTTATAAAATTCATTTAATTTCCATTTGAGATCTCATTTGTCTTTCTTTCCTCTGGGACTTGTTTCTGTCTCTTTCTCACCTTATGTTTGTCTCCTTAAACAGCCAGAAAGAGAAGGGTTCATTCCTCATTTTCTGCTATATTTACAGCAATGTGTTTGGGTTTCCATGCACATATGTGTTTTATGTATCAGTTCTATGTTAAGACTCCAGTGTCAATCTGCAACCACGCCTGCATCTTCTAATGTGTGTTCAGCTCTTCATCCTGATTGATTGTCATTGATTCAGCTGGCAGGGTATTAAAAAAAACCCTATTACATCATTCACCTCTGCAGCAGCTTTACCCTGCACCAACCTCCCCATTCATACCAATCAGTTCCATTAGCTAAAGTGCTCGGAGAGTGCACACACTCTGTGTGTGTGACTATTTCAAGACAGAGTGACAAATACAGCATGGACACACAACAAATTTTAGACTGAATGCTGTTTTTGGAAAAACTGTCAATCAGTGATCAATCAGCTGTAAATATAACGGTCTTCATATTATATTGTGCATTCGGGATGACATCAAGCCCTCTTGAATGGTTGTTCTGGAATGATGCAGATATTTCTGTGTGAGGTTATTTCTGGAACACAATAATTTGCAATATAAAAAATAATTAACAAGTGGATGATAAATGCTTCTCAGGGGTTACAATGATACCTGTTTTACATATACACTGAAAAAAAAAATGATACTACATTTTTTTAAGGTAAGCGGTTGCAAACAAATTCTTTTAGCTACATTTAAATAAACAAATTTAGTTGAAAGTTAGTTAACAAAATGTGTTTATTTAAATGTAGGCTACCTAAAATAAACTGACTGCAACCACTTACCTTAAAAAAAAATGTGTAAATTCAATGAATTATTTTTTTTCAGTTAAAGTTATCATTTTTTTTATAACGTTCTCCTAATCTGCAACATTCCTTTACCTGCTATAGCATAGGGAATATAAACATAAAGGAATGTTGCAGATTAGGAGAACATTATAACTTCAGACCTAAAGGGAGTATTCTATTTGCATAAACAAACTTTCCTGATTAGCGAACAGAGAAAGTCAGGATGTCCATTCTGGGAAAGTTCTGAGAAACAATGTTACCAGAACAAAAATTGTTAGCTGAGGACTGAGCTCTCCCAGGGTTTTGTGTAATATGATAAATGGGACTAGGATACAACAATCCATTATGTTTAATACTATAACTGTTTATTTACAGTAGTGGTGTGTGTGGCAGGACAAGCACAAACTAATGATTATTTACTGAAGCAATATCACAAGTGTTTGGCGTATCCTAAATCAACACAGCTGGGATTCTGTCGTGGGCAAGCTATACATTTATAAAGTTCAATATGCAAAAATTTAATATTGTGTAATTTAGATTTTAGACATAACATTGCCAGCTGCTCTGTCTGTTTTGTTCCTAAAAAGTTATCAAACAAAGTAGCTGCAGAGCTGCTGCAGTGAATCGGTTGAATGAATGATTCAAATGACTCACTTATAAGTGGCTGAAATCGGAACAGCGCCGTACTAACATACTGTCTGTTACTAATTCTGCAATCTCTGTATATGGGAGAAATAGTCAAAGTAATAGGCCTATGTTAATATGCTGTTCAGCTAACTTCACTGAATAAGCGTTTTGAACGAATCGGCTGGGTGAATGATTCAAATGACTCACTTGTGACGGATTTAATTCTTAAATGAATCAACGAACGAATGAATGATTCAGTGAATCTCTCGTAAAGACAGTCACTTGTCGCCACCTAGCGTTACAAAAGAACCTGCAGAAAGAGTGATTAAAAATCCCCACCACTAAAGCACAGACCAAAAGTCTGTCTGGAACACAGACAAGCAGAGTAATACAGTTATATATTAGCCTATACATGTGACAAATATGACAAGTCAAGAAAACAATTTGAGGATCAATACACGCTCTCTATGTAAATTTCCATTAGGCCTATATAATCTACAGTTTAAGTAAACGCAAGAAGAAAGCACTTTTATGGTAAGCTGTGATTGGCCTTTTAAGAGCACCTTTAATCATATTCTGGCAGAATTTTGGCATATGATCAGCATCAGGGTCATAATATGATGATGCCAGAGCGGGCTGCAGCAGGGTCATCCAGAAATGTGGGTGCCGCCCATCCTGCAGCGTGACTCAGAGTCAGTTTATTAGATTAAAAGAGGCTGAGCTCCTCATCAGTCGCCCATTGTCTGCCCAGTGCTCATGGTAACAACAGGACAGAGAGAGAGAGAAAGAATTTTCACATGAAGATAATTCATTGATTTATTGATTGATTAATTTTGGGCTGTTCATGGCATTTAGGCCTGTTTCGTTTCTGTTCATCTCTTTACACAGAACATCACGTACTATTGCACCCATAAACCTTTACAAATATATGTAGCATACCTTCTCCGCATTGATTTTACATATAAAATCAAATAAATGCAATTTAAATATACCACAAATTTAGGTTCAAATTACACTTGAGCTTACGAAAATATCATGCATTTTTAGGTTTCACACAAGTGATTAAAGAATTTTCTTCATGCATCTGACTGTTTCTTAAATAAATAGCACTGAACTAATCAAATATTAATTACAGTAAAACTGCAAATGTAAAACATATGCTTGACATTCATGTTACCCTGTTTTATTGCTTATTTTAATTTCTTTCTGCGTACTCAATAAAAATATAGTCTGACGGGACTGACTTGTGGTTTCATGTTGGAAAGATTTTTATGCTTTTAAAATATTAAAGTAACATCAAAGCTTTCAAATATTGCATTTTAGAAGAAAAATATCTTTACACATAAAATACACATAAAATCAATGCGGTACAATGCAATGAACTGTAATTTAAACAATAAAATAGTCTACTTTCATTCACATGCTGTAATACCCACGGAATTTCCAACACACTGACACACTTTCCTCATCAGCTAGCACAGCTCAGTTAGGGATTATAATATATATATATATATATATATAGTCACGTATTCCCAACTCAGTTTCATTTTCCCAAGAGCACAGTCTTCCCTTGTGTGTGTAACCGCTCAAACATCTGTGATTCTGTACATTTGATATTGTGTGATTCAGACACGAGCCTCATTAAAACAGATGGTCTCTCAGTTTCTTGCAAAAACTCTTTGCAGATGTTATATTGAGTATTTTTCAAGTAACATGCCCTCATTCCGTAATAAAGGAAAAGTTCATCCAAAAATGAAAGTTCTGTCAACTCTCCCTCATGTCAGGCCAAACACGTATGCTGTTCTTTCCATGGAGCACAAAAGGTGATTTTTTTTTTTTAAAGAATCTTTACACAGAAGAATTCTGAATATTGTTTAGAAGTCATTATAATGTAATGCCAGGACCAATATAAACAAATAAAATACAGATGTGTGTCAGTTTTGACTGAAATGCATTAACGTGTATTGACATCTGAGAGGTCTGTATTCCGTTGCAGCACATTATTGTGAGGAACATAATGACAATGCTGTTGGTCAACCCTCTGAAGCAGAGATGGCTCCATTCCAGTGGAAAACGCATAAAGATGAACTCCCAGTATGACTGCACTCTGGGCGTATTTTCCTGTAAAATGTAATCTCATTGGTAAAGTGCGTCCCCAGTCCAGTTAAAGTAGGTCACAAACATTCACTATGGCCGCAGCTATTTATTTTCGGTGTTCTGCTATATGGAGATAGGCCGACCTGATCAAAGCAGACATAGTTAAAGTTTAAACTATATCTATTGTGCATGCACAAATACATGAAGTTCAGGGACTTTAGTGGGGATTTGGACATCTAGTTGGTGCAACATATAATAAATATAATGTATGCATGAAAATTAAAGATAAGTAAAGGAATTAATCATTAAAAGAATGATTTAAAAAAAGAGTGTTTTTGCAGAGATGCCATAGAAGAACCACTTCAGTGAACGTTTCTTAAAAGAACCATTTTTTCTTAGTGTGAAGAACATTTTAACAGTCTAAAGAACCTTTTTCTACTATAAAGACATTTCTGTGCAATGTAAAGGTCAAAGGTTCTTCATGGAACCATAGATGCAATAAAGAACATTTATTTATAAAATTGTAAAAAAGAAAAGATAAAATCGGTGTCTGTCTTACTGGTGTTTTCAGTAAAAAGGGAATTTACACATTGATCTTTGAAGTGATGCCTCTAGGCCACTGCAATAGAGGAAGCCAGAGTCATTACCATGGTTTCCGAAAACTGTCATTTCCTGTTTAACAGCAAACAGGTTGAAAGTGGTTAAAAGGGTCACTGGAAATCAACCACGAGGAAATATCAAATTAATAATGCAGGACTGGAGTAATAATGGACATTATCAAACATAAAGCTGAAAACTACTCAAGATAAACAAACATGTGCAATACCTGTATTTCTTCTGCCAGAGGTTTGATTATTACTTATAAGGCCACATATGTTGCATATCTGGTTGTAAATGAATATTTTCTGCCAGCTGTACAGAAAAAGTGAATTGTTTAAATCTGATTCCACTTTATGAATAACTACACAATAATCTGGCTGACTTACTTCTTGCATAAACACAGAGTAATAAAAGAATGGCTTTGGGATTGCCTGACTTTTTTTCCACATCCAAACATTGGGACTCCTCCCAAATTCCCGTAACCTCTAGTCTACATATGTTCCCCGAAAGTGTGGTGGGACTGAATTCTAGGTAACCTCTGGAGCAGTTATGACTCATTCCCCTTTATTCTATAAAGGATCTCTCACATGAACCATGGCAGTGGAATGCATTACATCAATGCATCATCCTGAAACTAGTTCTGAGGGAGAAGCCATTCATAAAAGGACAAAAATGTCATTGTAAAAATAGCAAATATTTTATATATAAGAAATACATATTTCATAAGAGACTGTGAAATATTTAATTGACTTTAAATTTAATTAAATTTTTAATTTAGTAATTTAATTTATGTTATGGGTGAGTGTCTTGGACATATAGCCTACTGTACATCAGAGACTTATAAACATGTCTGAAAATAGTAAACACAGACAAGACAAGAGAGAGCTTATAAAATCATGGTAATAATTACAGCTAAAAATAATAATATTAGGATTTTTTTTAATTAGGCCTATATTAAGTATGGTAGACTTTTTTCTTTTACAGAAAATATGTTTAAATTGGTAAATATTGTTAATTTCCTTTCATTTCTGCTTCCTCGCCTTTGTCCTATATCTTTGGTGTGTACTCGACAGGAAATTCAAGTTTCTGTACTAAGCTTTCTGTACGACAACTGTCATAGCGCCCCAGTAACCGGAAGTCCGGTGTTTTACACAGACAGCACACGTTCCACACGAGCATGTGAATCAGCGAGGGGCCGTGGAGGGCGGGGCTGTACTGGAAAAAGGGGGTGAAAAAAAAAGCAGAAATCCCGTCGGTTTTATGGGGGCAGTGGGGTTTTTGGGGTCCAGACTGAGCTGCCATTGCTAAGCCGATTATTTTAAATAATCCACATGCATAAACCAGTGAACAAAGTAACATTATGACAGCTTGCTATTTAAATGACTTGTTTATCTTTTGAATGATAGAATGAATGAAACCCTGGAACAGGCACACAAAAATGTAAAATCTGTCATCAACTTGAATTTTTTTTAATTTATTTATTTTTAATTTATTTATTTTTTACTAGATGAACAGTTCGTCTGAGAGGGATCTATTTTTAATGAATTGGTTCTGATTTGTTTACGAACTAAACTGGACATATTCTGTTGCATAAATAGCACGCTGGATATTATTCGCGAACAAAGTTAATTTTGAGTCTGTTCCTCGCATAATGCTACAGTATGAATTAGAATATAATTCAGAATATAAACGAGTCGTGTGGAAGTATAGTTATGATAGGCTACTGTTATAATGAAATTGCCTACCATTTATAGCCAGTGCATGGAAGAGACCAAAAAGGACAGAATTTAACATTCCTCCCTTTGTGAAAGTAAAAGAACAACACGAGATTGCGTAAATAACAAAATATTCATTTTTGGGTGAACTCTTTGCTTTGTGTTCGCTGCACCCTTAATCTCCGCCCACCGATACTGCGCCACGCCCAGGCCGCTCTCGGGGTCTCCCCTGCTGATGAATAATCATGAGGGGAAATGGGCGGAGCGTCGCATGTGACTTAGGCGTTGGGTCATATTATCCGCCCGCCCCCCACTCCAAGTATTAATTTACATTTCTAAGGGTCCTGTCTACAACTGAACTGTTTCCAAGAGAGAAAAACCAGATTTAACAGACACACCTTCGTAACAGGAGAGATGAACTGATGTCTTTCCTCCTCCTGAGGTTCATCTGAAGTCACTTGCCAGAGAGAAGTATCGCTCAGGACTGATTTGAGGTATGTGTGTGCTTGAATGTGTTTCTGTTTTCAGGACGCTTTGCATCAAAACGCGTTATTTGTCGTAATGGAAATGGGACGCGCTTTATTGGAAACAATGTTTATGCACACAGCCAAGTGATACATTGATTATATAGTAAATGTATCAGAAAACAGATCAAACAATGAGCAACAGAACAATAAAGCGCTCAAATCACGCGCTTCAGAACGCAGAAGAACAATGGCAAACAAATGTTTGAAATAATGAAAGTAGGCGTGTTTTTTATTACTGTGTTCACAAGTTAAAATAATTACGTATTAATATTTTTGAATAGTACACTTATGTATGTGTGTGTATATATATATATATATATATATATATATATATATATATATATATATATATATATATATTTCAAAAATAATATAGATTATTTATTTCTGTTTAAAATGTTATTTTTATTTTTGCATTCTAAACAAAGTACTATTTTTATTTATTTATTTATTTTTGCAGGTTGAGTAAAGAAAAGTAGAGTAGTTCAGTCAGCAATTCCAAGCACATGGGACGTGTCATGTCATGTCTTGTCTTGTCATGTCATGTCTTCCTCTCTGAAGAACAATGTCTCTCATTTACTGTCCAAGATTTTCATTCTAAGTTTATTTTGTCTTCTTTATATGTTAGACCTTCTCATTTACTATGCAAACTATAGAGGAGCTTAATAATATTTGTATATTTCTAAAAATAATACATTTTTACAGTAAATATCATGTCCAGTCTGAGGACATATTTCACAGTGACTGTGACTAAGATCAGTTTATTAGTAGAGATGTTGCAGTATATGTTCAGTGTGATCATGTTGAAATGGGTTTTCTGTATTGGAGGGGATGTTGGGGGTAGGGAGGGGTTGGTTCTGATCACATGTGTTTGCAATTTGGAGGCAGTTTTGTCAAACTCCTTACATCTGTTTTTTGATCTTTGAACCAGTCCCCCCACTAGTGCTAGTGAAGTCTTCCCCTTTCTGTTTGCGTATCTCTTTATCGGTTTCTTTCTCACACACACACACACTGTCATTCTGTGTGTGGTTTCCGTTGTGTATAACCATGAATGCGACACATAGAAAGTGAGCTAGAGAGAAAGAGACAGAGTCATGACTTCAGACTTCCCGTACATGATGATGTTTGTCCCTTGAGGATGGGTAGGACAGTGGAGTTAAGTGATTAGAGTTTCTCTGGGTAGTCACACAGTGTCCTCAACCTTACAAAACAGCATTTTAGGTCATTAGTTGTTTACGTTAGGTTGTTGCGTTAACATCCTGTCCTGACTGTTCTAACTAGTACTTTCATATCAGCTCTTACTTGAGGGTCAGCCTAGGGTACATTCTGCTTCCTTAATCTGACCTTTCTCAATAGATTACCTTTGAGATATAGAGAATTAAACTGTGGATGTAAAAAAGTTGAAAAGTTGACTAATAAAATACAGTGTCTAAAAGAAGTGTATTATCAATGCAATGCATCGATAAATATGAATACATTTGCTTATTTAATTTCTTGGTAAACTGGGAATGTCCTTTTGCTGGAATTACCTTTTTTTTTTTTTTTTTTTTTTTTAAGCTATCTGGACGCTGTGAGTCAGCAGCATGCTTGGGTCTAGACTGAATTTTGTCTACACTGCAAATTGAGTGCATGCTGGCGTGCATTTATATGCAGCATATTGATTAACCTAATGAACATGTTGCTCTAGAGGAACTTCTTTCTCTTGTGGGACAGTGCCGCTTCTGTACACTTGATACGCATTGATATGGATCTTTGTTTTGGTCCGTATGTTCACGTGTGTGTGTGTCTCTCAGTGCTTCTCAGTGTGCTTTGTTCTATTACAGCAGAGCTGTTCTTTGACAGCTCTCTTTGTTTCCTGCTTGTCTGCTCATTTATAACTCACACCTTCTCTTGTATCTCATATACATATTATAAATTATGATAATACATCATTTTAATAAGACTGCATATGTCGCACAAAGGATTCTGAGCTATATCTGCTCATTAAAGCATGATGCAATATTCATGTAGGATTTGAAATCATAAAGCGCGGAGTGCATGTTTATGTTCTTTGTTTCTCGTTTCCATGGATTTCCGTGGTGACGTTGACACCGGGGCTGGATTTGGAGCTGTTATGCTAAACAGCTTGCATTGATATTTTGAAGAATGGGTCGATGCTGAGATTTGTTGTTTGGTTGATAGTTTAAGACAGGAAATTGTAGAACAGATAGTTTGCATTCATTATTTTGTCAGATAGAAGTGCATACTGTGTTTTTGTTGGGGCATAAACAAAGAGTTTTGCCCTGAACCCCGTTATTAATGTCTCAAGCGTCTTTGGCATAATGTTAGGTGAGACGCAGAAGAGAGTGGAGAAGTGCGATAATATGCAGTTACATGTGACATGCCAGATAACGGTTTGTTTTTAATGAACACGTGCATAGAATATCTTGTGCATTTTGAGTAAGAGAAATCATCAGTGGGCAAATAAATCTGGGTTAGGATGGGATTCATTTAGCGTAATGTTTAACAGAATCATAGTTGCATCATTGAATTAAAATGGTTTTAATTTCAGATCTGAATTATGATGTAGGAAATTGCATGTTGTTTTCTTGTTGTCTTCTTCTGGTTATAATTTGTGTAATTGCCGTCATAAAAGCTTGTCTAATCTGTAGCATTTGCATGTTTGCCCATGAGTTTAGGTGTATGTTTGTGTAAAATATAGATCTGTAGTGTAATCCAGACACAGACAGCTGTCTGTAAATCCTTTAGTCGGATCTGACCAATAGCTGCTTGGCATTCTGTTGCTGACATTGATTCTCTCCCCTTTAAATCAAACAAAGAAACATGACAATCAGATTCCTCTTCTTCTCTCTCGCCCCACGTGGTCCAAGAAAACTCATAGGGCACAGGGAAGGTTGGACTAATGGATGCTCAATCTGATTCATGACCACAAGATAAATCTTAGATCTAAATCAAGATGTCACAAACTCGAATGAAACATTCTGTCCTGTGGAACATTTCATATTGTCCTAATAGAAGCCCAAAGTGCTTGACGAGTGAAGTGCTATTGTAAATATAAGTAGATATTTTGTTTTGTGAAGAAATGAGAATGAGCTGTATTGCCAGGTATGTTTACACATACGAGGAATTTGTTATAATGACAGATATGTTGCTAGGGAATGATGATACTAAGGTATTCTAGGTGGTTCTGTGATGTTTTAGTTAGTGGTAGGGTGTTCTAGGTGGTTGCTAAGGTTGTTGCAATTTACTAGGGTGTTCTAGGTGGTTGCAACTTGCTAGGATGTTCTAGGTGGTTGCTAGGAAGTTCTAGATGATTGTTACAATGTTCTAGGTGTTAGCTAGGGTGTTCTGTCTAGGGTCCTAGAGAGTTGCTAGGGAGTTATAGGTGGTTGTAAATCGCAAGGATGTTCTAAGTGGTTACTAGGATGTTCTAAATGGTTGCTAGGGTTTTCTAAGTTGTTCTAGTTGCAACAATGTTCTAGGTGGTTGTAAATTCCAAGAATGTACTAGGTTTTTACTAGAAAGTTGAAACAACTGCTATATGTTCTACGTTTTATGTTCTTAACAACTGATGTTCTAGGTTTTAACTAGAATGTTCTAACAACTGCTAGGATGTTCTAGGTGGTTGCAACTTATGGTGTTTTTAAGTGGTTGCTAGGTGGTTACTTACACCTGTTTTATGAACTGTCATGCAACAATTGTTGGTCTGATTGCTGTTCAGCAAGTGGCATGATTTGAGGTATCATTAATATCCATAGCACCAATAGTGCAGAAGTTGAATAGCTAGAGTTACATGTTTGTTTTAGGCTATATCTCTAACCCTAGTGTGAGCAATATAGTGGTACTTCCCTTGTTTGAGTAACAGTAATAGTGATACTTCCCTTAGCAAGTAAAACTAGTAACAAAACCTTCTGTCTGTTTTTTTTAGCAGACACACAAATGCCATGCAGACACCTGTAGTTTTTTTGTCAGTTAGGTGAAATGCATCTGTCTGTGTGGACAGACAGTGCTAGGTCAGCAGTCTCTTTGATGGCTTATTCTCTTCATCATGAAGGCAGCAGTTGGCTTTTGGTTGTGTCGCCCCTGTGATAGGAGTGTTGCAGTTTTTAGACTGTCCCGTATATACGTCCTCTGTATTAAATTGCAATTGTGGATTGTGTGTTTTTATGAATTTTTGTCACATGAAGTCATGGTAAAATAAAATAGGAAAGCAAATGATGGGGGAATGAGATCTAGTAATGACGAAAGATAGATTCAAAGTCATGTTGCTCACATGAGCACCATGGATCAATGTGTCAATCTAGTGTGGGTTTTCATTACTTGAAATCATTAGTTAGTAATACTAAATGTTGCATCCTTATACATGCATTCACACACGTCCCCAAACATACATTAGCACCTCTCACATGCCCCTTTAACGTAAGCCCTGACCCAGCAGGTGCTTGCCACAGCTGAGCAGAATCAATGGCCCCTCTGTTCCGCCCTCTTTGTTCTATAGCGCACAGTTGCTGGATCCCTCATATACATACTCACACACACCTGACCCGTTCTGGACAGTTGCTGCACCCCTGAACACATCCCCATATGGACAGGGGCAAGCATGAAGATGCTGGTTTAGGTTTAGCTTACACTGTTTGACTTAAAGGGATAGTTCACCCAAAAATGACAATTCTGTCATCATTTACTCATCATTATCAGCCTCATGACCTTCCAAATGTGTGTGGATTTATTCTGCGGAACACAACAGAAAGTATTTTGAAACTTTTTTTTTTTTTTTTTAAACATTCAAAATTCAAAATACAGATTTTCATTTTTGGGTGAATTATCCCTTTAAGACCAGTAAGATATTTTGAGTTTTTTTTTATAATACAGGCAAATATCAAATAAAAACAGCTA
Organism: Onychostoma macrolepis; assembly: GCF_012432095.1. NCBI lineage: Eukaryota > Metazoa > Chordata > Actinopteri > Cypriniformes > Cyprinidae > Onychostoma > Onychostoma macrolepis. The sequence goes on along the minus strand of NC_081172.1, from coordinate 7,848,550 downwards.
CTGATCTCTGCTCTAATCAGTTTACATACACATGTATTCTGTCACTATGTTTACATTGCAGTTATGATCACTGCTACAGCAGTTTTTTTTCGAAGTCAGCTACTATCCAAATATACATAAAAATGTGCAATCAAATATTTACAGAAATAAATATTGATAATTGTTGTTTATTAATGGAATATTGCAATGTTTGTAATAAATAATATTCACTCATATACTGTACATCATAGGTGGAAAAGCCACTCATAGTTTCCATTTCATGTCAGCTTTGAATGAATGATAAAGAGTTTCAGCTTTGTATTTTAGAGCAAGTACACAATGTAGTTTGATTAATGTGTATACACCCTGGATTAAATATTGCTTTAATCTGACTGACATCAGTCTTTTAAATTCATGTAAACTTTATAGATGCCTGTATGCCATATATCGATTTAAAAAGTTTTAAGATGCTGTTATATTCACTGTGTGTCTATTAGAAAGCCTTTGCAGGTTCATCACATTCCAGTGTTGTGACAACATGGTGTTGCATTCACTGAATAATCTCTATTCATGCAGTATCTCTTCTTTGGAGCTTCCTTTCCGCAGGCCTCTCTAACAACACCCACACACATACACACATACACACACACACACACACACACACACACACATACACATACACAAAGCCAACACAATCTACAATTGATAATACCAGCACTGTACATTCAATTCATTGCAGTCTTATTTTACCCTCACTTATGACTGTCATAAGATTTTACAGCCTACTCATTTGGTGTTTGGTCACAGCTAAATCAAACGAAGACTCGAAGCAGCAAGAGCAGAAAACATTTCAGGTGAATAAAAAAAAGACTTGTGGGGTTGGTGGGTGAGGGTAACAGGAAGTTAGTTTTTACTTTACAGTTCGCACTAAGCCCCCACAGAATTGAGAAGAGGCACAAATGAGTGTGTTTAGCAGTAGGAGGTGGTTTGACGGATGTTTGAACACAGATATGTCGAGATTGTGTGATCTCTAGCATCTAGTAAGTTGTGACCCACACATCCAATTGAGAAAGAGCGAATGAGTATATAAATTTAGGTTGTGCACTAGTCTTTCTTGTACATGATAGCATGTAACATGAAACATGACAGATTTGCAAGTGTTGGTAATTTGGTACGGTACAATAAGACAATACCAGATCACATATTCAAAAATAGTGTTAAACCCATGAATAACACCTAAATGTGCAATTGGTGAGGACTTTTATTTGCTTCAGTGGTGTTACACTGTCAGACGGCGTCTCCTTTTAGTCATTTTGTGAAACTATTTAAAGGAATTTTTTTACATTTGCATCTTTAAGGCCTTTAAACAGGTGAAATCATGAGAAATTAATCTTCAAAGTGACAAATCATGACAAAGTTGCTTAATGTGGTCACGGTTGGTGAGGAGGGCAGAAACTCAAGTTAACATGGAAAAAAAGCTTTGTTTGCTTAATATTTTGTTGTATCGTTTTTGACACCTTATTTTGTCACGGGTCAGAGAGAGTGTAAGAGTGGTCATGGAAAGCTAAATTATGACACTCTTGGTTCAAAAACCACTGACTAACATTATTAGCTATGATGGAGAACAATGAAATGATTAAAGAAAATGCATAATATGACTCTCTCACGGAGAAAAGACCTGGAGACTTCCATTTGTACCTGTGCACTTGCACACATAAATAAGTGTTTCCTTTTCCCATTGTGCAGCAGTGACCTGACATCTCATCACATGACCTAATTCTCTTGTGGGTTACTTAAGGTCAGGCCTTGAAATGCCAGAGGTCTTGCCTTTACTCAGACCAGGAAATTAAAATGATTCCAGACCAGATCTTTCATCCAGATCCAAAATGTGATGATTTGCCATATTGTACGTCAACAACGTTTCAGTAATCAGTCCTATTGGTTTATTGACAAAGTGTTTCATGACATCCATAGCCACCAGAGAGCAGCACAAAGAAATTTTATTTTTATTTTTAGTTCAGCATGAGAATGTTTCAGTCCAGATGCACTGTTCTCTTTTTGACGTGATTCATGTGTTTATTAGTGTATATCAGAGCTCTTCTCCACAGCAGCAGATAGGCTACACAACCCCCACAGCAATGCCCAGGTGCATCCACAGATGGCATGAGTGTTGGTGTTTTGTCTCAGCATCATTGGCATATGGACTGAATCAGTTTTTGTTGTGATTTGTAGTTTGACTGTAGTGTAACAGGGTTGTGCTTTAAACAAGTGACTTGTTTTTAATTATTTGGACAATAGGTAGTAGTTTAGGCTTCAATCCTTTTGCTGTGGAGTCCAATTATTGTTTGTTTTTCATTTGAATGCCCAGTGTGGTGGAGATGATGCAAGCAGTTTAATGCTAATAAGATGAAGTGTCTAACCTCTGACCCTTCAAGAGGAGCCCATAAATGTTTATTTCTTTCTCTTTCTCTCCTCTGTGCCGTGGGAAAACCCTTAGTTTATGAGTTTCAACATTTTCCATTGGCCCAGATAAGGAAATGGATGAGATTCAACTTAAAAATCAGTTTAGGATGAGTGTGGCGGTTTTTGCTATTGTCTTCTACCTTTAAGAACCAAACCTTTGTGTTTGTGCATGTATTCACTAATTAAGTTATAGTATCTGTTTTTATTAGTGAATCATTTTGAATGTTTAAATACATTTTGAATGTTGAAATACAGATTTAAAGAATTCAAACAATTTTAGCACTGTTGAAAATAACTATGACCAGTATTTCAATTAACGCAAGCGATTTTTAATCGTTTCAATCACCAATAACAATTAAAATGATTAAAAATCACTTTTGTTAATTGAAATAAAGCTGACATAATGTAAAATTTAAATCGATGAAAACTTAAATGTACTTAAAAGTTTCTAAAAGTCACTAAAACTTGTGCTAAAAATTTAAAAGTTAATTTTGAAATATTAATAAATACTGATGCCAAAATAACACATGCCTCAGTTTGTAAAAACAAGCAAAATTGTATTTACTGTATACTTGCTCCATAGACTTTAAGATTGTAAGTGTGTAATTGTCAGTCCATTTGTTTGTGTAGACAGTTATGTAATTTTTGTGGGGATATTTTGCCAGGACTGCAATCAGTTTCAGATCTCTAGCTGGTTAGTGGCAGTCTGATTCATTCCTATCAAGGGAAAACAGGCGGTTCATGAGAAAATGAGGGGGAGAAATGAATCGTCTGGAGGACTGTTGATACGAATTGATACCTCTGTGGTCTGTAATGAGTGTCGGGTGGGACGTGGAGTGGGGGATGGTCCGGAAAGCCTTGATTTATGCCAGAAATGAGGTTTAGAGGTTTAGTTGTTTAGAAAAGTGTGTGAGGAATTTCTTGTGTGAGTGTTAGGTTAGAAAAGAATACGTTACAAAGAATAGGTGAAAGTGACGGCGCTACAGTGCCAGTGAAAGGGATTTTGGGATTGGGGAGGGGCTAATATACCCTCCTGCTGTGTGTAAACGGTGCCCAATAAGGGTCAGATGGTGCAATAGACTGCCAGCTGCTCCCTTCCTCCCTGCATGTCTCTTTCCCTAATGAGAGCGGAACAAAGAAGTGGCATCCTTTCCACCTCCTCCATCTCTCTGTGTGTGTCCCAGTGCTTGAGTCTCACAAATAGCTTATTTTTCATCTCCAAAATGTGACAAATAGCAAGGGATTTTTTTTTTTGAGTTTGTCTGTTTCCTGTTATTGCCGCCCCATGTCTTCGTCCAAGGTCTGTGTGTGTAGGCATTGGAGAGATGACTGGAAAAGGAAGCTGAGGGTGATTGATTAAGGTGCACCCGCCCTCTGGTCTGTCCTTGTTGTAGGTTGTAAAATCACAAAACCAAATGCATACTTGCAATCTATATTGAAATCCCCTATCATGCTCACATTTCAAGCTTGTGATTTTTGGATGTCGTGTTTAAAACAACTACTTGACTCTTAGCAAATCTGCACAAACAATGATCTAAGTATGTAAACATTCTGAAATCATAATGATGCCGCTGTGTGATCATTTACAGTAATGGTTAGTGCTCAGAAGGAGGTGTGGGTGATTTCCTTTATGCAGTTTTCCATTTTTTTTTATTGTGGAAGTGTGTAGGCATGTGAGTTTGTGCAATTTTAATGCGTGTGTGTGTGTAGGAGAGGGTTAATAAGGGCCATCCAAGTCATTATGAACTCTTTGAAATAAATTTGTTCCACCTTTCCAATGAACTCTTCTTTAGTCCTTTATTGTCATAATTATCAGTTTCTTGAATACCAGGAAATGCTGTTTCCAAATTATTACTAATAATTACAGTTCAAAAACTGTTTTCTTTTTTCAGTGTCATATGATCCTTCAGAAATTATTTTAATATGCCAATGTTTGTCAAGAAACATTTCTTATCATCATCAATATTGAAAACCGTTGTGCTGCTAAATCAGTTTGTGGAAATATTGTTTCCAGGATCCTTTTGAATTGAAAGTAAAAAAAAAAAAAACAGCATTTATATGAAATGGAAATCTTTTGCAGCATTATAAATGTCTTTTACTGTCACTTTCGATCCATGCTGAATACAATATTTAAAAAAAAACAGATCTCATATCAGATTGGTATTCTTTAGAATGATATTAAGTGCACAAGGTTTAACACACACTACCATTTTATTGTTAGTTCTTTTAGTGTTTGGGAATAATATAGGCCAAGTTTCTGATTATCAAATAGGCATTGTTGTTTTTGCATCTTGGTACCTATAAATGGTCTTTTTGGATCGGAGAGGAAGTTTTGAATTTTAAGTTATTGCATGTTTTGATGTTGCAATGCAAACAGTTTCAGAATATCAAGAAAAATTTGTTTTATCATGCTATACCCTACCAATGTCACACATATTGCCTAATTTTCAAGACTTACCATGTAGATTCAAGTGATTTAACTTAATCAAACCATTTATTTCTTGATCTAACTTTAATTTTAAGTGGAGCATGAACAAAAGCACTGCAGCTTTTAAACATTAATGCAAATCTGGCTGATATGCATGATCGCCCATATGTATTGTGATGTTAAATGAAAGCTGTCCCCTCCATGTGCAAGTCTGTGTGCTGGAACAAGGTACAAGACTGAGGACTGGCAAACAGATGCCTGCCAAACACCTCCAGTCCTACTTAATGACTGACTACACGGTTTACAAGCATTCCTTTAGTACTTACATGCATAAACACAGACATGCATGCAGATATATTGTGTGATCAATGCACAATCGGTATGAAAGTATATCGAAATGACTGGTGTGTTAATGCTCAGCCGTGGACACACCCGTGTGCTTAGTGTTGTGGTGGTCACCATAGAGACGTCTGTGCCTTGTGCAGGGTTGAAGAGTGCAGCTCTGTAATTAAAAGCTGGATGTGGGCCTTTTATTAAACGCACTTGTCCTGCAGGGCTCCCTGTGCAGAAACTTAGGCGTATAAGCAATGCACAATCAATTCAGAAATTGTTGGTGATACCGTGGGATGAAGTTTGCAGTTTACACTATAGTGCTTGTTTGAGCATTATTTATAGAAATGGTCAGTTATGTGCCCGTTAAAGGAAAAATCTCATGTTGTTCCAAATCTGTATGACAGACTTTCTGCAGAACACAAAAGTAAAACATTATTTTGAAACATTTTTTGCAATTACAGTGAATAAGGGAAGTTTTGAAAAGCTCTGTAAAAGTGTCATTTAAGCCATATGATAAGTCTGTGAGAAAGAAACAGAACGAGAGTCTTTGTTCACCGATAAGCTTATCAGTAACCACTTTGTGAAGATCGCTGATAGGAGTCAGCACATTAAAATAGAAAACTGAATCAGTCTGAATTGGGAACTAATCAGTCAGGCCGATTTAGTGAACTGACTCAAATGATTAGGAAGAACGATTTGTTCCTTAATTAGATATCATGATCATGAGTTCTCTCAGAAAATGTGCAAGGAGAGCTAGGACAGATTTTCAATGAATAAGAAAATACATTTTGGGTTTATTCTTCATATAAAACTGACTTTTGAAATATACAGTTGAAGTCATAAGTTTACATACACCTTGCAGAATCTGCAAAATGTAAATTGTTTTACCAAAATAAGAAGGATCATACAAAATACATATTGTACTGACCTGAAGAAGATATTTCACATAAAAGATACTTGCATACAGTCCACAAGAGAAAATGACCCCGTTCAAAAGTTTACATCCACTTGATACTTAATACTGTGTTGTTACCTGAATGATCCACAGCTGTGTTTTTTTGTTGTTGTTTAGTGATAGTTGTTCATGAGACCCTTGTTTTTCCTGAACTGTTAAAGTGCCTGCTGTTCTTCAACAGAATGATGTACATTTTTGTTACTTTGCCTAAATATCATATTTTTTATTTTAGTATTTCCCATTTCTGTGGATCATTCAGGACAAACAAGGGACTCATGAACAACTATCACTAAACGAAAAAACACAGCTGTGTGGATAATTCAGGTAACGACGCAGTATTAAGAATCAAGTTAAGTGTAAACTTTTGAACAGGGTCATTTTTATAAATTCAACTATTATTTTCTCTTGTGGACTAAACATCTTTTATGTGAAATAACTTATTCAGGTTGGTACAAAATAAACAATAACATGCATTTTGCACAATCCCTCTTATTTTGGTAAAATAATTAACATTTTGAAGATTCTGCAAGGTGTACGTAAACTTTTGATTTCAACTGTAGTGCATTAGTCATATGGACTTTTATAATAATTTAATGATGGTTTTTGACGGAATAAGAAGATATTGGTAATGTTGGTAACCAGTTGCTGGTAGCTATTGACTTCCATTGTGATCCCCCCCAACCATACAATGGAAGTTAATGGGGAACAGAATCTTTAACGGTTAACAGCATTCTTCAAAACATCTTCTTTTGTGTTTAACAAAAGGAAGAACCTCACAGGTCTGGAACAACTTGGGTGAGTAAATGATGACAGAATTTTCATTTTTAAGTGAACTGGCCCTTTAAATAGATAAGGTCAATGTACCTTGTTGACTTGAGAAATTAGACTTCTTGTTCTTTAGACTTTGTGAAACTTTAACGTTTCAACACATTCAACAGGAACTACTCTTCCGTAGAATCTAGAAGGGAAGTTTGAGCGCAGATACAAACATTAAACAGCGGCCTTTGACGCACGGCATAGAATTATAGCACCACCGTCCACTTTCACCAAGGTGCTCTTCCTGAATGCATAATGAAATTACTGGTTATAAATAATACTGACGTGATATGCCATATGCATGTGCAAACATATCAGAACGGGAAATACTAAATTTATTGCAATAAAACAAGTTCCTTGCAACTCATTTATGTGTTTTTAAGCAGTGACCACAGTTAAACAGGCTGTCAACAAACACATGGCCAATGAAGAGTTTGGGTTTTGTCCTTGAAAAAGTGCTACACTTCAAGCAGTGACATAAATTACCCTTTAGGCATTAGGATATGTTTGGAATGCCCTCGTGTTGTTCTTTAAAATTAAATTACGTCATGACAAGAATTTATCACACATTGTTGTTGATCATGACCTCTAGTGGTCAGTAGATGAACTGCAGTTTACAAAGTCTAATTTCACGTGACTCGTCTTTTACTCTGTAATAAACCACAGTATTGGTATTGTAATTCTTTCATGGTTTGATATAAATGCAGCATGTCTTCTTTCATACTAATGGTTTTGCTTGTGAGCCGAAAACGTGCATCTTTACTCTAAATCAATCAATTCTAAATCAGTTTTGAAGGTCATAAGAAGATTATGAAAATGATACGCACATTAACGTGTTAGAAAATAACACACAAATTTATGATCGCCCTGAAATATTGAATGTATTCCTCTAGCCCCATCACGTTCAATATTTTCTTTCTTTTAATAGCTCTAATCTCAATGTTTATCATATGGAAGCAGACATGTGTGAATTTTTTTTTAAGGTGGGAATGTTTTTGTCATTTTTATTGATGTGTATTTGTGGCCACACTCTTTGATGTTTATATCTCAGGTGATAAAAGATTAAGCGGGCTGTTTGAGAGCCGTTCTGCCAGGGGTGGGTGGCTGGGTGGGCTGTTAGGTAATAAACCATCAGGCGGAGTCAAAAGAGCTGTTTATAGAGCGCAGCACTCCGTCAGAGATACAGAGCTGCAGTTTCATCTAGCTGTGGGAAGTTGTGCTTCATATCCTGAGATTTTTAATAACACTCAAACGCAGAGATGACTACCATGTTCAGATACCCCGTGTTTCCAGTCCTTCCAGGTGAGATTTGGGGGTAATATTTAGGGGAAATAACATGGAAATGCAGTTTTAGGCAAAGCAGAGTAGCACTTATTATAATATATTGTTTTTTATTATTAGAAATTATTAGAATAGTTAAAGAAAAATACTCTGTTGTTGACCTAGATGTATGGTTTTTGCTTGGAATTTCACATTGTCGGGATGTGTGTCACACTTTTATCAAGCGATGTGATCATGTTTGTTCAGATATAGTTTATCAGCCTTTCAACTGATATGGAGCTGTGTGCTGAATGATACATGCTTGTTTGTTAGTGTAAAAATAATGACTAGTATCCGGCTATAAACAAATAACCATCCGAGATAACAGTCACATGGGTTCATCATTCATCATGAGTTTAATGATATCAGAATAAATGATAAGATAAACCAGAGAAATAGAGCTTTATTTGTTTTCAGTGAAACTAAAAGAATGGCTTTCCCCTATATATCCTATCGTTGTTATTATTTTGAAAATTTGAAAAAAAGAAAGAAATGGTTTTACCTGGAGAGCAGTCTCCCTGATCATAATGTGATTATATGCACATGTTATACAATAGTCTGTTATTTTGTCTCCTCTTTTTGACCCTATGATTTGGGCTAGCTTTTTATTTTATTTTATTTTATTTTATATTTATATCTTATTTTTGACATTAAAATGCAGATATTCTAGGAAATATGGTTTATGCTTTTTAAACACTAAATTTGTCTAATATTTGTCACAGTGTTTTTGTGGAGTGTGTCTAATTGTGTTAGTTGCACATGTTTCTATGTCCGTAAACACTGATGTGTTGATCTGTATGTTGTTGTGATGCATGTTTTTGTCAGGACTGTGTGTATACTATTGATGTCTGAATTGAACTTATAAATTAAAATGGGTTGAGTTGTTTTTGCTTCATTCATCAGATCAGTTGCAGATTTTTATAAAAGGGAAAAATGAAAAACATTTTAATGTAACTGCTAGGATAAATTTAGCACATTTTGTTTAGGTTGTAACAGATGTTGATGTATTTATGTCTTTTTCTCAGGTCTGGACCAGACAATCATACCAGAGGGACTGTCCCGTGCGCGGAGCATTATGGCAGAGCCAGACTATATGGACGGTGATGGCGAGGAACTCATTAAGCCCAAGAAGCTCCTCAACCCGGTGAAGACCTCCAGAAATCACCAGGACCTACACAGAGAGCTCCTCATGAACCAGAAAAGGTGATGCACATACAGCCTACATTAGCTCTGTTCTCCTACACTACCTCTTTCTTTTTGGCAAATTTTCTGAACATGATGTGTGGGCATGTGCCATTTTATAAACTATTTTATTTAGGATTTTAAAGCTGAAACAGCCATCATTGCCTCCTTTACATGAATTTTAACTTTACATGACTTAAATTAACAAATTAACTTTACATGAGTTAATTTTGGTTTTATTCTATCTGTACATTGAGCAGCTAAAATTGTTTTATTATGTGACAAGAAAGAGTACCACAGAGTGATATGACCCGAAACTAGCAGAAAATGCAGTCATTGTATTAAAATATGTGACCACATTTGACCAATCAGAATCAAGTATTCTGCGATGAACACCTGTACGACTTGTTATGAGTCATACAAATGATCAATTTTTGCCATCCCACTTTTGCATATTTCTCAAATGAGTTCTTAAAAAGTTACAGTCATTCTGAAAACTGATTCTACTTTCTGGATAGGATGAATGATTTCCCCCCTTCAGATCTGTCTGTGTTTGTGTGCTGTATCTAGGCAGACAGGAAAAAGAAAAAATGCATTGGAAACAATAAGTTTGAGTCACTCGTTTCAGTCCTCTCATTCTTTTTTCCTCTGTCTCTCTCATTCTCATTGGTGATGAATTGTGACAGCAAGGGTATACACATGCTCTCTATTATGTAAAGCAGTTTTTTCTTTTGCAGTTGGAAGTTATTAGGAAGAACCCTTGAGGATAGAAGTTGTTCTTGTAGCTTTGATGCAAATAAGAACGGATAAGTCCCAACACAAGTCATTTATGTTGCAAGAAACACAAAACACACACGCATTCTACCAGCATGATTACATAAACTCCTGTCCACTGGTTCTCACCTCCCACATTAGTTAAGCATGAAGAGAAGAGTTTGTACAGACATCGGAATCGTCCGTTGAGAATTTATTCTAGTAATTCCAAATTAGGTGTATGTGTATACTTAAGCAGTTTCCAGGCAGTGCAGAAAAGATTCCAGTCTTTGTTACTTTATCTTGTTACAGATTTGTAAAAATGACTGTGGCTTGTGGGTGATATTTTGGACTTGTTGAGTTTCTATGGATTAAAATACACAACACAGAGACCGCGAATGACTCTACTTTTGTTAAACATCCTATCTGGTTTCATTTACAAATAAATTTGTTGTAAAAACTGTATTAAAAAAAAGTAAAAATTGCCGTGATTATATTATTATTATTATTATTATTGATAATTAGTCATTTTATTTTTATTTTTTAATACATTTAATCATTTTTATTTGTTTGTTTGCATATATTTGTTTATTTTAAATGTTTGTATGTGTATATGTAAGTAGTGCTGTCAAACGATTAATCGCGATTAATTGAATCCAAAATAAAAGTTAATAAATTATGCACTGAACAAAATTATAAATGCAACACTTTTGTTTTTGCCCCCATTTTTCATGAGCTGAACTCAAAGATCTAAGACTTTTTCTATGTACACAAAAGCCCTATTTCTCTCAAATATTGTTCACAAATCTGTCTAAATCTGTGTTAGTGAGCACTTCTCCTTTGCCGAGATACTCCATCCACCTCACAGGTGTGGCATATCAAGATGCTTATTAGACAGCATGATTATTGCACAGGTGTGCCTTAGGCTAGCCACAATAAAAGGCCACTCTAAAATGTGCAGTTTTATCACACAGCACAATGCCACAGGTGTCGCAAGTTTTGAGGGAGCGACAAGCTATGCAATTCGTCAGTGAACTACGGCTCTGTGTATTAAATGCCGCTCCATTTGAAAACAGGTGATGGAGATTTTTAAATAATCACAGAATCGGCTTTACTGACGAGATGCGCATGACAGTCGCATGCGATATATCGTGCAGCCCTATTATATATGTATATTTATTATGTGTATATATAAATACACACATACAGTATATATTTTGAAAATATTTGTTTATATTAATAATGTATATATATATATATATGTTTAATATATAAACATAACATATATTTTTTCTTAAATATATACATGCATGTGTTTTGTATTTATTTATACATAATAAATATACACAGTATACACACAACTTTTTTTATTTTGGATGCGATTAATCATTTGACAGCACTAATAATAAATTATTAATTATAAGTAACTTAATGATCCCTAAATATAGTGAAAATTTTTCTTGCCCAGGGATTGGAGATTAAATTGATCTTTTTAGCTACTTTTGGGGCAGTCATGGACTGTTCATTCTCCCTGTTAAATAAAATTAATTATCTAATGAAGGGGTATTAATGATGGGGCTGTGTTACATAAGACCTAATTACTGCACAGGCCTGGAGATCATGAAGACCCTTGAGAGAGGAGGGCTATAATTTCAATTTTCACACTTTTTTTTTTTTTTTTTTCCTTAAGATGTTAATGAGTCTTACTTGATAAAGAGTGGGGAATTGAGTGTGTGTGCTTGTTTTGGTTTAGAAAAAGGGAACATCTCCATAATCTAAATGGGATTAGTTCCAGATGTGGTGCTCAGAGGGATGCTGAAAGATGTAGGGTTACATAAAAAGGATTACAACATCCCCTTAGACTTTCCTCCCACCCTTTCTCTGTTCTCTTCTCTGACACCCACCTTCTGTCTGTCTGCCTCCCACCCTGCTGTACACTTAACACTCAAAGTGCTTCTCTACACTCACAATGTTATGAAATCACATCTACAGACAGGGCAGAAGGTGAAGAACACAGAGTGATGGAGAGATAGAGGTCAGGCTATATATAGTCTGTTGCATCATATATATTAGATAATGTATTGGGTTGGGGGGCCGGGGTGGGCTTTTATGTAATCGAGGCCAGCCTCTTCTTTGCTTTATGTTTCTTTCTGTCGCTAGTCATCTGTCTCCTTTTCCTTTTTCTGTTATTTTGCCCAGCTGTCTGTGATGAGTAATCACACATAACGACAAAGTAACTGTTTCTATCAGTTACCAAGGGACCAGTGTGTTCCTGTTATATAAACAGTGACCGCACACACTGAAATTCCTAAAGATGTTTGTACCTCAGAAATTCTCAGAACAGAAGTATTTTTTAATCTTTTCATCCCAGGTACAAGTCTTAAAGCGATAGTTCACCTTCATGTCATTTCAAATCTATATGACTTAACTTTCTCCCAAATATTATTTAAAACAACACTGGTCCCCATTGGCTTTCAGTGTATGGACAAAACAACACTAATGGAAATGACATGATGGTGAGTAAGTGATCACAGAATTTGAATTTTCTTTGTGAACTATCCCTTTACTCCCAGTATTAGCAAGTTCATTTGTTATTCTATAGTCAGTTCACTCAAGAAATATCACTTGTTTACTCAAATCCAACCATTGTTCCTGTTATAGCTGAACGACAAAGAGAAAACAGCCATAAAACCACACCTATAGACAAAAGCACATCCTTATCTTAATGTTGGCTCAAATAAAAACAATAACTTTCAGAAAGCTCACTGGTCTGACTAATGCACAAACCTGCAAAGCTCAAGAGGCCAATGAAGTGTTTACTTTGGAAAGGCTGCATTTACACATTGTTTAAGCCTGACTGTGGTAATGGGGTTGTTTTTTCTTTATTTTTCCTTAAATTATTTTAGTTTAGACTGGAATAGTTTAGTCTCAGAGTAGAGAACAGTCCCATCATTCAAATCAAAATGACAAAAGCAGAGTAAGACAAATTGGATTTTAGTTTTATTTTTGGTATGTAAACGTATATTAGCTTCCACTTGGCAACAGAGATTGCTCATGTATTTAATCATTAATAAGAAATGTGCCCTGAAACACAAAACAATCATTGTTTCCTTTTATCTTGTTTGTGGAATGTATCTGATCTGTAATTGTTCTCATGAAGTTACCTGCGCAACAGACACATTCCACTCGTGTGATTAATGTCTGATGTGCGTTTGTTGTTCTTTCTTTTCATAGAAGAGCGAATAGTTGGAGGGAGAAAGTAAAATACTGTTCAGAAACTAAATCAGTGAGATGACACAGAAATGGAGAACAGACAGAAGTGTGCTTTTTTTTTTTTTTTACACTGACCTGGCAGAGATTCTCATAATTCCATTTTTTTTTTTTGGAGCCATATAGTTATATAACCACTGTCCAAATAGCCAAAACATTTCATCTCCCATTTTTGCAGCTCTGATATTCTCATCTGCTCCTCTTATTTTTACTTCATACTAGTCTAGACAAGTCTACAAGTTTTGGAAGGATGGACAAAACACAACAAGTTTCTGGTGTGCCAGTCAGAGAGCAGGATTGCGTTAAAATACAGCTGGACAGACAAGATTTTTGTGTTGTTATCAGTGTTATTTTAGTATTATATACTATGCAGTATTTCTTAATATACTGAATTAACTTTTATTATTGTATTTTTAGTTTTAGTAGTTTCATGTGCTTTTGTCATGTTTAGAATTCAAAATAAAAATATAGCATTCATCGTTTTAGCATTTTCAATACTTTAGTAGCATTTATTGTTGGTTCGTTTTAAAGATCTAATCTTAATTCAGCCTCATTTCAATTTCAAATATTTTGGTCATCTGCTCTTCCTCATATCGCATTGAAATTGGCCAATCACATCCGTTGACTTCTATTCCAAGTATGTTTTTCTCTGAAATTCATTACATATGAGCTAACTGGAAGTGCTTCATAAACAACCGGTTTGTTAATTTGGAGAAACATGGGATTGAGAATTACGCAACAAAGATGTCACAGTAAAGTACTGTAATTTAAACAGTTAATCTCCATACGCTCTAAATGTACAGCAGTCTTTGGTCATTATAAACCAATTCCAATCCCCAAAACCCACCCAGGAATCCATCCATACTGGATTACAGTATGTGGGGCAATCAGGATTTTCACAGGACATGTTCACAGTCATATTATGTAACCCTATGGACTATTATCCCTAAACTGTGCTGGAGTCATCTCATCTTTTGCTCTCTCATTAAATCAAACCTCTGATCGAAATCATGAAATGGAAGCGGTGATACTGTATTTTTAATTTCAAAGTGCCCCATTTGTGCTCAAATTATGCAACTATTTGATGAGAGGTGTTCTGATACTTTTCTAAGCAATCAGATGTTTTTCTGATGACAAAATGAACAAAAAGTCCCATAGACTTGCTTTGAAGGAGGTATCTGAACCAATCGTGAATACTGTCTGAGTAGGTATGTATGAGGTTGAACTAACTCCCTCCTTTTTCTTATCACAGGGGCCTTGCGCCACAGAATAAACCAGAACTCCAGAAAGTGATGGAGAAGAGGAAGAGAGACCAGGTGCTGAAGGCTCAGAAAGAGGAGCAGGAGGCTCACAAGAAAAGGTCCGACCTTGAGATCGAGCTCATGAAGAGACGGGAAACTCTTGAACAGGTATGTTTCCTCACACTCAAAGACATAGATGTTTAATGGGCATATACAGAAACGATTGACTGAAATTGTCTTCTTGTTTAGTTGGAATTGGAGCAACATAAGGATGACGAGGAGCAAGAAAACACCCCAGAGTTCGTCAAAATGAAAAGCAATCTGAGAAGAACCAAACAGGAAGTAGATGGGCAGGAGCGTGCCACCTAGAAACAGTTTCCATGGCACAATTGTTGGGAAATGGACTGGGGTTTGTGGGAATTTCCTGATGTTCCTCCCCCATGTGTCCCTGTGAAACAAGTGACTGAAGACGAACGGTTCCTGTTGCCTGCTCGCAGACGCAACCAGTATTCACGCAGCCTCTTTTCCTGAACAACGATCACAAATAAAGAGGATTGAAGAATAAATGACACGCATACACACAAACTCTTGCACATGGGCGCAGGCTCTTTGCCACTGGTTGACTGGCTTCAAAGAACATGCATGGCGGAACAAACAGAGACCACATTTTTTTGTTTTTTGGAAAGGGGGCACATATTATTTTACTATTTTACTTTAAAAACCTGAAATGGGACACTGGATGGACTCTTTTAAGCCAAAACAATCCTCTTTTATTTATGTTCAGTGTAAGCTTTTGTTCGAAAGGGCTTCTTGAGACATTTTCCTCTTGGTTGATGTTTAAAGGAAACTAAATATAAAGTTCCAGCAATTCAAGTTGTGATGCATCATGCTTGCCTTTTATGAATTGTAATGTTTGTGCGATCCCTCTGCTAAATTTCATAAGCAATACTAGTTCTAGTTTTGTGAGATTTCTTTGCAAATATTTTTGTTACAACTTTTTTTAATGAATACATTACTAATAAGTTGATACACTTTAGTTCAATGTGATATTAAATGCAAGTGCATCTGTTTTCTTTCACTTGAGTGGTAGTTGTTCATTCAAAAAGTTGAAGGAGAACATGAAATGTTTATTAATGAAGAAAGACACATGGTTTTGTGTAGATTTGAGCCAGTAAATAACCACTCCTTATGTTCCCTTAAAACCTTCTTTTAATAAATATTATTTTATCATGTTGAATTATTTGTTCATTTGATGTCTATATGAATCTCTGTGTGACCAAGAAGTGCAAGTGATCTTATAGAGGAAGGCAATTCTTTTAAAGGAATAGTTCACCCAAAAATGAAATTTTGGTTAAAAAGTACTCACCATCAGGCCACCTAAGATATAGTTGATTTTTGTTTCTTCATCTGAACAGATGTGGAGAAATTTAGCATTACATCACTTCACCACATCACCAATTGACAGTGAATGGGTGCCATCAGAATTGATCAGTCCAAGCAGCTGATAAAACATAATAATCCATGACTCCAGTCCTTCAATTAACATCTTAAACGGTGAAAATCTGTGTACAAAACTATTCTATAATCCATAATAATGCTTCCTCCAGGAACAAAAAAGTCCATCACCTGTTTCCTCTCACATCAAAAAATGTTTAGAACCGTTTTGCACTTTAAACGGTACTTGATATGTGCATATTCCTCTCCTGATTCACACAAGATTACTTTTCCATTGAAGAAAGCAATATTATGGATAGAGGATTCGCAGGTGTCATATCTCTGCCGGAAGGTACGGATTGAAGTTAAAAATGTCTTAATTTTGGATTTGTTTATTACAAACACAGCTTTTCGCTTCACAAGACGGTAATTGATGGACTAACTGAACTCCTATTCTGATGGCACCCATTCACTGCATAACGTCCAATCATGAGCATGTGAGATTTTCATGTAGATGAATGTCTGACTTTAGTGCATGAGTGAATTCAACAGCCTTGAAACCCTGCATCTTTTAAGAAGAAAAGTAGGTGTAAGTGAGTCATCTGGAATTTGCACAACAAGGTCTGCACCTCCCACACCATAAAATGAGAATGTCCATATAAAGGGATAAGCATGAGTCTAAACGATTCATAATTACCTGCTTGAGACTTCAAAAGCATTGTGACGTTTTGCTTCATTTTGTATCTGACAATCGCAGAAGACGTTAATTAAATGCAGAACTTCTATGTTTGGAGACTAACCCCTTTTTTTGTGTATACTGTGGGTTATTACTCATAAAATGGTATCCAAAGCAAAATAAGCAACAAGAATGAAAATAGAGCAAATCTTAATTCCAGGAGTTCTTATGTAACTGTGCTGTGTTAAACAGCTGGCAGCAGAAGTAGGTCTGAGTGAACTGTGTCACAGACACTAAATGAAAGCTTTTAGATGTACTTATCACAGCTGAAATAACGTGATCCGATATCAGCCTTCTCTTTTCCGAAGGTTTTGCTGAATAAAACACCATTTAGGGCATTGTGTTTTAAAGGGACTTTCCAGCAGTCTATCACACTTCAGTTTGGGGACCAATTCCCACTATTAACTAAATAATAATTATGACTTTTGCCTGAGTAAACTCCTAATTTGCGGCTAAAGTAGTTGTTAAGTTTAGGTATGGGGCAGGACACACACACACACACACACACACAAATGCTTGTAGGATTTACTTTGAAACAGAAATTGCTAGTAATTGTCACAAATAAAAATAAAAATAAAAAATAAATAAAAAAGGCAAGTAACACATTAAATTAAAAAAGAAATATTGAAGTATTAAGACTGAAACTGTATTTTCCTGTAAAACATAGCCTACTCCAGTAATCTTTGCTTTACTTGCACTTCGAAAAACTATTTATATAGGCCTGGATCAAAAAATTTATTAAAATAGATTATAACCATAACATTTACTTATGTTATATAATAAATATTATATAATAATAATAATAATAATAATAATAATAAAGGTAATACCCAAATAAACATTATAAATAAATAAAATCTTTGAGACTTTGAAATACTAATATCTACTTACTGGAGTGTCAGATAGCCTATGTATTTTCGTCAAGGAGAGCATAACGTAAACACCCTGTGTTGCTGGTAAAATTTAAGCGCAGGATAGGATTAGTTCTCAGGCAGTTCATCGGGCAGTAGCATATGTAGGGGTCCTGTCTCCTAATTTCCCGGCTCTGGCTCCTTCTCCAGGGGGCGCTATTGCGCTTGGCGGCTCAGAAAACAAAATCGTCCATTGAGTCGCATTTAAGTCTTGGGCCGTTTTTGGTCTTATTGATGACATATGTTTACTAACGTTATAATCGTTTATTTGTAATAAATTCCGGAATCGGCGCCTCCGTCATACAAGTACAAGCATGACCGAGGACCCTCTAAAATGATTTTATGAAACGCCACAAGCCTTTAAACACAAGTAACTGTGATTAGTCTGCTTTTAGAAGCGATGAAAAAAGTAACACGTACCATGTGAGAAGGTTGCCGCTGATGAGGCGGTAGTCGGAAATAACAATACAGTGAATAAGAGTATAAATATTATAAAATAAAAATATATTGTTTAGTCCAGTTGTTTCTGACTAATTATTTACAACCATCGGTCCACTTAATTCCTCGCTTATTTCAGTAATTGATTTCATGCCGACCGCAATTCTACCCTTCTATTTCTATTATGTTTAGAAGTTATTATGCTTTGCCCGATAACACAACAAAACCACGTTGTCAAAAAAACTCAACAAAGAAATAAATAATATAAATAAAAAAATGTGAATTTAAAATAAACGTTTTACAAAAGAAACCGAAAGTTATGTTTTCACACCGGCGAAGTTCGGGGCAGCCCTGTCACGCTTCAGACATGGCGACGCAGATGGCGGTAAATTCAGGTATTAATTGATATATTCTATGTTTTAAACATACTTCATGTTTTTCTACAGTACAGAGTATTCAATAATGCACTAGCCATTTAAACTAATGTAATTCAACAGATTTAAAGTACAAATACTTAGTCAGCTCTCCACGTTACCTTCATTAGTAAATATGCTTAAAGTGTGTAGCTATATATGCGTCACACTACGTTCATTATTATCTATCCACAATATTGCTATTGTTAATATTATTATTATTATTATTATTATAGAAAATATTGCGGTTAGACCATCATGTCTGTGTGACTAGACAGAGCAGTTTATTTGAAACATTAATGTCTCTTAAGACTACCTTATGAAGACGGTCTTTACTTGTAAATAAGGTTAAGAAAAAGGCCAAGATGTGTCATTTAAGTTTAAAATGCTCATTTAAAAATGAAGTCTAAGGTGGTTTTATTATATAGTTACTAGTCTTTTTTTGCGGCATTACATCTATTTAGCATTTTTTTTAAATTTTTTTACTCCCAGTCATCATGTACTGTCGATTGTACTTAGCCTAATGATTCTCAGTGAATGTTGATATCCATGCTTCATATGTATGTTTTGACAGCCTACTGTGTTAACGATCATGCAATAATCAGTCACCACATTTCAACTCAAAAAAAGTTGCACTAAAGACATTTTGTGACTACAAATTATTATTACAAATTAAACAGGAATTACCAATTCAGATTTAACCATGTAGTTTAAAACAGCCCACCACACTACTTTCCGATTGGTAATGTGTATACAGACATAATTTATTATATAAATATTTTGTGACATATTGTGAATCTGTTTGCAGGAGCCAGTCTGTGGGGCCCACTGAAGGAGCTCTGGGAAGCTGTAGAGGGGGCCATATGGAGACGACAGTCAGAAAGTGTTCATCTTTTAGATCTGCAGTTGAAGAAACACAAACCCTCCTTCCTCACCCTCTTCAAAAACCCAGTAGGTTTCACTTTCTATAGATTCAAAATATTACATGTAGAAAACTGTAATTGTACTGTAATTAAGTTTGGTGTATTACTTGTAAAATGGTTCAGAGTTTCAAAATGCATTCTTTGTTGTAAAATACGGTGTATATATATATATTTTTTTGCAAAACAGATGAAGAGTGCAGAACAGAGAGAGAAGGTACGGAAAGCCAGCACAGAAGGCATTGCTATTCAGGGCCAGCAGGGTGTACGACTACTTCCTGAGCAGCTTATCTCAGAAGCCTTCATCCTTAGTGACCTATTTGACCTGGGAGAACTAGCTGCCCTTGAACTGCTGTTGGCAGGTACACACACTGCACATACACATACACATACTACTACATACTAATGAATTGCACATTCATACTGTATCCTTCATACTGTATCATTGCAGTAAATTTACTATGCAATAATGTGATCTTTATGTTTGTAGGAGAGCATCAGCAGCCTCACTTCCCCGGTCTGACTCGAGGCCTGGTAACTGTGCTCCTTTACTGGGATGGCAAACGCTGTGTGGCCAACTCCCTCCGGTCGCTCATCCAGTCCAGACACGGGAAGACTTTCACGCTCGACTTGAGGTTTGTTGCTTTTCCTTCATGCAACAAGATCTAGCTCATTCTCCCATGCTTCTTTCCTTTTTAGGAAACATTTTATCCAAGATTATTGATTGCACACTTCGACAACTCCCAGGATAATGGAAATTTGAACCTGCAAGCTATTTTATAGACCACATGTAATCTAAATTGAAATCCTTGACTGCCTCTGTAGTTGTTAGCAACCACCTTTTTCAAGACATGTAAAAAGTTGATGATGTAAATGATGTAAAAACATGTAAAAGGTTAAAAAAAACAATCTTTTGTGTTATTGTCTAAGATTTGTGGATTTTTAATGTAATTCTTTGGTGTTATGTTTTCTTTCCTTGTAGTCCTGAATTGGTGAATCTCACTACACGGTTCACAGATGAGCTGATGGCTCAGGGTTTAACCAAACAAATCTTGAACTTGATCTCAGATATCAGTGTGACCCGTGAGTTGGAGAGGCTTCAGAAAGAGCGGGGCCTTGGCAATGAGAAACACAGAAAAGAGGTAAAGCATCCTGTGCGAATTGATGATCATTATACATATGCCAATTATATAAATGGACAATTTAGTGTAACTGTTATTCATATGTCACAGGTATCCGACCTCATCAAAGAGTGCCGACAGTCACTAGCAGAGTGTTTGTTTGCATGGACATGCCAGTCACCTCTAAGCAAAGAGGACACTCTGACCCTCATCGGTCACTTGGAGACGGTGACAGCCGAAGCTGATGGCTCATTGGATAGCGTTAACCTTGCTTTAGTCATGGCGTTGCTTTATTGCCTGGATGTTAGTTTTCTGGAGCAAGGAACAGAGGATAGAGAAGGTATTCATGCTTTATTGTGACCATCTTTGGTAGCTGTAAATGCTTTATTATGATCCACACTCATATAAGTATGATTAATAGAAAATATAGGTTGTTTATTTCCTAGTTGAGTAGGAAATACTGTTTTCACAAACCCTTTTTTTGTGTGTTCATTAGACTTGCTCCAGGCCTTGCCTCTACTGACGGAGAAGCAGTATGTGGCAGCGGTGCACAGTCGGCTGGTGGAGGGTCAGGCCTGGAAGCTTCCTGGACTGCAGGCAGTGGTGCAGCTGGCCTGGGCTCTGTCTCTGAGGGCCGTGTCACAGCTTCCGCAGGGCGCAGGTATCTTGCCTTTCATAGCTCAGGCTATTGTTAATTTCAAAATCAATTTTATTTTAGCTCTCAGGATGCGTCATAACTAAGTACTGTCTTTGCATGATTTCTGTATGCTGTATATACAATAGTTTGTTATAGTAGATGCAAATAGCAGCTAAACCCCGGAAATGCATGAAAATGTGTAAAATGACTTTTTTTTTTTATGACTTTATAATCTCTCCTATTTTTGTTCATTTTCTTTTCAGCTCTGGTGGAGTTCACCGAGGCAGATGAGGCTCTGGCAGACCAGGCGCTGTTGGGAGGTGTCTTCCTCTTCCTGACAGAGGGCATCCTAGGAAGCGATGGCTTCAGCCAAGAAGAATTCTACACCCGCCGACTGCATTCCCTCATTACAGATTTCCTGGCTCTTATGCCAATGAAGGTGCGAGAAGAACTGCTTTTTTTCAGGATTTTTTGATGAATAGAAAGTTCAAAAGAACAGCATTTATTTGAAATAGAAATCTTTTGTAACATTATAAATGACTTTACTCTCACTTTTGATTGATTAAATTCATCCTTATTTCTCTGTAAAAGATTATAATAATGTTACTGAGTGTATATGGAGATAAGTTAAGTGAAGAGTGTTATTTGTAGGTGAAGCAGTTGCGTAACCGTGCCGATGAGGACGCTCGGCTGATCCACATGGCTCTGCAGATGGGCAGCGAGCCGCCATCATCTCTACGCAAGGACCTGGACCACCTCATGATACTTGTGAGCTTCCCTTTACATTTATCACATACTACAGACATTATCATTGAAAATCTCTGTAAAGCCAGGAAATGACTTGCATCTTCACATATTGCTCCTAAAATTTAATTCATGTTATTCATGTTAATAGGTTATAGCGTTGTCACTCAACAGCACTTTTAAAATGTTGTAATTAATGCTGAAGAATGGTGTGTGTGTTTTGTTTTTTTGTTTCAGATTGGAGAATTTTACAGTAAAGATCCATTTGAACTTGAGCTGGCCCTGGAGTTCTGGTGTCCATCAGAGTCTCTTCAACACACTTCACTCACTGGATCTTTTCTTGGAGTACCTCTCCAAAGACCCCCTCACAAACAGGTGCGAGAAGAAACCTCATTCTTTCTAAACCTTGTTAAAAATGTATTTTTATAGAAAAAAGTGCTCATCCTACAATATACACTTACTAAATACATTTAAAGGGTTATGTGAAATGGTTATTAACTATGTGGCTTGGTTAATGAAACATTACTTGTATTCAACTCCACAGGCTATTATTCATCACCACTGCTTTGAATAAAGTGTCAAATTCCAGTGTATATTTGTGTATGTTACCTCAGGTGGTTCTCTCCAAGTTTGTGCGTCAGATGGGTGATCTGCTCCCTGCTACTCTCTACATCCCTTACTTGCGTATGCTGAAAGGGCTTGCTAATGGTCCTCAGTGTTCCCACTACTGCTTTAGTCTGCTTAAAACCAATGGAGCTCCACACGGTAACTACACCCTCAGATCTTAAAAGAGAATGGTGTGATATGAGTGCTGTGGTAAGAGTCGTGTGCACTACCATATAAGTTTGTTTATATGACTGTTTAAGGAGAGAACCGGCAGGCTGGAGTGTCGGGCAGTGTTGTGTCATGGGAGCACTTTTTCCATTCTCTCATGCTCTACCATGAGAACCTGCGACGAGATGTGCCCAGTGCCGACAGCACACAGTACCGCCACCCACCCATCAGAGGCATCACTCAGAGAGAGCTAGAAGGCCTCACAGCGTTCCTGCAGCTGCTTACCACTATCATCACCTGGGTATAGAACACAAACATCACAATATAATGACTGATTGAACAGTTTCAATTCTAAATTGAAATGTGTAAAATAAGTCTTTTAATTTCAGCAAGTATACATTTCATTAAGCTTTATTGTACATCAATATTATATTGGCTATCACTCACCCTGCTTTCTAGATATCGACCAGTTAATTTATTAATACATTTTTTGTAGATGAGTGAACATTTTGACTAAGTATTATTTGTAGCATACCTCTCTTCCTGATGGTGTCACCATCTGAAGATTAGTTTATGAAAATGATTGGCCTGTTTCACTTTCATTTCAAAGCAAAAAAAAAACATTGAAATTGAAATATTCCGAAATGAATCAACATTAAATCGAATTGAATATGAATCATAATTTGTGAGTCAGAATCAAATAAGGGAACCAGTGCTAATGGTCAGCCCACATCACATCATCAAGGAGATGAAATTGCTTTTAGTATATCAGTGTTCAAATATGTCCTTATATTTTTCAGAGTGAGAATGCGCGTCTGGCTCTTTGTGAACACCCTCAATGGACGCCTGTGGTGGTGATGCTGGGATTGCTGCAGTGCAGCGTTCAGCCTGTGCTGAAAGCTCAAATATTGCATGTTCTTGCTGCCTTTGGCAAATCTCCTGAGATCGCTGCCTCCCTCTGGCAATCACTGGAGTACACACAGGTTGACTAAAACTTCATCCTATAATGCCAAACTGACCTACAATAGAAGAGCAATGTTGAAATTTAATTCTGTACTAACTTCAATAGAAACAGTGTGGATTTCCCACTTATGTGCATTTTCAGTTGATCTGACTTTAATATGTTATTGATCATTGTTGTACTTTTCCCTCTCAGATCCTGCAGACAGTGAAAGTCCCTGGTCAGAGACAGGCTGCTGGGATTGAGGTTAACTGTGTTTCTTGTTGCATATACTGGTGGTGTTAGGGCTGCATGATTTAGGGGAGAAAAAGTCTTTGTGATTTTTCTGAAAACAATTGTAATTTTTATTTTTGTGAAGATTTAATAAAAAAATAATTGTTATAAATTTTATTGTTATTTTTAAAGCTCTATATTTGCTGTGATTATTTGTATATATAGAGCATATATGTCCTTTTATTTTGGCACTAATTTAATTTTTCTCTAACAGGTGGAGCTGAATGAGATTGAATCGAGCTGTGAGGAGTATCCTCTCACAAGGGCCTTTTGTCATCTGATCAGCACTCTGGTAGAGAGTGCACTTCCAGTGAATCTTGGAGCAGGACTGCGTGCACCAGGCTTTCAGCCTTATCTTGACTTCCTGCGTGACTCTGTGTTTCTGGCCTTCCCCACACGTGCCTACCGGCGGCCAGCAGAAAAGGTTTGCTGGGGCCTGTTAGACTTTAACATGTTTCTTATCTCAGTCTCGCCTCCATTTATGGTTGTGCATCTTTATTGACTGTTTTTATTTTACTGTCTGTAGTGGGAGGTTGCTGAGGCAGTGCTAGAGGTGTTTCACAAACTTCTGAGAGAATATGAGCCGCAGCCAGCAGACTTCCTGATAGAAATAGTGGAACTTCAGGGAGAGCAAGTGCCGGCCCATAAGCCCCCGGGACACAGTCTAATGTTCCACCTGCTGAATGACTCGCCCACCCTCTCTCTCTGCCTCAGCCTGCTGGAGGAGGGTGCTCGCCAGCTAGACACCTACGCCCCCTTTCCTGGTCAGTATGAGAGGCCTGCTCTGTATTTTTTTTATCCTGTTTTATTTGTTATTGAAACTTTTAAAACAACTCTCATTAAAATTCTTTAAAACAGTATATAATGCTAAATGGATCAGTTGTTAGGGATATATTGAAAATGTGGCAGATACCGATAAGCTGATAATTCTGTACTATTTTGTACAAAAAATAAACTAATACTAATAAAAATACTATTTTTGTTTAAAAATAAAATCAAAATATTATAATTTATAGTGTGAAAAATGGGTGATTATTTTAAGGTTGAATTATTTTGGATTTTAACGGTTGCATTTAAGTCAGTGTTAGATGATGGCAAAGGTAATCTAAATGTAAAAATATTGGCTGATATATATCCAATATTGACCATTACCATATAACCAATATGAAACTGTTATATCACTATTTAATATATGAAAACAAACTACTGTTCACAAGCTTGAGGTCATTAAGTTTAAGAAAAAAAAATCTTATTATTAATATTAATACTTTTGTTTATTTAGGGAGCATGAAATTGATTAAAAGTGACAGTAAAGAATTTTTTCATGTTACAAAAGATTTCTATTTCAAATAAATTGTTCTTTTGAACTTTATATTCATCATAGAATCCTGAAAAAATGTAGCACAAAAATATTAATTAGCTATTAATAGGAAGTGTTTCTTGAGCTGCAGATCAGCATATTAGAATGATTTCTGAAGGATCATGTGACACTGAAGACTGGAGTAATGATGCTGTAAATTCAGCTTTGCATCACAGAAATAAATTACATTTAAAATATATTAAAAAGAAAACAGTCATTTTAAATTGTAATAATATTATTACATGTAATATTATTAGTGTTTTTACTGTATGTTTGAACAAATAAATGCAGCCTTGATAAGCATAAGAGACTTCTTTCAAAAATATTAAACATTTGAATGGTAGTGTATGTATTTATAATTGTTTGACGTTTCTGTTTGGCTTTTAAGTTAATGTAATTATTTTTATTATTATTTAGTTATTAACTTTATATGTAATATCATTTTTTGGCAAATTAATTGAGACTAAATGCTGAATGATACATTTCTGGATATGGATCAGTTTGTGTGTATTTGTTGATTACATTATGCTGGTGCCGTTATTGTAGGTAAAAAGCAGTTGGAGTCGGCAGTGCTACACTGTCTGTGTTTGTTGGAGCTGGCTCTGCAGAAGGAGGTGACCTTTATGGATCTGCTAAGAGAAAGTCAGATATCGCTACTTGTCTCTCCTGTGGAACAGCTCCTGCAGGGTGTCAGTGCTCAGAGCAGACGGGCTGATCACATCACCAACATTGCCAGGTCTCCTTCTTCCTTATATATACAAATCTGCCATATATTGTTCTCAGCAAAATCATTTCCCCCCAAATCATGTCAGGAATGCTTTGTGTGTCTGATTAAGCAATACATGGGCTGATTTGACTTGTTTGGCCTTCACAGGTACCTGTACCACAGCAGCTCGAACCCTGATGCTGCTTTCCAGAGTGCCAAGATTCTGCGCCGTATCGCACGCTATCCAAACATCCAGGCCAGACTGGTTGGAGACTTCACACATGATCAGGTAAGAGACCTCACATTGTCTATTGTTAATACAATTAATTGGGGTTGCTTTAAATATGAAAAAAACTGTTTTGTAATGAGCAGACGGTGAGTGAGAAGTTGATGGCTGGTTTTGTGGAGTGTCTGGACAGTGAGGAAGCTCAGGAGGGAGTACCCGCAGATGGTGAGTCCTTATCCTGAGCATGGCCAAATATCATCTATAAATGGTTTAAAGCAGCATTTACGAATAATTTTTCTCTTTGTTCAGACTCAGACCCTGAGAAACGGGCGGCCAGGATTCGTCATGAAACCAAGATCCACATCCTGAACCTTCTGATCACCTCTCTGGAGTTAAAGGGCCCCAATCTGGGCTTGTATCTGCTGGGCTATGAAGTGAAGAAGCCAGTTTCCTCCACTAACCTGCAGGACCCAGGTAAGATCTCAGCTTGACTCAAAATCAGATTTAGGACTCTTATTTGTACCATGCTATGCCTGAAACAGTTTGGTCTATATGTCAATAAGGTGTTCTTGGCTGTCCACGGAGCTGCCTGCATGCGATCCTCAGTCTGCTCCAGAGGGGCAGCGAGTGGCGCACTGGACCTGTACTCACCAAACAGGCCCCTCAACTAGCTGAACTCTGTTACCAGGTACACACAGTTTAACTAATTTATATTCAGACATTGTGATGCCCTTTGTCATGTTAAAGTATTTATTTTGTGTCTCTGTGTGTGTTTGTGTACATACCAGGTGATCTATCAGCTGTGTGCCTGTCCTGACACTTCTGGGCCCACCATGCGTTACCTCAGGACCAGTCAGGACTTCCTGTTCTCTCATCTGCAGCACCTGCCTTTCGTTCTACCAGGTATGCTGCCTGTCTGCGCTCTTTGTTTTGAGTTTTACAGACTAGTGTGTCCATAACATCTAGTGGGAGATGTTTCTGAAGCCGCAGATCAGCATATTAGAACGTTTTCTGAAAGATCAGTGACACTGAAGAGTGATGGCCTCTGAAAATTCAGCTTTGCCATTACAAGAATAAATACATTTTAAAATATATTAAAATAGAAAATGCTTATTTTAAATTATACTTATATTTCACACAATATTAAAGTTTTTACTGTATTTTTGACCAAATAAATGCAGCCTTGGTGGACATAAGACACACACAACTAGAACAACTATAATCACCCAAAAAAAAAAGAAGAAATTCCAGACTTTTAAATGTTAGTGTAATATCCATACTGATATTGTGTGTGATTTGCATCTGATTTGCAACGCACTAATCATAATTTCACATACTATTTAGGAAGGATAGCATGCAAATTAGGATCCCTCTGATTGATTCCGTCTTTATGTCCCACAGAGAATGAGATCGCTGCTCTGTCTCAGATGTCCTGGCTGATGAAGACTGCAGCCATTGAGCTCAGAGTGACCTCACTGAACCGTCAGCGCTCTCACACACAGAGACTGCTCAACCTCCTCCTCGATGACCAGCCACACACATTACATGCCGGTAATACACACACCCAGATTTCCTCACGATGACCAGCCAGCCACATTGAAGTAAATGCAATTGAATCTGTTTTGTAGCAGATGGAGAGACAGGCATGGAAGAGGAGAGTAGATCAGTCAGTGGTTTTCTGCATTTTGGCACCGTCTCCAAAGGTAAGAGAATGTCTGGTTACGTTGCAGTCTGTTCTGACGCTTTAGATAGAAAGGAGCCATCTGATTTTGAATATAATTAGTTAATCATCCATTGCTCTTTTAGTACGCAGGAGGCTGCTGAGTGTTTTGGATGCCATAGACTTCAGTCAGGAGGCCCCGGAGCTTCTGCAGCTGGACTTCTTTGAGCGTGCTCAGATTGAACAGGTCATCACCAACTGTGAACACGTCAATGAGCAGGGACACACGGTCTGCAACGTCAAGGTATGAGGATGGCTCACTGTTCTCCTGCATTCGTTAGACCTTATATTGTCATTTATTTATTATAAGAATATACAATTAATATTTTCATGGTTTCATCATGTTTTTAGTTGCTCCATCGAGTTTTAGTTGCAGAGATCAATGCACTGCAGGGCATGGCGGCCATTGGGCAAAGACCACTGCTGTTGGAGGTGAGTGTGTCTCTGATATTTGCAGGCAAGCATTACAATTTTTTTTTTTCATGGTGCTGATTGTTTTGATTGTGGATATATATATATATATATATATAAGTTTACTTTGGCTTTGCAGTTTAAACTATTCATAACAATTTTATGCAATATATACTAATTTACAAAAATGTGTTTCCTGGTGCTGATTGTCTTTTTGTTATCAGGAGGTGAACTCAATCCTGCAGCAGGTGGTGGAGAGGAACCGCGTGCGGTGTAGTCTCAGTGCCAAGCGTCACGCTCTGCAGAGCTGGAGGAGTCTGGTGGAGACCATCCTCACGGCCTGTCCTTCAGAGCTCATCCCAGCCGACCAGCGCCAGCTGATCATCAGAGACCTGCTGCTGGATCTGCACGACAAGGCAGGAAAACTTATGAGGAGGAGGAAGATGCTTTTATTTCAACGAGGAACAGCAGTTTGACTTGCTTCTCTCTTTCGTCTAGGTGTTATCAGAAGATGCTGCTGGTGAATTAATGCCAATTGTAGCTGGGGCAGTCTTCACATTAACAGCACAACTCAGCCAATCGGTGCTGTCTGAGCAGCAGGGGGCGGGGCCAGAGGGTGGATCTGGATCAGGATTTGCTTCAATCGCTAACTCCGCCCTCCACCTCATCCTAAGGAAGCTACTGGATTTTATCTTGTGCACAGGTTAGAAGGGTTGCATTTTCAGGGTTGACTAATCAGCTAACCCAGGTAAATTAATTCCACCATGTTAGAGGCTAAATGGTTAAGCTTCTTGTTTTACTCCCTGGTGTTTGTTTACATCAAGGTGGAGGATTCCAGCGTCTACGGGCTCACCTTTATGGCGCTCTGCTCTATTACTTGCAAATCGCCCAGAAACCTGAGGAGCCAGAGACACTCCAGACAGGTATAGAAATACGGTTATGACAAAGCAAGGGCAAAATGTTATTTTATTCACATACACATACTTTCCTAGACAGCATTTTGGGAATTTTAAGCCTTCATTTTGCAATCTAATTTTAGAAAGGTTTTGCCAACATTGCTCATACCTTTCATGGATATATCCTAGAATGTTTAATAATATTTTACTATTTGATTGCATATAATGTTTAGGATTAAAATTAGGGGTGTCAAAGTTAACGTGTTAATGCAAAATCATTTTAACGGCACTTATAAATTTTAACAGCACTAATAAATTTTATTAACGCATGATTAACGCAGCGCACATTTTCTGTTTGACCCGTGGCCTAGCCCGTTGCTGGAGAAATGGAGATGCACAGTGTTGCCAACTTAGCGACATTGCATACTTTTTTTCCCTTCAAGAAAGCGCCCAAACCTTATTTAGTTTCTTTAGACTCGCTGTTACTGCCACGCGAGCGCAAGGTCTTGCTTTCCCAGCACGCGCACACTTCTCTCTCTCTCTCTCTCTCTCTCTCCATCAGCTCTGTTCAGCGAGCTGCGGAGAGGAGCAACGCTTTCAGTTAAACACAGATATTATGTTGCTTCTCTAATTTGACATGCAAGTATAGCCGAAATCACATCACAGCTATTGTCTTTATCTTGTGTATTTGATTTCATCAGACGACAGCTCGATTATCAGGATTTTTGTGCAGATTAACATCTTGGAAAGGAGAGCTGGTTATGTAATCTTAAGGGGTCGCGTTTCAATCACTATTTCATATTCATTTCGTTGTCTGACAACAGAAACAGTAAAATATATCAATGAAAACAGTTTTATTGAGAGTTTAGCTGCATCAAAATACAGTATGTGGCACAGAGAGGCAAACAAATGTAAAAATAAATAATAAATGTACATTTTGCTTGTTCAGAAGAAGTGAGCTGCCCTGTCATGCAAAAATGTAAACAGGTTTGTGTCAGTAAATTGCTCAGTGCAAAGAAAGAGAAGTAATGGGAACCTGGAATTTCTTTTTTCATGTGTCTAATAGACATGAACAAGTTATTTGAAAAACATCTATGACCTTTGAAGCATGTCCAGTCCTCATGCTCTATGTTGACTATGGTTTCAATAATAATAAACATACATTTGCATAAAGTATCCATATTTGTCCATGCCCATGTTGATTAGAGTATTAAAAAGTTGAAAAGTATTAATTTAAGGTATATTTAGTAAAAATAAAAATTAACCGCGAGTTAACTCATGACAGTCATGCGATTTAAATATTTTAATCGATTGACAGCCCTAATTAAAATACATATAGTAAATATCTGAAAATCTAATACACATTTTATATATATTTTATTTATATATAAAATTAAAAGTGCAGATATATTTCATAGCTGTATCCCAGAATGTATAATAATACTTCACTAATTTGAGTGAATATAATTTTTAATCATATATATATATATATATATATATATATATATATATATATATGTATATGTGTATGTGTATGTGTATATATCTGTGTGTGTATTACATTATTGTATCATTTATAACAATTATATTTATTTAAAAAATTATTAAAATGTTTGAAAATTAAATAATATAAATTAATTAATTTTAATATACTCACTGTCTTTTGTTTGATTTATTTTGGAGACTTATGTAAGGAGACTCTTTTAAGGAGTGATTGTTCACAACATATCTGCCTATGAAAAGCATGTAGGCTTTAAATACTGTTGAAATTATATAACATAACATAAAAATAATATGCAAATATTCTAATACTGAATTTACAGGTACCTCCATGTGGGAGCGTTTGACTGCCCCTGAAGATTGTTTCTCCAAGCTGCAGAGAGAGAACCTGGCTATCATCGAGAGCTACGGCACTGCGCTCATGGAGGTGGTGTGCAGAGACGCTTGTGACGGCCATGAGATTGGCAGGGTAAGAGCAAACAAGTCAACTTCATCTTACTGAGTCATTGAAAAATTAGTTATTGAATCGAGGGCATCATATTTTTCCAGATGCTGGCTCTGGCCGTGTTGGACCGGGTGTTGTCTATAGACAGACAGTGCCAGTGGCTGGTGTACCTGTGTAACAGCGGGTACCTGCGTGTGCTGGTTGAGAGCTTGAGACAGGACGATGCCGCCCTGCAAACTCTGCTCACACCTCAGCCTCCATTGCTCAAACCACTCTACATCTACGAGTCCAAAATGGCGTTGCTGACCCGTGTGGCTAAGACAGCACAGGGTGCAATGGAGCTCCTGCGCTGTGGGCTGGTCGGTCAGCTGGTGGAGTGTCAGGTGTTTCACATGCTCCCTCAAAATGATGCACTCAGGTCTGTACTGTGATCTAGATGGTAAATAAAGATGAAGAAAAATCTCTCACTGTCGTGTCATCTCACTCTCCATATCTCTCTTCCAGAGTGTTTGGGCAGAGAGATCCATCAGGGTTTATTCCTAGTCCTCTAGAGCGATACAGACAGATCCTGCTGCCTACTCTCAGACTGATGCAGGTCATCTTGACCTCCACCACCACGCAGCACCAGCAGGGGGCGGTACAGGTACAAACATACATACAATGTTTCCTTTGAAACAGACTGAATCCAAATTCACAAATCTGCTATATATACTAAACGAGTTTAGCTAGTTATGAAGAAAGTACATACTTGTAGTGCTACATCTTACTGCATACTTAAGTATGTCAGTATTGGGACATAGGTAAAGAAAGTTTATTTACACTATTGTTTTGGGGTCAGCGACATTTTTTTTTTTTCGAAAGGAGTCTCTTGTGTACTTGTGATCAAAAATACATAATTATTGTGAAATATTTCTACAATTGAAAGTAATTATTTTCTATTTGAATATATTTTAAAATGTAACTTATTTATGTGATGGCAAAAAAATCTTTGTGACTTGTCAACTTTTTAAAATATTTTTTACAATTTTTAAAAAAGTGAAATATTTCATGAACAAAAAAAAAAACAAAAAAAAATGAAAGTTTTAAGTTTTATTACTTTTGTCTAAATAAAAAAATAAAATCAATAGATTTTGAAAATCAACAGCGTACAGTTGAAGGGAAGTAATCTGTGTGTGTTGATTTGTAGGTGCTGCAGTGGCTCATTGTTCACTCGGATGTCATTCAGTCCATCCTGCATGGTCAGGACATGAGTATGGGCGCTCTACAGGAGCTCTCTCTCCTCACTGCCATCATCAGCAAGACCGCACTGCCAGGTACAGACACCATAGCTGCTCAAATGCTTTATACACTGATACACTGATGACTAATGCTGTGGATCTCAATTTTTTTATCTTTCAGGAGCTCTGGAGATGGGACAGGAAATCAACAGTGCCGCCCTTATGGAATTACAGGGACACATTGGCAGATTCCAGGTAAAATATAGAAAAAAAAGTATTCAAAAGCTTATTTTTAAAAAGAAGAAAAGAATGCTTATGTGACTATAAATAGTTAAATGCAAGACATCAGACTAATCACAGTTAATTATGATGACATCAGTACTGTTGATTGCAGTTTAAAAGCTGAAATTCTGTAAATATAAGTTAATGTATGACATTTACAAAATGAGTGATCTCCCTCCTTCAGCGTCAATCGTTGTCTCTGCTGGTGCGCCTGGTGGGAACCGATCGCGCTCGCTACCTGAAGCAGATTGAGGAGACCGTCTCCCCTGGTGACCTTGCAGAAAAGAGAGAGGAAATGGAGGTTGCCATGCAACAGGTGTTACTATCTTTAGCTGGAAAACACTACATCACTTTTTAAATCTGCTTGGAGATGCCTGACAAATACAATAATGTGTTATAAAATTAAAACTAAAACCATAAACGTTGTTCCTTGAAAATATATATTAAATATTGAATAAATATTAAAGAGAATATAAAAAAAAAATAAAATGTTCAGCTAGTTGCAAAAACATCATTTGTCATTTTCTAGTACGAGTATGAAATTAACTAAAACTGAAATAAAAATGAATAAGAACTATAGGCATATTTAAGAAAACAAAAAATACTAAAACTGACAAAAATATACTTTTTTTTAAACTTTAATTTTACCTTTAAATTACAATGAAAATGTATATGAATATAAAAAAATTATATCCGGATATAAATAGAAAATAAAAACCAATGAATAAAACTATAATAATATATCTATAATGATAAAATAACATGTCTAAAATTGCTCAAATTATTAAATATTTGATCTCTGGTCATATTATTTGATTTGATATTTGATCAGCTGCATGGTAAAAGAGTGCAAGACTAAAAATCAAAGTGCCCATCATACACTATGATTTTCTGTAAAAGTCTGTCAAGCCTGGCAGACAGGCAACGATTTTTGGCAACTACTGTCAACACCACTAGACTGCAAATCAGGGCACAAATCTGGGTAAAAATTGAGTAGTTTGGTCACACTTTATTTTAAGATTCAATTCTCTCTATTATCAAACCATTAACTATGACTTTTGCCTCTGTAAACTCTTAAATTGCTGCTTATTAATAGTTAGTAAGATAGTTGTTTAGTTTAGGTTTTATGTAGAATATGGTCATTCAGAAAATGTGCTTTATAAGTACTAATAAACAGCCAATGTAAATAATAGGCATGCTAATAAGCAACTAGTTAATAGTGGGAATTGGTCCCTATACCAATATTGGTTACCACCAGTAGTTTATTTCAGCCATGTTTCGCTGATATATGTATCATGTGATTTCTCAGATTTGTGCCAATATTATGGAGTACTGCCAGACGCTACTGCTGCAGAGCTCAGCTGAAGCCCAGTTCACTCTCTGCCTGTTCAGCCCGTCAGCGAGCGAACCAGCAGGTCAGTCTTTGTGATCGTCTAACGCCCGTCTCTGTCTGGCTTCTGTAACCTAACTCTGTATATGATCATGTTGTATCAGATGTGGCCGTTCCCTCTGCGCGGGTGCCCAGTCTGGGATTGGTTCTGCTCCTGCTGAAGAACAGCGCCACTGAATTCTTCCGATATCACGACAGCCACAGACAGAGCCTGAACAAGCTGGAGCGAGTGGAGCAGCTTCCCCCTGAGGAACTGAAGGAGGTATATCTGCCAACACAGAGAACGTAGCAGTAGTACTGCCTAAAATCTGTTTGTTTGATTCAAACGTTCTAATGTAGGATGTTTAACTTTAATGTATCTTTTAATGTGCAAAGCTGTGCCAGGGTCTGGTGTCTGGTTCTGGTGGAGTGGAAAAGATCCCATCAGTGCAGAGAAACGTGCTTGCCAAGCGCCGACTCGTCCAGCTGGTCAACAACCGAGCCAAGCTTCTTGCCCTTTGCTCCTGTATCCTAACACACAAAGATTGCTTGAGAAATCAAGAGATGATCCTGTTTGCTTTTCAAAATTACGTTGTTTTTTTTAGAATTACAGTCTGAATGCTGGAAACAGTTGCGTGTTTTTCCTTGACGTTTCTCTGAAGATATCATTGAGACATGTTTGTTTGTGATTTGGCGCCACCTAGAGTTCTACTTGCTGTACTGCACCCCCACCGACCCCAAAGACTCACTTCTGCCAGGTTACAGAGGTCAGCTCTCTCTTTCTAGCCTTCTTCAAAGCGCAGTCAGATTTGGGTTGTTTTTAACTGCACGAGAGACTCATTAATTGCTTTCTGTGTAGATCCTAGCGGCAGCAGAGGTTTAAGCGTGTCAAGAGTGAGCCAGCAAGATCTTGAACAGGTACTTTGCTTCATGTTCTTTTTTATATTGCTGACTGTTTGGGGTCAGATTTTTTTTTTTTTAAAGAAATTAATACTTTTATGCAATAGATAAAAGTTTGAATTCTGAAGGATCATGTGATACTTGACTGGAGTAATGGCTGCTGAGAATTCAGTTCTGCCATCACAGGAATAAATTACAATTTTAAAATCTTGGTCAGCGTAAGAGATTATTATTTTTTTTTTAAAAAACATTAAAAAAGTCTAGTTTTTGACGCTTCTCTGTGTGTGTGTAGTTGCAGAGTGACGTGGCGAACAGCTTCAATGAACCGTTACAGAGGAAGCTGCTGGAGGTGGAGGGTCTGTATAGCAAAACCCGCTCCCGTCACACCTTTATCCAAGCCCTGACACGCAGGATCCGTGGCCTAGTGCATCACGCCAAAGGCTGAACGCTCACATACCTGTATATTCCCTCAAATAGTGTTAAACATTACTTTTGAATTGAATTAGGTGGCAAATAATTGCTTTTGTGCAGTTTTGAATACTATCAATCAACATGAAATTTTCTTGCTCTGAAGATGTCTGTTTTGGATTTCTGCTTTTTCTAATGTGGTAAATAAATGGTTTTCTAAACAGATGATGGATGTTTCTGTGTATTATTATAATTTTTTTTGGTAAGTATAGTTACTTGAGCAAATAAAGCTGTTTTGTTTCTGGTGATTTGTACAGTGAAGAACAGAGGCACAAAACCATTGCAGAATAATCTTGTTTTATTTTACAAGGTACACTTTATAGAACACAGTAAAGTGCGTAATCTTCAGTTTCATTTGTATGTATAAAACAGAGTCTGTCTCACTTTTGAGAGCTGATGTAGGTTTACTGTGGAAGAGATTCTGGGAGTGAGAACCAGCAGACTACATTCAGATCGCATAGTAAGGATTGTTTCATATGGCAACAATGAGCACACATCCGTGTTTTAATACAGAAACTCACATTTAATACACCAACCCAGTTGCTTCCATAGTTTGCCTGTAAAAATGTGTGCGTAACTACAAATGTCATAGGCATGTCCCATTCAGAAAATATGGACCGTGAACTCATACAATTCTTAGCTGATATGTTTCAAGGTCAAATAGCTTTTGAATTGTTCATTGTTACCACATGACAGCGTTTCTCAGAAACATTGAACCAAATAGTGGTTTCTTTTCAAATAAAAATGTAGCTCAAGATTAATGAGTGTGAAAGAAGGCCTGTAACTCACAAGCTAAGTAATGCTAAGAATATGCAGCTTTAGGCTGCAGACATAAGTTTTAACGAAATACATGAACATGCTCGTTTCTTAAATACAAAGGGATGAATAAATGATCCAATCTAGACTGAAAATGTAATTGTGTGCTATGTAAAATCATGCATTTCCACTATAAATTATTTTTAAATAATAAAATTATAATTACAGTATGTAAAGAACATATACATGTGTCCCTGCTCCAGCGGGCCTACTAATGGTGATTGTGCTGCCCACAGTAGATATACAGAAAAAAACCACCTCCTCACACCCGTCCCCATTGGTCAACTGACTGTCTACGAATAAAAGATCCATTACAGAAACTATTACACAGATTTGATTTACAACCAGTTATTTCACTAAATACTGAATCTATTACCATGATTAGAGAGCTGATAATTCAATGGAATAAGTCTGAGTTCAGACTGCTGAGCTACTGCCACCAAAGCCACAATTTTGTTCATGTTTGATTCGAATGTGCTTTGAAATGAGAAAAAGTGAAACAGCTTATGGTGAGTGAACATTATTCACATTGTCTAGACTGCTGTTGTTTCGGTTTGGGAACTAATCCGAGGTACAGCAGACTTTTGAATCTTTTAAAAGATTCATATCTGATGTGCTGAGGCACTGCAAACCAGAAGGTGGCGTTGAAGCTCACTTGATTACATTCCCACGAAAGCGACATGTTACATCTGCATCCTTGGTTAGAGTTGGTTAATATTGTCCTAGGAGGGTTGCAATGACATTTTAACGGTATGATAACCGTGTCATGGCTTCGCGGTAGGCCTACGGTTTTCCACACTTGATTTCAAATCCATTTCAGCTGCACAACAGTTATTCTCAAGGTAAAAATTAGCCAAAATAATGCTTTAAATTAAAGATGAAAACCCTCTCGTTTGAAACATTGCTAATATTAAATAGTTATTAGGACAAAGACTATTTATACTCACTCAAACAAAACAAAAAAACATTCAAATTGCACGCAAGTTTTCATAAAAACTTAAAACATAAATCATTATTAGCAGGTCAAAGTCCTTTCTTCTAGCTAACTATCAAACTTTCCTGAGGTAAATGTAACGTTATGTCACATGTTATTCACAAGCTGTTTCATTGACTTTTTTTCGTGGATAAAACGCTGATTGGGCGATTAAGAGCTAACATTTCAAGATGTTCTAAATCTTTCAACATAACTTCTGATGTTCATTCATGTTTATTTCATGGTAGTAAAGGTAAAATGATAATTTCACACCCGCTCAGCGCTATACCGCTTTATTTGCACAATCTGTCATGCATTAAAGAGCGCCAAAACGTCATTTATTATCTGGATTTTGTGCTAAAATTGACAGAATTTGAAAGCTAAGACTTTGTTTCTTATCAAAAGTAGGTAATGGCGCTACCCAGATAGCACACAAATATGTCTGCAAAATGTCTGTTAAAGATCACTTGATCTGGAAAGCATCTGCTGTGTACAAACATCTGACATCTACATACATTCTAAATCATAAACATCTTAATGACATCTAATAGACGTCTCTTCGACATCTGACAGGAAACGTCCAATAAACGTATTGCAGATGAGTAAACACTCTAAAAAAATACATCTTGCAGATGTAAATGCAGTGATGTAAGTGTGCTATCAGGGTACAAGTAACGTGAAGCTTTATTCAGCCTTACTTTTCTGCATTCCCGGTACGCTTATACTGGTATACCGCTGCAACCCAACCTAGGATCAACAACGATGACAACACAACATGTCTGCTGGCCATAATGAAGGAGTTTCTATTGCATGCAGAGCATTTTGCATCTGAATGCAATATATATTTGCAGCAAATCGCAATCTTGTCTTTTGAAAAGCGCTTGTCCTGCATATACAAATCATTTTTTTTTTTTACAATGTTGTCAACACGATTTTTTGCCTCAATATACTATACATACGACATGTAAATGTGCTGAATTGTACATTTTTTACATTAGGCTTAAAACAGTGCTCCGTCAGCTGTAGTATGGTGTGAAGATGGAATAGCATGTCTTAGTTCCTCCCTCCATGTACACTTTACATGTGCCCCGTTTGCATTCTTTGTGAACTTCAATTCTGTCAGGCAAGGGTCAAGCTGATATCCATGTGCTTTAAAGCCCCATATTCTGGATGTGTTCAAATCCTAATGGAACTTTAGGACAACTGGACCAGAAGTGATGGCGCAGCAAGCAGTAGCGTCAACACTTTCCCAACCGACAGCATTGCCACGTCAGTACAAAAAATCTTCAACAAGAGTTTGCTCTGTTCGCTCAGACGCCGTTGGAGCTCGGCTCGTGGGTGATTTCTGTAGAATGGTTTTCTTCAGGCGATTCTGGTACCTCTCCCGTCACCGCCATACGGATCACTTTGAGCCAGCGCAGTTTCAGTTCCTCGCTTTCTGCTGCAAAGCTGTGGACTGATTTAGACTGAGATAGTCTGAAGCTCGCGGGAGGGTCGGTGGGTCTCAGGCTGTCCTCCACCTGGTAGCCGAGCAGAGGAATCGTGGACTGGGCCTTGACATCCTGTGAGGACATTAAGTCTTTGTTTAGTAAAGAGAAGTGCTGTGCAGGAACAGAAATATGACGGTTCAGTGAGATAAAAGCACACTGACCTGAGGTGCTCCGTACAAGTAGAGAACTAGAGCTTCTTTTTGAGGAATGACACACCAGACTTTCTGCCAGGGCTTGTTCTTCTCGCAGTACTGCAGGAAGCCACACATGATACTGTTGCCCGAGAACTGAGCAGCTTCAATCTGTGAGGGAGAAGAAGTGAAGTTTAGTACTGTAGTGTAAATGCTTCATAACTCCTGTGTGAGATGACAGCGTGAATTTCATGAAGCCTGTCAAGCAGAAGCCTGTCAAGCCTGTCTGGGTCATATTTCACTTCAACATGAAGTTTTTTTTTTTTTTTTTCAAGAATATCAAGTGTACACATACACACACATATATATATATATATATATACATACACACACACACACACACTTCAAACCACTCATACATACATACATACAAACAAACAAACATACATATATACACATATATATATACACATATATATATATATATATACACACACAGTATATATATGCGCATGTGTGGTTTGAAGTATTAGCATATATCATACAATTTTTACAATATATTTTCATTATTTTCATAGTTTAACTTATTTCTGTACAATTTCAAAACTAGAAGAATAATTTGCTTAAATAAAATTAAAATTAAATTAAAATTAAATTTTTTACTGACCTAATTATTGAAGTATTTAATAAATTCAAACTAAAAAGCAAAATAACTGGATTCAGTAAAAATAAGCCTTCATTTAATTTATGCAAAATATATTTTTATTGTAATTTTGAGGTGAAATATGAATCTGACATTCACTGAAAGTAAAACAAAAAGAAGGTAAAAAAAAAAGGGTTCAGTTTTTCAGTATTTGTGATAAGCCAGAGCACTTCCTCAAAAGTCAATGATGCACAAAATGACAGTTTAGAACAGGAAACAAGCAAATCTATTACTTCACAAATGTATTTTAAAAATGATTCCCATAATCAGCTTTGTAGCTTTGCTCCCTCTTCTAAAGTGTTACCAAACCAGAACGTTAAAACATCAGGGCACCAGTGGTAACACTTTATAATAAGCTTCATTAATAATATTAACAATATTGCATTACATGATGCTAAACAGATCATTAGTTCGTGTAAATTAGTTAGAAATTAAATTTGAGTTTGTATATATATTTTTTTTTCATACATACTCTGATCTGTTAAGCATTACTGAATGTTTGTTAATGACTGGTTACTGCAAGTTATTATAAAGTGTTACCGACCGATCTTACCGCTGCTGAATTCACCACAACAGTTCGTGGACGTCGGATTTTCTTCCGTAACTGTATATATATATATATATATATAAAGGTTATATGATGTCCTTTTTTCTGACAGTACAGCGTGTGGTAATTGATACATTATAGAATGCAGTTCTGACCCCAGGTCACATGATCCTGAACTCACCTCTAGAATGCCCTTCTTCTTTCCCTCCCTCTCCTCACTGTCTATATGGCCAGTCAGGATGGATTTACAGTCTTTGCACACCTTGTTCATCCTATTCCCATCATATTCCAGAGGGGCTTTGTAGTCTGAGCACTTCCCGCAGACCACCTGAAAGTATATAGACATTTCAGCTCATGAAAAGTGCTTTAAAGCTGTGAAAACAGAATGTTTTTGGTTTGCTGCTGCTTACGTATCCACAGGCCCGACAGTGATGTCTCCTGCGTGTTAAGGCATTAAAGGCCTCTTTGCACCTCATACACATGGTCACCTCATTGTCTCGGATCCAGCGAGGGGCTCTTTTACCCAGTTCTGATATCTTGAGATCCTACACAGAAATATAGACATGTTTAAACAATAAAAACAAACAAATCTGGACTACTATAACTCTATAGTCCTGCATTATGTGCACAAAAAACATAAACCTCAGACTTACACAATAAGATTTAAACTAGCATTACCATTCCATATAGCCATTACCATATAGTACTTATTATAGAATCGAGACATGATACAATGGCTAAATTGATATAAATCATTTTGA
Source organism: Onychostoma macrolepis (assembly GCF_012432095.1). Taxonomy (NCBI): domain Eukaryota; kingdom Metazoa; phylum Chordata; class Actinopteri; order Cypriniformes; family Cyprinidae; genus Onychostoma; species Onychostoma macrolepis. The sequence goes on along the minus strand of NC_081172.1, from coordinate 7,807,527 downwards.
TTGAATTATTTATTTAAAAAATGGAATAATTTTAAATTAATTTAAATAATAATTTAAAAACGAATAAATAACAGTTTTTAAAAGCTGAAAAATATAATGATTTTAATTTAATTATTAATGTGTTATTTAATTGTTTATTTAAATAATTCAATATTCTAAATATGCTGTTCTATAACACTGACCGTTACTTCCTCCACATCTTTGAATGCTGACTTAAAGGTCTCATTTTTCTGGAGATAGATGTGTATCGTTTCCTGGAATGCCTAAAACACAAATGAAGAAATTTTAAAAATGGACTTTCAATGACTTGATAATAATCAACAGGTAAAACAGTAGATATTACATTTTTACCTTAATCCAGCTTTCTTTATCCTGTTCAGAGCTGTAATAAGGCAACAATTTTAAAACCATTTACCCTAAGACAACCATTAAAAACACCCAATATTGAAGAATACACAGTACGCATTATAAACACAAACACAGATGGTCCGGTCTGTACCTGGCCTGCAGCTCCAGTGTCCGTTCCTTTCCAGAAACCTGAAAGGTGTGAGGATAATCATCATTGTACGTCTCCGTCACCTTCATGCCGTCAATGCCGATACGTGTGCGAACCGTAAACTTCTGTCCCACCAAGCTGAACTTTGGAACGCAGTACAACAGCATGTTGTTGAACTGTGGGAAAAGTTAATAGAGATTTATAATAATACATTTCCAAATGCTACTATAATCATAACTCATTAATGATCACCAGCATAGACTTACCAGGAAGAGATATCTGTCCATGGCTGAAGTGTTTCTTGCTGCTAGTTTCAGAATATGACCCTCTTTTATTAACTCATTTGAAGGGTTCACAATGTCCTCTTCCTCCCCCAGCATCTCATAAATCTCCAGCAATTTCTTAAGGTTTTCCTAAGGGACAGAAGACAGTATAAAGAGAAATACAAAACAAAACAATCTTAAATATACTGTAGGTCTTGCCATTCAATTTCAAGAGAAAAGTACTTAAACTTAATTTGCTGGTCCCCATTGACTTCCATAGTATGGAGGAAAAAACACTGCAAGTCAATGGGGACCAACTGAAGGTGAATTATCCCTTTAATAATTCATCGTTTTAGCCTGACTTGAGGTGTCAAAACATTTCTGAGAATATTTAATCAAGATAAAGAACACTCACTGTTTTTCTAATGGCAGTGTTGGAATGAGTGGCAGCCATGGCAATAATCTCTAAAGACTCTGCAAAGACAAAGATTTCACATTTAGAAAAGGTCATGTTTAACATCTGATTTAGGAATCTGTTCACTCCTGAACTCACTTTCAGCATCCCGCCGGTCTGTGTGATCCTGAGGAAGTTTCTTCAGATAGTCTTTGAGCAGCATCTCGTATCGTGGCACTCTCTGAACGGGCTCCAACATGTGGTGCTGCAGCGTCAGACTTCCACACACTTCTTGACTCTGAACACACAAACACAGACACGTGAATCTACAAACACTAAACAAGGCAAAAACAATGAGAGTAAAGAGAGTCAGGCTGATTAAATCAGCCGTAATTTGGCTATTTTGAAATGATCTGTGGTAGTTCTCCCTTATATCAGTACTAAAACATCCTTATTAATCAATAATAAAAATGTTCTGTTTTCAAATCATTTTGAGTTTTAAAATCTGGCTATTGAAAAGGACTCTGATGTATATAGTCTTAAACTGCAGTTTGTTACTCTTGAACAATGTTCACCTGGATTTCCAGAATGATGGCTTTAAATGGAGGCGATCGGTCCGTCCATTGCTTCAGCAGATCCATGGCGTGATCAAAGTTCCTCACATATTCAGCGTACATCTTCAGAAAGGGGGTGAGTTTCTGTAGGATGTCCCCAATGCGAGGTGTCGACGTCCTTGAGGAAAAATCTCAGAGCATTACGACCATATTCCTATCGATCAAACCAAACAATGTCTGAGAAGAGAAAGTGTGAATGTCTTACCATTCTCCCATGCGTTTTTCCAGGTCAGGCAGAAGGAACTGGCTGTGGAAGGTATTAATGGAAGAGATGTTGGAAAAGATGTTTTTCACCACATCCATGGGGAACGTGTCTTTTCTTGCTTCTTCTAACAGCTTGGTATAAAACACCTGCAGGGCCAGAGTTAGATGATTTATGGTCAGTGTGCATACTACTATATTTAACGTTATGATTGAACAACAATGCTTTCCCACTCAAGGCCTTGCAAGAGTTTGGTCAGTCTTTGAAAATGCAAAAAAACGCTTTTATGAAAAACAAAATGAGCCCATACCTTATCTAATAAGTTGAGTCGTGCAACATAAGCCTTCTCTGTCTTCAGAAGTTCATTTGCTATCTTGTAGAGCTTCTGCTCATTAGTTTCCTAAATAAAAAAAGTTAAATTTGAACATAAATACTGTATGCAAATCGACATCATTTTTTATATATTTGCTTCATGCAAATGTTGGTGTTTAAAGATCTTTGATGGTGAATAATGTCATATTTAACACACACACACACACACACACACACACACACAAAACATATATATTGTACATAAATATTTTACAATTTTTAAAAACAAACAGTATAAAAGCATTACTACAAATACTTATTCGTACACTCATTTAAATACTTTACCATTTTAATATGAAATAAATAATTATATAATGATATGAAAATAATAAATAATGAAAACAAAATAATGCCACAATTCCATAAATATGAAGTCTTTTAGCAAAATATAAATTATATTTTTTTCCCTTATAATTTTAGGGTGGAATATGACCTCTATTCAGTTCATATTTTACTTCACACAAGTTTGTTTTCAAATTTTTCCTCTGCCAGCTCTTCTTGAGGCACTACAAATAATTCAGATTGTCTAAAGTTCTGAGCTTTGGGCTCGTTTTAATTTAAATTATACAACACATTTTTGTTGAATTTGCTGAGAGGGAATTATAACACTACAGATGTGTCTTTGGTGCGAGACCCAGCTCAGCTCAGGGCTGAAGGGAAACTGAAGGGTCAAGGGCAAAACCAATTCAGAGGTTGACTCCCACTCCACCTACATTCCTCACCTCTCCATAACATTTTTCCCCCCTCTTTCTCACTATCACACCCATGCACGAGTGAACATCCATTGGCAAACACACGCTGTACACGCTGAGGTCTGTTAAAGCAACTTCCTGATGTACACTGCCCACAAACAGTGCTGCTATCTGCCTGTCAGCACTTTAAAGACACGTGTCCTATCTCTTCTTATCAGAGCTCACATAAATAACCTTTGAACTATTTCAGACACCCTCCACCACTTAGCTGATGAAAGAAACCAAGCTTCAACTTCCAATACGTCCAGCCTTTGGCACAGATGACTGCAATTCTAAAGAAGCTCATTGCCGAAACGTACCTCAGAGGACAGGAAATCAAAGGATGGATAAGAGGAAACAAGTTAATCCAATAAAAGAGGGACTGGCGTGGACAGAGGATGGAAGGTCTGTGTTTTTGAAGCTTCACGCATGTTCACATTCACAGAAAACCTGGTCTTACATTTATAATTAATGTAAATAATTAAAACTATAAAATAACACAAATGGAAGTATGTAAATTATATAGTGACCAAAAAATGTTAAACAAATAATATTATTATAATTTTAAAAAATACAATAATCAAATTAACATTTTAATTAATATTAAAATAATTAAAACTATGATATACAGAAGTAAGTGAATTATGTACTGGCCAAAAATGTAAAAAAAAAAAAAGATATTAATAATAATAAAATGAGTATGTAAAACAATTTCCTAAATCAAAATTTCTAAATGTAATTATTATTAAAATAATTAAAGCTATGAAATAATTCCATAATAATAATAACAACAACAACAACAACTACAAAATAACAAGCACATTATATAGTGACCAAATATAATATTAATAATAATAATAAATAATTAAAACAATAAAACATTATAATTAATGTTCAAATATTTAAAACTATAATACAAATGGGAATATAACTATAATACAAGTATGGGAACTACATAGTAACCAAAAATGTTAAAACAATTCTGAAACTCTTATATTTGAGTTTATTCTTGTTCTAGTGTAGATTCGAGCGTTGAACATTCCCTCAACCAACTTCAGGAGGTGCATGCTGGGATGCTTTTTAAATGCCACTGGAAGAGCCATTGAAAGAGTTCCAAAACTAATTATTGACTACACAAGCTTTTAGGTTTTTAAAACCATAATATACACTTCAGTCAAGCACGTCCAAGCTATTGATTGTAAACATCAGGAGACGATATCTTCTAGTGAAAGAACGCCATTAAATACAATTCATTTTGGTAATATATAGCTGTTTTTAAAAAAGCAATAATGCACTCAAGGCTATGCTGTATTGTGGCCTTTTAGCCGTGACTATACTAACTAACTAAAATGGCCTTGAGTGCGTAAGTAATGATAATGACAGATTTTGTCATCAGACTTCAGTCTACTTGATCTACATCTACGAGATTTAAAAAACAAAACAAAACTGAAAGCATTAATCCATCTGCAATGTTTTCTACAGAGGAAGTGAAGGCCTGGCCTGTAAGACTAAAGGTTAAAAAAACTAAAATAGCTTCTAATGTGAACGTCAGCATGTAAATCTGGGAGATGAGACAGCACATTGCTCAGCCGGGCCCAAGGTGTCAAATAACTGTGTGACAGTGTCACTACTGACTCCATAAACACACTCACACGGACAGACAAAAAACTCCTCACCAATCCTCTCAGATACCAAAACCATCTTACCTTCTGCTCTGGGATGCTGTTCATCACAACGTCACACTGCTCCGGCACTTTCCTCTCCTCCTCTTTGACCTGTTCTATGTGAGCGTGAGGCGGATCTACACAGTCCTCATCTACAATTTCCCTCTTAGCCACATCGCCGGCATCTCCGTTCAGCAGTCCCTGCCTGTCTACCCTCACGACTGGAACCGCGTCTTGCGTAATTCCGTCCATGTCCTGATTCCTGTCCTGTTCTCTCTTCTTTTGGGCTAGAACCCCATTGGGGGGTTTGAGAGCATGGCGTGGGCTGTTCGCAGGAGAGCCGGAGTCTGTGGGCTGCTCCGTCTCTCTCTGGTAGTTTTTGTGAGCCGGGCTGCAGTTAGGAGATCTGCTGACCTGCTTCAGAGGAGCGCCCTCCCTCCGACTGTCTGTGTGTCTGTTGAGAGAGAGAGAAAGTAGAGGAAGGTCACCTTCTTTAGAGTCAGAGAACTCCAAAAAACAACCAACTTTTAGAGTTGGCGAACAGAAAGAGAAAAATGTGTTTGTGTGAATGTGATGACGTTAAAAGAAGTGTTGAACAAACTTCCTCTGTCTTGTGGGGCGGCGATGTGTGTGTTTGCAGGGGACGTGTGAATGAGCGGGTCATGGGAGGAGTGGAGGAAAAGAGGATTGGAGGAGGATGGGAGGAACAGGGAGGGTGAGGAGAGGTAGAACACGGCTGCAGAGTGTCCCATGAGACATGGCTGGCCTACTTCAGAATACATGCCAACATGCAAGAACACACATTTACACACTCAAGAGAGCGAGACGGACGGTCTTTCTCTTTTGAACAAAATGCTTTCAGGAACAGTGGGAGCAAACTATAAAATATGTAAGAGATCATGAACAGTGCACCCAGACAGTCTAGTCATTCTTTTATCACCCTGGAGGGGTTTATTTTGTGATAATGACCGGATGACTGGACAGGATCCCACTTATTACATGGCTGCTTAATAAATAAATAAATGGACATGAAATATTTATTTGAGTTGAAATTATTTTACTATAAAGACCAGCTCTATCAATTTGAGCCGCTTTGACAAGAAAAATATTTGAAGTTTTATGCACAAATACAACTTTTAATTTGATTAATCTATTAGTAAATGTCAAAATGAACATGCTTTAGAATTATTTTAATTGTTAGTTCATGGTAACTAATGTCGACAAATGTAAACTTACTGCAAAGTGTTACCAAACAATTAATATAATTAGAAAGCTGAGACTTTGTTCCTTAAAAAATATCATAAATCAAGTTTTTTTTCTTTGAATCGAATCTCCACAAATGGCTCATTGCAATTCAAAATGATAGAGCATGTCACTTATAGCGATGGTCCAATCAGAATCAAGTATTTCAGAGCGCTGTGTAATAAGAATTCTTTTTTGACCAATGAACAATAAATAAGAGAGATGCACAATATAGAAATCGTGAAAATACCAATATTAAATATTTCATACCATATAAAGAAATAAAATAAAATGAATATTTTATATCATATCATAACTGATATGATATGATATTCTGAGTTTATACATTCCAAAAAATGTGTTACATTCTAAAGCCCAATTTAAGCTTATTTTTGTTTCTGTATAAGCATTTTACAAGTAAAATCAGGCTTTAGAATATTATAATGTACAACAGAGAAGATGAGTAATTGTTTAGCTTAAAATATGGTATAGAAAAAAATAGGGGGAAAAAAAATGTCTTGATAACATTTGCTTCTTATACAGACCAATACTGGTATAAAAAATTATAATATTGGCAACATGGTCACTGATACATTGTGCATCCCAAATAACCATCAAAACTCCACTTAAGCAAACTGTAAAAACATGATCCATTCATAAGCGTGCATAAACCAAACAAAATTAAGCCACAATATAAGGCTTTGTGGTTCATGCACACATACACACACACACACACACACACACACACACACACACACACACACAGATATCCTGCACCTCCAGCTGTTTCCCTGTCTACGGCCCACCTGCCCTCTAGATCAGATAGCGTTTCCTGTGAGATAGAGAATGGAGATGTAGATCTGAGTGTACGGAGCACTACAGTGAACACTCCAGATTACAGACTGCTATTAATACACCGTTGAGCTCTGGACTGCTGAGATGGATTAATATGTGCCATCTAACATTTTGTTCAGTGCATGACTCAAAACATTTCAAATCTGTCCCGTGCAAAGAACAAAAGCTAAGTCTTTGTTATCTGGTATGATGAAATGTAGTTACAAACAAGGCATTTCAGGAAAACAAAATTAAGCTATCAAATGAAGCCACACAAGTAGGGCAGTATGGATTTCATTGTTTTTTTCCCCATGAGGTTGTAAACCAACCTCCTGCAGTTGTCTGAGGTCATGGCACTTCGGTCAGCATTCATAAGTATGTGTTGGCCCAGGCCAGACAGCTGCAGGAGTTATCAGACCCCGGTTTACTCTATCAACCCGTGCGCTCTTACTTTGCTCCAGAGCTTACAGGATGAATTCCTGCACAGATTCTGACCCACACACAACACAATGGCACTAGACCGGCAGGCAAAACAGGATAAAGGCTTGCAGGGATTTATTTGTGAGGAACTGGGGTTAATGGTCAGTCCATTTTGTTACGGTGGCCATATGGTTTCATATGACCTGACTACACCGATGCTGAGCTACAGACTTACAGCAGATGAACGGAGTGAATATTATGCAGTAAAACAAATGCTTCACACTGAATTCATCATGGTTAAGGGGTGTTTTTAGTGTTTAAACCCATGTAACCATGGTAAAAACAATAATGCACTTCCTCAAGTGGCTTATTTCATAAAACAGCAGCAAAAGCAATGTGATAGAAGACACCAATGTTTAACAAATAACTAAATGCATTAACAATAAATCACAAAAAAATTATTCTTTTGCCAATAATATAGTATATTGGGAATTTCATGTTACTTGATCAGACTTTCACAATTGTTCTGTTACAGAAAAATTACATACAGTCAATGCCTCAAATTTCTTTTTAAAAAAACAAACTATGAGTTTACGTGCTTGACAAATTAGACATATTTAGCAACTTATATTTTTTAAACCATTCAATAATTTCAAAATTCATGTTTAAGGTATGACTGTGTAATTTATGTTGTAGAACAAAATGTGAAAGTCTCTTCAAATAATGTGAACCACAGATCTTATTTTACTCTTAAAAACCCATTAGAAATTCCAGAGGGAGCCAATGGTGAATTAGCCTTCCAGGTCAGCCTACAAATGACTGAACAGCTCTATCGGCAGCAGTAAAACATAAGGCATGGGCCATTATAAAGTATAAATCATTGCACTTTGTTGAATTATACCAGCTTTAAGCACTTTCAAAATAGTTTTGCATGAGGTAAGTGAAGTGAAGAATAGATGGCTAGTCATAAATTGATAAATCAATCTTACCTCCTGTGTTGAAGTTTTATCACACACAACAGTAAATGTTTCAAACAAAACCAGTTCTTTCCACAACGCTTGAGAAACACTGAACAGAACGTTAGAGTAAAAACTAGCTTCTGCTTTTTTATCTTCTTGTGTAATGTAAGAACAGATATTCCTTTACAGTAATTTAATCACGTTACACATCTGACTCTGATTTCACAAGATTTCTCTCTATATCATACAAACATAATTTTTTAAAAGAAATTAATACTATGTTCAGCGAGGATGCATAAAATTGATCAAAAGTGACAGTAAAGAGTGATTTCTGAAGGATCACGTGACACTGAAGACTGAAAACAAGATCAATAAACCTGTTAGAGAATGTCAGCATCTACATATATCCATGAACAGAGATATTGATCGCAAGTTTACCTGTTCTCCTCAAAGCGACTGATGAGGTTGGACACTAGGCCCTTCCCTATTGCTCCTCCTACTCCTCCTCCCTCCATGTTGGGACCGATGGGCGACGTTCCAGCAGCCAGAGGAAAGGAGACTTCCGTCACCGGACTCTGAAGGTGTGCTGGCTTAGGAGGCACTGCGGGAAAAGTGACAAAGAGGATAGAGATTATATTTAAATGCTAATGTAACAAGCCGATATTTACTGTACACAATCCAAGAATATCATTACACGGCCAGCGTGAGTGCAATCAGGTTCCACAATCGCCATTGTTAAAGGGATAGTTCACCCAAAAATGAAAATTCTGTCATTGACTACTCACCCTCATGCGATTCCAAACCCATTAACATTGATATTTCATCAAAAATATCATCATTTGTGTTCCGAAGATGAACGAAGGTCTTACGGGTTTGGAATGACACGAGGGTGAGTAATAATTGACAGAATTTTCATTTCTGGGTGAACTACACCTTTAAGTGTCTTGCTTGAGGGCAAACCCGCCCTGAGCTTTCACTGCAACTCAAACTGCATATAAGGAAGTGTAAAACAAAGTGTCCAAATAAAACATATATGTGGGAAAGCCCCTAATAGTGAAGTTATGTAAAAGGAAGCACTTGGTTTATTGCAGGGAGGGTAACTGTCCTGCAGCTTTTAGCTCCGAGCTCAATGAAAGACACCTGAATCAGCTAATCAAGGTCTTCAGACTCAATAGAAACTTCCAAGAAAGTGTGTTGGAACTAAACTCCAAGAGAAGGATTATACACCCATGGTTAGTGCTATTAAACTGGAAGCTGTAACTGTAATCATCACAAGGTGGCAGTGTAGATTTAGTATGTTGCGATGGAACCTGATAATGCCTGGCAAGGTGAGATGAAGTGCATCTGGAATCCAAAGAGTCTGTCTCTACCTGCGGTGAGCAAATCACAGCTAATCTAAGTCTGATGGGGTGGAGATATTGCAGAGCTCACGGCTCCATCCAGTCTGTCCCAATATAAATAGTGGCCACCCCTCTCATGTCACACATCTCTAATTCAGCAAGTGTGGTCTTTGAGGTTTATGTCAGTGGGCTTTTTGCCTTTAATTTTACACGAGAATACAGAGATACATAAAAAAACGGTTCTATGAAGGAGGAACTCTGTTCCGGCTCAATTCCTATCTTGGAAGCTTTTTGAAACCAACAAACATATCTGCAGTCAATGTTCAGAATACTTTTCAACAAATATGCAGAGCGATGACATAGTAGAATTTTAGGGTCTGTAATGATAGAGCTGACCTTTTAAAAAAAAAAAAAAAAAACCTAAAGAACTTTACTAATGTTTAACTGCTACTCTTATCACTAGGAAATCATTCACACTTTTCAAACAAGACAAGACAATCTGTTTAGTGATCGAGCTCCGGTTCAAGGACGCTCTGAGGGTGCCATAATTATTACAGCAGTGCTATTTCAGCATTAATCAGTAGCCATGCTGATTTGAATCAAGTTAAATGGTAACGTTAATTGTTCACGGCCTGTTTTAAAGGGAAAGATGTGTTTGTGTGTAAAATAATGTTATAGAAAGAGGTTTAACAATAATGCCATAGAAGAACCCTTTCTGGGTTCCCCATTTATTTCTTAGTGTAAAGAAAATTTTAATAATCTAAACAACATTTTTTACACTATAAGGAACCTTTTGTGCAATGGGAAGGTTCCAGGGATATTAAAAGGTTCTTCATGGCACCATAGATGATGGAAGACCACCGTAGATGGTTTAGCATGTACTTCTCGTACTTATTTAGCATGTACTTCTATGGAATTTTGGAAGGAGTTATGTGTGTGCATATTGTGTGCATATCTCCATACCTTGTGGTTTGGGATGCAGAGGTGGCCGTCGGCCTGAAACTCTTCCATTTACTCCAGTAAGGCTCTTATTGCTAAATCTGCATCCACGACTCAACTTCTCATTGTGATGACCTTGCTCATCAGGACTGTGGCTACCAACGGCTGCAGAGGAGAAAAGAAGGATGGGAATAAAGTTTGTTTTATCTAATTGCTGGGAAGCCATACTGTGGAAACTTCATTTGAGTAGCGAGAACATGCAGCACTAACAGTGTTCTGGAAAATACACTTTCTGTGCAGAAGTGAAATGCAAGAGGTCCGTTTTTTGTGATCCTGGTATCAGTCAGGGCTGGTATAAAAGTGGCCTTGAAACTCAAAGTTACTTAAACTTGAAACAAAGACTAAAAATAACCACAAGTTCCTCTGAGTCGTTTACGGAACAAACAAAGTGTGTCAGATTGTTTGGATGATAAATATTCAACCTATAAGGAAGCTTTTTATTTGTCTCAAACAAGACATTTTTCATGAAAAACAGCTAAGGCAAATACTGTAAGACATGCACGTATCTGTCGACGATGACAGCTGACCTTGAAAAGTTCCGATCTAAAAATGACACCGAAATGAATTTTTCATGTGCAACACAATGATCCGTCTTAGATGTAAAAAATAAAAAAAATAAAAACTGCATGAAAATGATCTTGGTTCCCACGCTGTATAAGAAAAGCTGCAAACTTTCCAAAACAAGAACAAAATATCAGTAGGCTATTTTTACTGCAAAAAATTAGACTAGAGATAAAATATGCTCTCATAAGTAACAATGAATCCAGTCAACATAAAACGGCTTTGCCTTTGCAAGAAAATGACTGGATCGCAAAAACATTCCTTGGCAGGAATATCAGGTTAAAAAAAATAAGAGGACCTGGTGATGTCATGCAAAAAGTAAAGTTATTTTAGAGGCGGAGCAAGTTGTTACTTGTTAATGAAAGATTTTGATGTTAAGATACTGTACCGTGTTAACGACAATTCCCCTTCAGATTTCCCCTTTCGTTTCCGTAATGTATTTTTATGTGAAGCGGGATATGCAACAAGAAAAAAAATTTAGGACAACAATTGATTCAATCTTGAATATTACATTCCAGCATGAAGCCAGACTAAAAGCAAGTTTTCAAAGCAAATGCAAGTATGCAGTCTCTATTAGCGAACACTATCTGCCTGTGTGGTGACGTCAACGTTGAGAAGGAAACGTTAAATTATTACATTTTGATGATTAAGTATAACAATGACATGCACCGATAAAAATGACATGCACCGATAAATCATTCACAATAAGACGAGGAACTAAACAGCGTTCATTTTTGTATGTTTGCTGGCATTAAACAAAGACTGTATACTGTACCGTTCAGTCATATTACTCTGAATGGGAGAAACTGCAACACAATACAGAGGAATAATTCCCGTTTTCTTAATAGCCAATCGCTAATCGGTTAAGTCATTGCATCACTACAGCTGCATAGACGCAGCCCACAGAAACAGTCAGTGTCCTGAAATGCACACTTGCGACTGTTCATGCGGATTGGCTTTATACCAACCGGAAATATGCAATTTTTAACTGTGTTTGAACATATGGAACCACATTTATAGGACAGTTCATGTGAGATTTTGTTGCTGAAATATTTCAATGCGAGTTTGACAAGAAGTTTTTGACATTTCGGCATTTCCCCAATTAGTTAGTCACAGTAGGCACTTGGTCTTGCATTCCTGACATAGCTGCCTGGAGGAGTTGCAAATATGGCCACAGAATAAACTGACTTTCCTCTAAAAGGACTGTGCTCTACCATACAACATGAAAGAAAATAAATGCATAAAGTTCGCAGACAAAATAAAATGCCATTGTAAGAACTGGCCACAATCACATCATTAGTGCACATTACAGTCAACACACACCACAGTCATAGCACACATTAAGACTATGTAGGTGCACACACCCACTGAAGGCTATGTAGGTGCAATCCTGGTTTAGATTCCTCTTTCAGGTTATTCTTCCTGTTTGGCCACTTCACATCCTGTATTTACCTCACAACAGAAGGCCTATTCACACCAAAACGATAGCTATAGCAATACATATAACAATAATTAGTGTCCACACCTACGGCCCATATCATTTTGTTTATTAAAAGTGTGCACTGCAGTTATATTGCCTTCTGCTTTAAATGCTCAAGTTCTTTAAAGTCAGGTGGATTCTGATTGACTGTCAATGTTTTTATCATTCATCAGCTTAAAATAACTGATTCCAACGATATCGTTCCTGTGTGTCGTTATCGTCATAGTGTTGTGGACTTCCTTATTCTCATAGAATTAAGGCCCGTTCACAAAAAGGACGATAACTATAAAGTTACTATAAAATTAGCATCCACACCAACGGATGACAATGCTCTGTTTATTACAGAGCATATTACGCTACAGTTATGTCATCTGCCGTTTTAAATGCTTAAGCTCTTTAAAGTGGATTCTGATTGTCAATGTTTTATTTTTCATCAGCATCAGAAAAAAAAAAAAAAAAAGAGTATCTTAAAAGTAATTCAAATGATATTTTTCTCTGTGCCATAACCGTTATAGTTGCAGAGTGGACTTCCCTATTCTCACAGAATTAGAATGATTATTACAAGTTCATAGTTATAGTTATCAATAAAACTATCGTCACTGGGATGAACGGGGCTTTAGACTAAATGAAACCAAAGAGTGCAGCATCACATAAAGTTAACCTCTCCAAAATTTCTTAAGCTCACTTGTTGACTCATTACCAGAATATCTCAATATCTTTTCGAAAGTTTCATTTTGAGTCCATAAGCGTAAAATACACAAGTACACACGACATGAAGTTATTTTGAAAGTCTGGAGCTCCTTTTCTGAGAATTCCTTATTTGGGTGCAATAAACAGGACACCCAAGTTTGTCACTTTCCTCTGTACACCATCTTGTTACAGGCACTCATGCAAATGATGTCTTGCCCATGTCTTGTTAAATTAGAGCATGGGGATGTTAATGCATTAGGAAGCACAAAGAGAGGCTTTCTATGTCCTTCCTAACTTCATCTGGCCCCCTTTTCTTCACTGCAAACATCTTAGGCCAATAGGCTGCATGGGACTGTCCATGTCTGAGGATGAATGATGCTGTTGTGCTGGAAGTAAATATATGGTAGTGGTGGTGGTGATGGTGTGACAGCTTCATGTGTGATTGGTCCATTCATCTCAGTTCTGGCTCAGTTTGTAGCCAGGATTGAAACAAGCTTTCTTTTACGAACCAGAAAATGCCTCTAAATGCCTGCATTTCACTGATATCAGAAAGTTTCAGTGTCTAAAATAAATATTTTTGTAATATCCTCAAGGCCATCTAACACTTACTTAGAATTTGTATTTATTGCCTGTGTGTGCATAATTACTTTTTCTGTATATGAACAAACCCCTAAGCTTGTGTGTTAAACTTTGACCCCTAGCAACCATCAAAAACATCGTAACACTGCGACAGTGAGTTTTGAATGGGCAAGCACCACTAACGTTTCCATAAAAATTGGGTTTGCATTAATTTATACATAAAAGAGCTACAAAAGAGACAATAACAGTACTTTCTTACTAAGTGTCAAAATACCTCCAGAAACATGCAGAAATTGTTGGTATATAATTCGGACTAACATTGAGCGTTTTCACACATTCAGTCTTATCGGTACGTTCATCAACATTTTTCTATTTAGAGGTCCTGTGTGATGAGGGCCAGCTGTCAAAATGAAGAAGTTGCAACATTACAGGAAAAGATCTGATGCGGTGTGTGAAAAACACTACATGTACAAGGTTAGATTATTGACTAACAAAAGAAGTATGCTGTCAAACTGTTTGAAACAAAGCTCTAAAGGATGCCATTTAGTTGTAAACCTGTCAGGCAGGGTTCGAAAATTATAATAATGTATGCTGTGGAAAAAAAAGTAATCAAACTGGATAAATGCTGAAATGAAAAGCTTTTCTTTATCCGAGCAAATGAAGAAATTATTCGAAAGATTACTGGTAGAGTTAAAGATTCTCTTAGTAAAATCAGACCATTTGTCTTACTGAAATTCTTTCACTATCAGTCGATTACTATTTTTAACCTTTATACCAATGACTTTTCCGCTGAAATTGTTTAAATGCCAATTCCGTCAAATAGCTACAGTTTTAGCAGAATTTTGGTGCTGATGTGTGAATGGTATATGAATAAAAGACTGAAAGCTGCTGCAGATGTGGTAGATCTTGCATGAAAAAATTTGATGTGTGAACGTGGCTATTGTTTACCTGTTTATATAAGCATACTGCATCTGCCTAACAAAACAATGAAAGCAACCTCAGGTCAATAATGTACCTCATGGCATGGCCTTGCTCAGACTATATAATTGGCCTCTGAGTTACCATGGCAACTTCTTCCCAAAATCCTCTAGCAGATGAAATTGAAACACATCATAACAGAGAAACACCTGCGTGCAGATCCATTAGAAATGTCTCGCTGGGTTTTTGCAGCTATAATGAGTAGAAAAGTGAGCTAGGTTGATATCAAACCATGTGTGGTCTAGTGAATGTAAACTATGATAATAATTGCTGCTAAAATGTTTGCATGGGAAAAAGTACAAATCTTCCGCATTCTCAGTCTAAAACACAGGCGTGTGCTAACTTTGGCATTCCTGGCTAAGTATAGAAAGGGGGAAAAAAGTCTGTGGTTTGACCTGACATATGCAGTAAGCCCAGTTCAAGATAATGGCTTAAAATCAACATCTGAGTTTAATAACATCAGTTTGTTCCAGTAAAAAAGTCTCTAAAACCATTCCAGATGCGTTTACATTTATGTACACGGAAATTTCACACATAGAATCCAGTTACAACATAAATCAACCTTAATTTGAATAGTACAATTTACATATTGTATATTTGAATATAGCTGCACTTTGGTACTGTACGATCAATAAAATCCTTGTGGGAAAATACCAACCAATACAGAACAGATAAGAACAGCTCATTTAGTTTGCACAACGAGGTGGGAACTGACCATAAGGAGCAGGATTAGTTAGCTAAAGTTTTCAGAGCTTGTCATGCAACAGAGGAACAAAGACAGTCAATTCATAAACGTGAAGGAAGTTAGAAATGCACATATGTTAAATGCATTTCCTTAAACATGCGATGGTGCCAGAAGGAAAAAGCTAACTAACAAGACTGAAAAATGTGAACTGCTTGAACTTGTTTATACATGTTTGCAAACAAACCCATGAGAAATTAAAAAATAAAGCAGACGCGGTGACCAAATGTCTGAGACAAATTCTTATTCTGATTGCAATTACTCTATAACACAACCTTTAATTTTCAAAAGTAACCACTTTCACAAAGAAAGAATAACTAATTTGTGCGTAAATACATAAAAGCTCTTCCAGCATCCTCACTAATGTGATGTTGCCAAGTTTAATTATACAGTCACATCTAAACAGACCAAGTTAAGCAATAAACAGCAGACTAGCAGTGGTAAGATTGTGATCATTGTCAAGCCAAAGTAATCTCACCTTCTGTCCGTTAAAATGAGGGCAAATAATCCCAGTACAATGAGACAAAAATAAGAACAGTTTTCTTCATTCAAGCCTTCCGGTCCTCTATAAACCACAGACTGACTGAAACTCTGCCACAAAGACGTGAGGAAACAGCCCCTCCCTCCAAACACATGCGCACGCACACACACACACACACACACACACACTGCACACTCAAGCCAAAAACTGGTGAAGGCCACTTACATTCATTGTGCACAAAATACACTTGTATGTTACAATGTACATAATGCTGTGTGTTAATGACATTTCTGCACCTCGAAATGATAAATTCATGATTGTCTTTTTATATATATCCACCATTGTCATAACCAAAAGTCTGCTATATATTATTTGTAGTAAATATAAAAAAATCTAAATATATATATATGTATATATGCGAATATGTGGTTTGAAGTATTAGCATATATCATACAATTTTTACAATATATTTTCATTATTTTCATAGTTTATATAATATAAATAAAATTATATATATATATATATATATATATATATATATATATATATATATATATAATAATTTATATTTATATTTATTTGTTGCATTGCCATTTATTGCAAAGCCATTCTTTAAAAATTCTCCTTGTATGTTCTGGAGAAGGATACTTGTGAGGGTGAGTAAATAATAACATTTTTGCGTTGACTATAAAACCTTCACAGCACAGTCCAGTGTGAATATTGTTGCATTTCTGAATGGAGTGGAAATCTGAGTTTGACTGTAATGGTAAGACAAGTGATTAAATAATTTCATGGTATAAATGAGGAAGAAATTTCATAGACTTTAGTCAGAATGGACGACATACTGAATTTTACGTGGAAGAAAACAAGGCTGTGTGAGTCTTTCTTTATAATGGCCTGCACTGTGAAAAGGTCATAGATCAGACGTCATTTTCAAAACTGTTCTGTAGAGTTTTTGTCTCCTGTAAGTTTTCTGGAAAGCTGAACAATCGGCATGTTGTTAAAAAGCAGTACAATCCATTGAACGCATTGTGCTTCTATCTCTCACAACCTCATTTTCATTCCTGTAAAAAATGAAATATGGCAGAACCCCTACTAAGGTCTCTGGTGCCCTCTCAACAGCCTCGAGCAGCATCAGTCTCATTCCAAACCCTCTCGGCACACAAAAACTCTCATGTTACAAAATACTGAGAGGAAAATTCTAATGGACTCAGGATAAACAGGCTAAAATTAAATGGAGCTCTTACTTTAGAGGCACAGATTGAATGGCAATCATTCAAGGGCAGGAAATGATAAATGGACACACACAAGTAGTCTTGAACATGTAAACTGCATGCAAAGCCACATCTTGCAAGTTTATTAAACTGTTTACCAGATTCCACTGCAGATCTGATTTACTTTAATCTCATTTTCGACATCGAGTGCAGACAGAGAAGAGACCTGAGCATCTGGTGTTGCACAACCATCTTGACACATCCCAGACAGCCACAACTCAACCCAAACCTGAAGTTTGTGTAAATGCCCTTTCTGTTGGCATGCAGTTAATGAAGTCAAATTTTCATATTCTGCTTGGAACACTTCCGGTGTCAATTTGAAGCTACTTTTAGTATTTCCTCCTTGGAGGCTCACAGACATGACATCTGAACATCAACCTGCCATAGCAACAGTATCTACAACAATCAATCGAGCTGTCAGTGTATAACCTATGACGTAATGATCTAGGCAGGTCAGGTGGGAAAAGAAAAACATTATCAGTTTGTCTTGGTGCAATATAAAAATGACTTATAAATAAAGTTGTAAATAAAACAGTTTATTTAAGTACAATTTCTGAATTAAAATTGTATCTGGACTAATTTTTTCCCAGTGTACGATTAGTGACTTGTTGTATTAAACATATATAAAGTTTAGCACTATATGTGAAGAGTTTATTTGCAAAAACAGATAACTCCATTTTTTCAAAAATCATGAATCATAACCCAACTGCAGTTTGATTGAGATTAATTGGAATGCACAATGAAAAAATATGATTTTTGGAAATTGTTAAAAACGGAGTTATCTGTTTTTGCAAATGAACTTTATATGCACACTACTGTTTGAACGATTGGGGTCAGTACGATTTTTAAAAAACTACCCACTAGCAAGTTAAAAAGTAAATCTACTATTATTAGGAAATATTATTACAATTTAAAATAACTGTTTTCTATTTTAATATATTTTAAAATGTAATTTAATTATTTGGTGGCAAAGGCGAATTTTCAGCAGCACATGATCTTTCAGAAATCATTTTAATATGCTGATTTGGTGCTTAAGAAGCATTTCTTATTATTATTATCAATGTTGACAACAGTTGTACTGTTTTATATTTTGTGTAAAGTGTAATACATTTTTGTTCAGGATTCTTTGAGTAGAAAGAGAACAACATTTATTTGAAATAGAAACCTTTTAAAACATTAAATGCTTCCTTGCTGAATAAATATAAATTTTAGTGCTGTCAAACGATTAATCGCGATTAATCACATCCAAAATAAAAGTTTTTGTTTACATAATATGTGTATGTGTACTGTGTATATTTATTATGTATATATAAATACACACACATACAGTAAATATTTTTTAAAATATTGACATGTATATATTTATATTCTTATATTTTATATTATATATAAATACATTTAACATATAAACATAGCATTTTTTCATAAATATATACATGCACATGTTTGTATTGATCTATACATAATAAATACACACAGTACACACACATATATTATGTAAACAAAAACTTTTATTTTGGATGCGATTAATCGCGATTAATCGTTTGACAGCACTAATTAATTTCTTTTTTTTTTTTAAATCTAACTTTTTAGTGGTATGTAATCTATATATAGTATGTGATGGTTCAAAAAACTTTACAAAGTATCTAAGCAACCACTCAACCACTATAGGTCAAATCCTCAGAACCAAAACCACACCATTAACCACCTGGTTATAAGTTTAGGTTATAAGATCACATAAAGGTGAAGTTCTCATATAATCAGCTCAGTGATCTCTCTTACATTTGGCATTATCATAAGTCTACAATTGAAATAAGCTCTGTACAGCATTCCCGTATCGCTTAAACAAGTCTGACCAGCACAACTACTATAAAGACCTGTCACCACAGACCTCTATTTGTATTCCCAAATACAGTCTGGAGAACAAAAGCTTTCTAGGTAATATCGATCTAACAAATGAAAGCAAAAGTTGACGAGGCCTTTGTTTACACACAGAGACACTTACAGCACAATGTGTATTCTTGTTTTTGAATTTAAGCGTAATTTATTGAACACACTTATCAAAAAAAAAAAAAAAAATTCTTTCATGTAAAGTTTTTTTTTTTTTTTTTAAATAACATTTTGTAGATTAAATGGTTTCTATTCGTGTGGTGTTGTGCTGGGTAGCTCACCTTTTAAATTCATTGGTCCAGTGATCATTCCCCACATAATTGTACATTAAACATCAAATATGGTCTGATATAACTACAAAATTCTCCAAATTGTTCTTCATGTTAACCTTCTTCCATCAAGAGAAATAAAAGAAAGCATAGAAAACATAGAAAACAATGCTCGGTGAAAAAACAAGGGTGATCAGACTAAAATCTGAGGCTGATGGATCTTTGACCACATTGCATGTACAGTAAGTGTGGCTCAGTCATGCCCATTCTTAAAGTCTTAAAACTACTATTACATAACATAAAAAGGATCTCTTATCTCTTACAGCAAATCATAAATCCAACTGCTCGCAGCTACAGGTTTTTAGAAAAGATTCAATCTGACACACCATACATGCATCATTCAACAACTCCAGTAAATGGTAGACTCCCAGGGATCAGAACTTGAAGTCTTATCAAATGGAGAAAGGAATAGACAGATTAGGAAGCAGAGGAAGAGAGGGATGTTGTCCACCTTTGTTCTGAGCGATCTTCACCCCAACACAAGGCTCCTCTTCCTCAGATTGTTTGGAGGGAAAGCAGCTGGGGTTGCCAGCTTTATCTGAAAGACACCAAGAGATATATTTAGTTAGTTTTATTCTCTGCACTTTTTTTTTTGGTAGTTTCCAGAAAGTATTTTGAGTTGTTTTCATGATCCTAAATTATGTAGATACAGATGGAAACTGAGACGGATAAAGATACATAGAGAAATATGTGGGTGGGCTAAAAATAAGAACAGGAAGAGATCTGCAAAAATTAGTGCTAAATGGTAAATGACACTAAAACATTGGTTTTAACAGAGAGTTTGTCCTGCTATCAGCCTCAAATCTTACGGAAAGACTTTTCATTAGATGTTGGAAGATGCCTTAAGGATTTGATCCCATTTAGGCACTGTCCTGTTGGAATACAAAAGGACCTTTTGCAAAATATACGAAGTTGGAATTTTAAAATAATGCACGACTGCAAAAACAAATAAATAAATAAAATAAAATAAATAAATAAATAGACTTTTTAAAATTTAAATGACTTAAAAGGGATAGTTCACCAAAAAATGAAAATTTGATGCCCTTACCCCCAGGGCATCCAAGATTTTTAACTCAAACCGTTGCAGTCTGTCAGTCATATAATGGCAGTCAATGGGCTCCACGGCTTTGAGAGTCAAAAAAACATACACAGACAAAACCAAATGTCTATGTTGTCCATGTATGTTTTTTTGACTCTCAAAGCCGTGGAGCCCATCGACTGCCATTATATGACTGACAGACTGCTTGAGTTAAAAATCTCCGTTTGTGTTCTACTGAAGAAACAGTCACCTACATCTTGGATGCCCTGGGGGTAAGCAGATAAACATCAAATTTTCATTTTTGGGTGAACTATCCCTTTAAATTAGATAAATTATACAAATTATATAATTTATACAAAATTGGGAGCTTAAAATAATATCACAATACAAAAAGGCCTAAATAAATTCTAAAAATGTATACATTTTATACAAAGTTAGAAGTGTAAATTAATGCCACAATAAACAAACACATATATAAATAAATAGGCTTAATTTAATTATATGAAATCTTAGAATTTATACAGATTTTAATCTTAAAATTTCATAGTGCAAACTAAATAAATAAAATAAACCTCATTTAATTATATGAAATTCTATAGGCTAATGTATATGAAGTTGGAAGCTTCAAATGATGCAAATTAATAATGCAAAATAATTAAGTAAATGATCATAATGTGTATGCAAAATATAATTTTTCCCTTAAAAGTTAAAACATACGACTGTACTATGCATAATAGTATAACTGCAGAACAACTGAAGTAGATAAATGTCTTTTGGATGATAAAAACAGCAGAAGGAGCAGAAGGTCTGTGTGTGAATAGAGAGGATGAGAGAACATTAATCCAGCATTTGTAGCAAAACAAAAGAAAAGTAAATCTCCAGAGACTCGCCAGTAATTAATTCTGCTGTAATATCTAGGGCATGTGAGAGCTGTGTTAATGTACTCTATTTCTAACGCACATAAAAGATGAAAGCCAATCGGTAAACAAGTGGCATGTGGTCGCCAATTGTACACACGTGTGCACGAAGGCACACACTGACACACATGCAGCTTATAAAGCACACAGCTAAAAATATAAAATATAAAAGAGACCACACTAATAACGTTACGCTACTGAGAGAAAACTACAGAGAATAGGGAAGTAAAGAGAGACGAAATGCAGTGATGAATGACAGATAACTCATTGAATAAAGTGAGAATGTGACAAAACAGTCAGTCAGTTCAACATACAGTGAAATAAGTTTAAAGTAAGTTACATTTCGAGTGGGACAGGGTGTGTGTTTTATCCTGGATGTGAGATTAAAGCAAGGCTTTTTCCTCGCACCATCTGGAGCCCTTGTGACAGAAGGATCTGGTGTCCCCCGCACACTCAAACGTGCACACATGCTCACATAATAGCCATTTTTAATAGCAGCTTTACAAAAAACACATTCTGTAAGCTAACACAACAACCACAACAAACAAACTTAACGAAGATAAAAGAGGGGGCTGGTGGGACCCTATATGAAACCTTTTTTATGAGCTACCAAATATAGATTCTCAAAAAACACTGCGAAATGGGTTACTGGGATGTATAGAGCTGGATAACCATGCATAGATGTTTCCATGACACCTCAGTTAAACCGTTTCCTCGTTTAGAAACACAAAATACAGCCATCTTTCATCTGAACACAAAGGAAAATAGCAACGACATGTTTTATGAGGTTATTTATGATCCTGTGTAGATGTAATTTAGCATTTATGTGGAGCCCTTGTTAGAGCATTAGAGGAGATGCGCCATGAATCATGTTCACAGTCGAGTGGCCATTATAATTGTAAATATTGTGGTTTCCAATAGGCAGTGAATTATGGATCTGGTCGATGCAAGCATAAAGACTTCCCTTAATCAGGCTCAATCAACTTCCAGTATGTACGCCTGCATTTAATGTATTTGTAACCAACTAACAGAACAAACAGAACACTAAACTGAATTATGATGCTCGAATGGTTCATCACATCACATCGATTTAATATTGACACGGTAAACTAAGACAGCCAAAACCTTGTAAATATAGTAACCAATTTCTACCAAAATACAACAGCAGCTATTGTCATTATTACTGTAAAAAATTTATACAAGATCTCATCTACACAGTGTAAGAAGCTTTCAGAACATTCTTGATTGTTTGGCTTATTTTGATTTATTTATTTTTTTGGATGATACCAAGGATTAATCCAATTTACCACAGCTTTATTGTAGAAATATTTAATATTAATAAAGGCAGTATTAATAACTGACCACAAACTGCAGCTTCTTATATGTGCAAGTCATATTTCACCAAAAAAATCAAAAGGAAAAACATCAATCAAATTTTGCAGAGAGAAAACTAAGCTTTTTTTTAGCATTATATATACACTTGAATGTATCATAATTCTCCATTTTGGGGTGATATATGGCCTGGACACAATTTTTGACCTGCTGTGTGAAATTCACCTGTTCATACATGCTAGAATTTACAGCAAACTCTCCACAGATTTAAAACGCATACCAACAGATATGTAAATGATCTGTTTGTGTGTTATTAAGAAAATTCTGACAAAAAGCATCTCTCTATCTGACTGTAAAATCTGCAAAAGTAAAAAAAACAAGACTGTTACATATCATAAGTACAATGTGGGATCTTGGCACGAATATATGTGAGCTGAAGTGCATGTAATTTGATGCATAAGGAAACGCACTAAAAAAAAAGAAGAGAAAAATACCTGTTCTGCTCTTGGTTCTCCTGTTTGTCCTGGTCTGCGTTTTTCTCACATTCCTAAGATGTTTCTCCATCTTAAGCAGACATCATTATGCTAAGCAAATGCAACTCGTTTTACAAGTGACACTCAACAAACAGCTGCAAAAATTTTTTTTTGTCCTTCCTGTGTTTGTGTCTCACTCCTTCCCCTCACTGGTCACAAAACCAGTTTCCCAGCCAATGTGAGAAGCAGGACACGGACTATGAGTGACTGTTCATTCCAACAACAACATAGACACTATAAACACCAGCTTAGATGACACACCATGCTACCAACCCGTCCAGAGAAAAAATTAAATAAAGGCAACTGCAGTAAAATACCCCTATGTGCAGTCCAAAAGGATCCAACTATTTCCTCAATTTTTAATCTGCAAAATGTTGTGTGTGCATGAATGTGCTGTCTGTTGGCGACTAGAGAATAATTTACAGGCATTGATAAAAGCTGCTGAGTGAGAGATCAATGAGAATAAAGTCTAAATGTGTAGTCAAAGTCTTTCATCGCTCTAGTCTCTCTTTGTCCCAGTGTGAACAGAACTATGGGAATGTGTAAAACTTTACTTATGGGCCTTAAAAATAATTATAGCAGGAAATGAATGGATGCTACACTTTCAAAACTCACAATCTTAGACTTTGTCTGCCACTGAATTTTCAGCATGCTGCCTGAGCCTCACATAATTCTGCAACCCTTGATTAGGTATGAGCCTCTCTTCTGTTTTTGAGCTTGTTTTTATGTAATTTTCCTTCAGCACAGTTCTGCTTTTTGCTTCTTGCGTGTGCATGATTAACTTCACAACTGAAAGCAGTCACATGCTAGACATTGAGAAGCAGATAAAACATTTCTGTGCACCTTTTCGCAGGACAAGACAGTGTGGGTGGCAGTGTGGTCATCATTTATAGACACAAGCAAGACTGTGTAGAGGGACGCCACCACCCTTAGGTGAGAAAAATGACAAATGAGAACACATTAATGTCAATTGTTCCTCCCACACAAAACAGACTTTGCTGTAAAAAGTCCCCTTAGAAGCTTTTGAGTGATCTCAATAATAATTGAGCTAAGAATCGGCTAGATAATAATGTTTGTAATCAAAAATTTTTTTAATTTTTTTTTTTCAATTTATTTATGCTCACAAAGGCTGCATTTATTTGATCAAAAATAAAGAAATAAATGCAACCTTGATGAGCATTAAGAGACTTCTTTCAAAAACATTAAAAACCTTAATTATTCCAAACTTAGAACTAGTGTAATACTAGTGTAATAGTAAAAGTTGTCTCTTTTTTTCCTCAGCTTATGTCTATATTTTATGATAAACACCTCAGACAAAGTTCATCCTTAAAAAGAGACACAGAGAGATTGACATAAAGTGCTTGAACCGAGGTGCTAAAGCAGTCTTAGCCGTCTGTGATGGTTACTACATATGTGTTATTTAGCACATTAATGAGTCTTAACACTCTCCTGATCCTGTAAAGAGATACTTCTCTGCTTAATCTGATAGTCATGTGGTGTTTGCTGGTGTCTGGATACTGATCACACACCTATCACACACACAGATCTCCGCCTGCTTCCATGAAGCACCCTGACCTGTTTCCACATCCATCTGTTTCTGCATCTGTGTCTGCATTCACATTAATGTGGCTGATTCACCCCAGGATTGCTCATCGCTGTGACTCCAGCACAAAAAATTTTACTTAAATGTGTTATTGCTCTAGGTTTTACACAAAAGCACCGTTCAAATCCACCCACGTACAGACACACTGCTGCTTCAGTGTCTGCAGAGTTAAATATGCATCTCTCTAGACAAAATGTCACACATAAACATGCTCTAATATACAAAACAGCAGGTTTCTATTCAACACTATAGTTAAAAGACTAAACCGTACAGTCTTCTGCAATAAACCTAAAGAGCTTCAAGAGCCACAGCCCTTCTCGAATGTGGTCAGCAGCGGCGATCTATACATGTGAAGAAACACCACTGACCTGAGTCTTCGTCGGATTGGAGACAGCAGCTGTGTGTGTGTGTGTGAGATTTCCACTTCAATTCAGTTCCGTCGTTCTTATCCAGAGAATCGCGCCAGACTGAACAGCCCTCTCATGAACCCTCCCTCTCTAGCCGTGCCACCACACACTCTGCATCCTTCATCCATCCATCCTTCCTCCCTCTCTCTCTCTCTCTCTCTCTCTCTGTCTCTACACTTGCTTTACTGCTCCTCCTCCTCCTTCTATTCCCCCTCGCTTGCTTCCCCCGCACACTGTGTTTTCCGCTCAGCCTCTGTTTTTCTCTCCACCGAGGATAATCACATTCCAGAGGAGGGACAGCATATGGCAGGGAAACGCCACACGCTCTTGTCTGTCCGTCTTTATGTGCCAATGTGTGTGTGTTGCATGGACAATTACCCCTATTGTGCTCCCGGAGGGGTGGACCAACAAACGGGGTGGGGGCGGGGGGGTTGGGATAAAGGGCTGGGGTGCGGCTCAAAAGATAAAACTAGAGGAATATTGATGAGTGGGTATGATATTTGGAGAATGCCAGCTTTTCTCCTCTGATAGGCTGGGTCACTGGAGTCCACGTATCGCTGTAATTCAGCGGAGGGGTGAAAATGAGGCTGATGCTATTGGAGGGCACGCACTGGTCATGTGACGAAAGGAAAGGGCCACATGGGAGACTGAGGAGGAATACAGATGAGTCAGTGATTTGTGGGGGAAGGGGGTGGATGGCACTGTCATCACCTACAATATTCTCACACTTTCGGATGATAAAACAATAGGGAATAGGGAAAATGTAACTCTTCTCTACACAAAAACAAAGTACTGTGGTAATAAAATGGGTTTTTGGATTGGGTATTCTTGACATAGGCCTACCATGTGAAGGTTTATGAATATGGTCATCATTTAGTGTCATGATACACAGTATATACGGTATATATCAAAGTATAGTATTATGTTACAATGATACGGCCACAGTATATTGATAAGGGATCTTCACTCCTTGCAGATATTCAAAATCTCAAGTTATTACAAACACAAAATTAATGGTGCTCAGAATAAAAGAAACAAAAACATGAAATACTGTATTTTTTTTTTGTGATAACATTTGATTTTCAGAAATTAATAATAACTATTATAGTTATTTAATTAAATAATAATTTAGTAAGTAAAGTATTTTGTGTTTGTGTGTGTGTGTGTGTGTGTGTGTATGTATATATATATACAGTGGTGTGAAAAAGTGCAGCAACAACTGCAATCAAGCGTTTGCGATAACTGGCAATGAGTCTTTCACATCGCTGCGGAGGAATTTTGGCCCACTCTTCTTTGCAGAATTGTTGTAATTCAGCCACATTGGAGGGTTTTCGAGCATGAACCGCCTTTTTAAGGTCATGCCACAGCATTTCAATAGGATTCAGGTCAGGACTTTGACTAGGCCACTCCAAAGTCTTCATTTTGTTTTTCTTCAGC
This sequence comes from Onychostoma macrolepis, assembly GCF_012432095.1. Classification (NCBI taxonomy): domain Eukaryota; kingdom Metazoa; phylum Chordata; class Actinopteri; order Cypriniformes; family Cyprinidae; genus Onychostoma; species Onychostoma macrolepis. The sequence continues at coordinate 7,780,725 of NC_081172.1, read as the reverse complement.
CATTCAGAGGTGGACTTGCTGCGGTTCCTGCTGCAGAACCCAAGTTCGCTTCAGCTTGAGGTCACGAACAGATGGCTGGACATTCTCCTTCAGGATTTTCTGATAGAGTGCAGAATTCATGGTTCCATCAATTATGGCAAGTCATCCAGGGTCTGAAGCTGCAAAGCAGCCTCAGACCATCACACTACCACCACCATGTTTAACTGTTGGTATGATGTTCTTGTTATGAAATGCTGTGTTGGTTTTTACGCCAGATGTAACGGGACACACACCTTCCAAAAATTCAACTTTTGTCGCAACAGTCCGCAGAATATTTGCCCAAAAGTCTTGGGGATAATCAAGATATTTTTTAGCAAATGTGAGACGAGCCTTTGTGTTCTTTTTGGTCAGCAATGGCTTTTGCCTGGGAATTCTCCCATGAATGCTGTTTTTGCCCAGTCTCTTTCTTATTGTTGAATCATGAACACTGACCTTAATTGAGGCAAGTGAGGCCTTCAGTTCTTTAGATGTTGTTCTGGGTTCTTTTATGACCTCTTGGATGAGTCGTCATTGCGCTCTTGGAGTAATTTTGGTAGGCCGGCCACTCCTCGGAAGGTTCACCACTGTTCCAAGTTTTCTCCATTTGTGGATAATGGCTCTAACCGTGGTTTGCTGGAGTCCCAAAGCCTTAGAAATGGCTTTATAACCCTTTCCAGACTGATACATGTAAACTGTTTTGTTTCTCATCTGTTTATGAATTTCTTAAGATCGCGGAATGATGTGTTGCTCTTTAAACATGCTTCACTTTGTCAGACAGGTTCTATTTAAGTGATGTCTTGATTCAACAGGTCTGGCAGTAATCAGGCCTGGGTTTGGCTAGTGAAAATGATTTAATAGGAGGGGGCAATTAATTCCCTTAATAAATGAAATCATCATTTAAAAACTGCATTTTGTATTTACTTGCATTATCTTTGCGTAATATTAAAATTTGTCTGATGATCTGAATCTTTTAAGTGTGACAAATATGCAAAAAAATTAAAAATCAGGAAAGGGGCCAAGACTTTTTCACACCACTGTATATGTATGTATATATATATATATATACACACACACATACATACATGCATACAGTGGTGTGAAAAAGTGTTGGCCCCCTTCCTGATTTTTAAATTTATTTACACACACACACACACACACACACACACACACACACACACACACACACACACACACACACACACACACAAACACCAAATGTGTCCATGCTAAGGATAAAGGATAATTAATATCAACATTATCTGACTACCACCAATGATTTTTATTTTAATTTCTAAAGGTTTTTTTTTTTTTATTCAGAAGCTGTATATGCTCTCTACAATCTTGATGGCAATAAATGTAATTTACTTTCTGTTTTTTACATTTACAGAAAATCAGATTGTGTACTGGGTCACAGAACAGCATTATAAAGCAATGATGCCAAAAAGGAAACTAAATTAAGCCTTTAAAAAGTGCTAGCCACATTTTTTCACTTCTCATTTGTTTTTAAAATATGTTTTTAAATTTGCTTTGTTATTTATTCTGGTTTCTGATTCTGAAAGTTGCTCTATTATCATCAGTAAACCAAGCCTAATAGCCTGAGGTGACCGCGTCATACCGAATTCCCAACATGCCTTCAAATGTACACACTCACAATCACACTTCAACATTTGACTATAAGCCTCATAATTATTTCTGTCATATGCCTCGGTGTGATGACCCTCGTGCTAATTCAATCAGTCAGGCTAAACACTCCTGACCTCTTTCAAGTCACACTTCTTCTTGTAGTCCCTTTCTGTTTTCAATCATTCGTCTGACTTCTCACTCCTCACACGCAAAATGATCGCCACCATTCTTGCCTTTTGACAACTACACTTTATTAAGGCCACATCATAGCAAACGCACATGACACATTTCTCGTCTCCCCCACTCCCAGCTCCCTCACGCTCCTGCCCTTATCTCCTCATTCCATCAATACATGTTCAGTGCTCTCCTCCCCCTACATGACTTGTTGTAAATGAAGCCTCAGGCCATGTCTTTTACACTGCCATTATTCCCTATCGATGCTTCTGAATGATCCTTTGACATACTGTTATATAGTCGACATGATTTAGTCCACAATAAGTGTACTAATATATTCAATAGGCCTCATAGAATCTATAAATAAAAATATAGAATTGTAATAATCTAATCTTTTGAATGTATATTATTATACTACTTATATATATATACATATGTATATAATCTCAATTTTTGTATTTTTTATATATATTATTATTTGTGTTTTTGTCTATCCTTCCATGCATCCATCCATCCATCCATCCACCCAAGATCATGCAAATGAAACCAGCAAAATGAGTTTATACCTGAGAAAATGGCTTATCTGAAGAAAAACGTGGTATTTAAAAAAAAATTTTTTTCCACCTAAATGAGTCAAAACTTTTCTAGCTTCAATTCTAGCTCTCTAAATAAACTCTAGCCTCCTAATCTTGTTATATATGAAACCCTGAAGGGTTGGTATTTCTCAACCATATTATTATCATATAGACAAATATATTAATACATTTTAATAAACTGCAAGTACGTATAAGAATGAACAAAAATGGGGCAAATGTATGAACTATATGCAAATAAATGTTTTAAGACCTAAAATCTTGGACTTAAGTTCAAATAACACTTTTATATCTGAGCAAATTGCTTATCTGAAGAAAACACGGTAAAGAAAAAAAGAGAAAAAAAAGGTCTTCTGTTTTTGATTTTTTCCACCTGGATGAGTCAAATCTGGCAGGAAATGCTTGCTCAACCGCACAATATTGAAATAACTGAAACCCTGAAGGTTTGGTGTTTTTCAGAATGTAAACCCAGGAGATGAAAGAGATATATGTTTTAATAAAAAGTGCTTTTAAGGTTATATGATACAGTATATCTTTCTTACACATTTGCCATATATTTTGCATATTTTTTTGAAAGTCATGAACCAGTTTTTTTCAGTCCTTTAAAGATCAAATCTAACTAAACCAATCAATCCATTCATCTGTCATCTCATCTATCTAGTGTGTTCATGGTATTGATACAGATAGGAAATGACTTGGGTCACTGAATCTGTAAACTGTACTACTGTACAGACTTAATGAGGGCAGGTGTGGGTGTTTGTGTTTTTAAAATGCTTTTCTCAAAAGTTACAATTTGACCTTCTTCAGAAACATAACTGCTAAAGAATAAAATGTAAACTGTGACACACAATAACACTAGGCAGACTTTAAAACACAATCACACATACAGTAAAACACACAAATCCACAGTCTTACAGTAAAATTTTTTAAAAAGTAAAAATTTAAGAATGGAAAGAACCTATTATTATTATTATTGAGAAAAAACCTCTTCCTGTCCTTGTTATAAACTCACAGCACCACCAAAATACCATCTCAGCGTGCATAACAACACAAACACGCTCGTTCAGATTTCCTGTCAGACAGCTTTGTGTGGGTGTGAGTCCTGAAAGCTGACGAAAATGTTCCTCATTGCTGTCCAACTTGGCTCAGTTAATATCAATAGACATTTGAAGGGAAAATAGAGCTGACACTCGCTACGTAGCTATTCTCCTCTTTAAGAAATAGTGTAATTAATAAACAAATCTCATTTGTACTAGTCACACACACACACACACATGCATACAATATAAGACACACTTGGAGAACAAGTAGCCTACACACAGACAAAGCAGCACACACTTGTCACTTATTTTGGGCACTGAGTTTTGTGAAGCATTCTTTTATAATGACTATGTGAAAAGCAGTGCAGCGACTTCACAGGCTTCTGTACATGTGTCAAAGCACCACTGCCCCCTGCTGGAAAATCAGGCTCATTTGTTTGTTTTCATATTTTTAAATCACAGTAATAAAATGAGACTGTATATAGTAAGTATTAAATAAGTATTAGGTTTTAAAAGTATTAAAAAATAAATGTATATGAATTATGCATATAAAAGTTAAACAATGAGAATAAGTGAAAGAATACATACATTAAGCAAGTATATAAATGTAAAAATGTATAGAAAATGATTGCAAAAAGAAAATGATTGCTGGGAAAAAAAAGAGGAAGACTTAATTCCAGAAGGGACTTCCATGCATATTGCACTTCAGCACAAATGTATAACAATTGCGAGTTATAAAGTAATAATTGTGAGATATAAAGTCGCAATTCTGAGAAATAAAGTCAGAACTGCGAGATATAAACTGATTTAGTTTATATCTTGCAATTCTGACTTTAAAACACGCAACTGCGAGTTATTAAGTCAGAATTGTGAGATATAAACTCGCAATTCTGAGAACATATCAAGTCTTTTTCCCCCCTCAAAATTTTACTTTATAACTCACAATTGCGAATTTGTATCTCACAATTCTGAGAAAAAAAGTCAGAATTGCGAGATATAAACTCGCAACTGTGAGAAAAAAAGTCACAATTGCGAGTTTGTATCTCGTAATTTTGGGGAAAAAAGTCAGAATTGTGAGATAAAAAGTCGCAATAACCTTTTTTTATTTTTTATTCAGTGGCGGAAACAGGCTTCCATACAAATGTCATTACAAAAAACAACAACACCAACAACAAAAAAACACTCAACACAGTGTAACAATGAAATCAGAAAGAGACAGAGCAAAAGGAAAAGAGGAGGAAGCTCTCAAAATGGGGTGTCATCATGGCTCAGGAACTATGAAGGGAAGTTGTATGGGAAGGATATGAAGTCATTATTCAGGTGCATGAAACAAGTTTTTAAAAAGCAGAGAGCAGCCCTCCCTCCAGCAAAACATTTGCATTTGTGGTTGACCACACATTTGAAAGCATCCTAAACACTGTAACAATGTCAACAGAGCATACTGACCATCGATCTTTTTAAACGGCCTTGGATCCATTTCTTTTCTCCAAAGACTAAGCCTTGTCAAGCCAACCCACAGGATGATTTAATATTTGATTTAAAGCTAAAAGGTATTTAAAAATCAGGGCTGACATGACTACAGATGTATTCAGTAAAGGGAAAGAACTACTAATCCCAGGAACCACTGGGGATGATGTAATAGAATTAGTGATGATGGTACAATATAAAACTTCGTAAATGTATTTATTTATTTTTTACCAACTACATTGCAAAATATTTAAATACAAACAAATATTGAAACATAATACTACACAAGTTGTTTGAAAGTCTAATCTAGTCTCTATTTATATAATTCACAATGCTTTAGGTGTGGATAGATTGGGTTCCACTTCTCTGATTGGTGGATCTAATTTAAAGGAATAGTTGCCCGAAAATGAAAATTTGCTTAAATATTACTCACTCTCAGGCCATCTAAGATGTAGATGAGTTTGTTTTTTCATCGGAACAGATTTGGACAAATTTAGCATTAGCTCACAAGCCAATTAATTGATCCTCTGCAGTGAATGGGTGCCGTCAGCAAGAGAGTCCAAACAGCTGATAAAAATATCACAATAATCCACAAGTAATCCATGTGACTTCAGTCCATCAGTTAGTCTTGTGAAGTTAAAATCTGTGTGTGTTTGTAAGAAACAAATCCATTATTAAAAGGTTTTTATCTTCAAACCGTTGCTTCCAGCTAAAATACAAGTCCATAATCCATAATATTACTTTTTTCAGTTCTCTAAATCTGTTCCGATGAAGAAACAAACTCACCTACATCTTGAATGGCCTGATAGTGAGTAATTTTTTCAGCAAATTTTCATTTTTGCATGAACTATTTTTCCAAGGATTGGGGGTCGTGTAATACTTCACCAATAATTAAATACTTCACACACTAAACACACTGCTCTGGTGAAAATAAATAATATTAGAAATACTAAACGAACTTCTCAGCTAATGGTAGATCAGTCATGAATAAGTAAATTGCTCAAAATAATTTTCTCTGATTTTTATTCCCAGAACCCTCTAAAAAGGCTTATAAGATCATGCATTAATTGATCAATATGAAAAGCTCTCATGTTTTTAGTGTAAATGCATTGTAAATAAATACATAATTAACACTTTTAACAGTTTCTTCCTTCCTAACAGATTAGAGAGAGAAAAAATAAACTGTGGTTCTTTAAATAGGCAGTGACCAGTCCTTTACAAACCCACAACACAATATAAACACACAAAATAATGGGCCAGTAGTTCCTGCCAAGCAGAACAGTTGGAGGACTCATGAGTGTTGGTTCCCAGATCTCAAGAGACGTGTGCTTTTCTTCTGCTTGGGTTGATAACTGATTTTGGACACAATCCTCATATGAACAGTCTAACATATGTGCCACCATCCTTCCATTATGCAAAGGAATATTAGACTTGCAAATTCAAGTATGTGCTATACTGGTATTGGTAATGATAAAATTATTATAAACAAGGAAGTAGTGCATTCACTCGCATAAAGAGTGGTGTTTATGTAGGCCACAAACATCTGTGAGTGGTTTCCACTTGATGAAGTTGTTGAGGACACTAAAGTCTGACAACTACATAAACACCCTCATTCCCACTTTATACTTCTCATCTGTGAACATAAATTGAGGTCATGTTAAGCCTTATTTGTACAAACCTACCGTAGTTTATTATTGTACACACAGTGAGAAGTTTTGTCTATAATATGGCTGAAAAAATAAACCAGACAGCTGATGTCTGGGGCCCCAGCCAGCAATAAATCAGTGGAGGTTTAGATTAGTGAAAAGAAGCTTATGAGTTAGTTTAGGGGGCGGGACAAGACGGTGTGTAAGAGAGAGAATGGGGTGTCTGGATTAGCCCTCAAAGAGCTGCAGGCAGAGTTTCAGTACAAACCAGCCAGAGGACAACAGCTTGGATTACTGTGTAACTATTAAGAAACACTGATGAACTCATCTGTTGCATGCATGCAATACTCATCTCACAATTGCATGACCAGAAATTCACACATTCACTGTATGTACACTCCTAAAATCAAATTCAGGCTCTGATTTATTAATACACACTCTTGTAACGCACAGTTTATCAGAGAATGTTATATTAATGAAAAATGTTTGTCTCAGTAATATTGTTTCTAAAATGTATTAACCTGTTCTGTTTCTGAAACGACTTTCCTTGATGTCACCAATCCCTTATCTCACTCCAACCATTCTCACAATCCAATAATTTCCCAATAAATCTTTCTTTATTTTTTTACTTTATATCCCGATTCTCTCAAAAATATGAATTAAAATGGGTAGAAAATTCATTTAATGTTGATTTAAATCCTCAAATACATTATAACTGAACACATTTTGTGGATCTATTCTGCTTTTTGTGTTCAGAATCTTTCTGTGATAGGCAGAGTTCTTCTCCAGACAGGTGGCACACTTTCTTAACGTGCACCAATTTAAAAAGATACAGGTAGTTCACCTAAAAATAGATCAGCCTCATGTCATTTAATACCTGTATTACTTTCTTTCTTCTGCAGAAGACAAAAGAAGATATTTTGAAGAATATTTAAGAGTTTTGTCCATACAATGAAAGTCAGTGGTGTCCAAAACAATGTAAGAAAAACAACAACAGTCATTTATCAAAATATGCTTCTTTGCATTTTGAAACAACATGAGGAGTAAATAAACGACAGAATTTACATTTTTTGGTGAACTATCCCTTTAACACAGATTCACTCCCCAAATGTAACATCAAACTATGTTGACAACCAACTCATGATGAACAATTACTGAAACTGAACATTACCTTTAGTTGGCCAAAACCAATACTTCCGACGATGCTTCATTTTTCTCAATCCATTCCCCATGATATGCTGTTTTGTGATTACATGAATGCAGCTTTCCTACTCATCAACAGATTCATTTTTATATCTCAACCGGGTGAGAATCAGAGTTCATTCAACAGCCTCCTCTCCATTCTCTGACAAGCAACTGCTACTTTCTCTCCCAGAGTCACGGTGAAACTTCTCATTGCTGGCATGCTGGAGCTCATTAAAGTGAGAACCATTGGATCACCTACCGGAGGCAGTGCGGTGGAGGAGAGCTTTCCTGAGGCCAGAGCCCAGACAATCCATCACTTTCCATCAGCGGGACTTTACAACACAGAGAAAATGAGTTAAAGACACTGATGGAAGCGCAGGGAAGAATCCAGGGGTTCCATAAAAAGACTGACGAGAAAGCAGGGGGAGAAAGTGAAGCCCGGCTTCCTGTAGATGAAGAATGGACAAAAATATCCACTGTATCGCCACTTCCTCTCTCATTCCCTCTTGTGCTCACCTCTAAAAAAGCAGTCCAAACGTTTCCCTAATGAAAGACGAAGGATTTTTGCAAAAATCTTTTTGCTTAAAAGCCAAAGAATCCTAATATCCTGTTAAGATTCCAAGTTCTTCAGTGTTTTTTCATTCATTGATGTCAGTTGGAGAAATGTAGATGTTTTATGGCCTCCAGGATTTTCCATTAAATCTTGAGTCCAGTAAGACTCCAGTAGGTAGTTGAAAGAGGCTTCTGGTGCAGAAAGTCTCCAAAAATGAGTCTGTCCTAGGCATAATGTTCAAAGTACAGGATTGCCCCATTCCTCCACCCCGAGGGGGGGAAACTCTAGACAAAAAAAATCAGGAAACTCCAGCCCTTTGCGGTGTTTACTAAGGAGCTGAGTTGATCAAGAGGAAAAGGGCATGGGCAGGACTGCCCTGGGTGGAGGGGTGCATTACGTAATGCTCCATTACTATTACTGCCACAATAATTCTCATAGGTAAACATAGCAGAGATCTGACCTGAGTGAGCCTTGAGTCAACTAAGGGTGAAATCAATCATCAATCTTGAAGTCTCTATAGTCAGGAAGAAATGAAACGAAGGAAATTACAGATTACCCTTTTGAGTATGTTCCTGATTTCTCACTACCAAACCTAGACCATCTTTTAAACCCAATTACCAGCCTACTGTATGATATGACTAACACAAGACCTTGCAACACCCCTGTCTGCTGTGCATTGTGTTCTTCACAATAGGCAAGATAGGAATTCACCCTCCCGTCATCAGAACCGGAGTAGAAATTTTCCCTCTCTGACGGGAAGTGCGTCGGATTTCGGATTGACCTTGCCTACAGGACATTCCCATGCATGTAAACAAACCCTTAACCCCTCCTCTGAACATTTACATGGGAAATATGGAGTTATTTCTAATTTTGTCTTTGTTAAAACTACACTTTTTTTTCAGTAGTCATTACTCTAGTCTTCAGTTTCACATGATCCTTCACTTTTAATAAATTTAAGGCATCATCTGTTAGAAAATCTCACTAACACCTGTGTGTGTGTGTATGTATATATATATACACATACTGTGTGACATATACTGTGTCAACACACACAGCAGAAGCTACACTTAACACAAAGTCTTTAATGTGTCAATTTAGAAATAACATTAGAAATGTCCATTAGGCTCTAGGCAATGTTGAGAGGTCGCAAAAACCCTTTTTTGGTATTATACTGCCATCTGCTGGATATTTCTACATGTACAGTATATCTGCCTCGAAAAAGCCCGTTCGAGTAACATATCTAAAAAGATAAGGTAGATAAGGTGTCAATTCCATGTTGATATGACCGTAATTATTTTACACTAGATCTGAGTGTTATAGTTGAAATTATGTCTCATTTCCTGTGGCTGTATCTCGATGTCCTCAAATATTTACTAGAGGATAATGGAGGGTGTGTATCATGAGTTATTTATAGCCCCTCTCTCACACATCACAAACTGCAGCTCTACTAGTGCAGAATACACCAATCACAACCAAATAAAGCCCGATAAGCTCTGATGATGTTACGATAACAGGTCCGTCTCACCTGACTCTGAACTCCTAAAACACTGAACTTCAGTGTCACAGAGGAAGCATGAGATTCAGCGGAGCACCACAGAAAATTAATAGTTAACTTTAATAACAGCACACACTTGTGTTAGTGCACTCCAAAAATAGTTGTTACTCAAATCCTAAAAGTTTAAAGAGAAAGCATTTCTATCTAGTTTCTATCTATTACAATTTTTATTTATCTATTTCTTTATTTATTTTGCAGGAAATAGCTTCCAAAGATCCCTGTTCTTTTTCTGTTCATGTGCACTATCAACTCTATTGTTTAAATAAACTGAACATGAGAGAAGCCCGATCATTTCTTCAGATTAAGTTACTGTATTGTGAGAATGCAAAGGCATGGTTGGCAGTTTCAAATGCAAGTAGACAAACCCACACACACTAGTTGATAAAACATTAAAAAGTACACACTTTCCTTGTTTCTATTTTATTCATAAACAAAGAGCAAAAGAAAAACTGTATTTTCTTTTCCTGCCAGTTGGTGGTGATTCCATATGTAACAGCAAAGGTGTTTTTCCCCTTTCCCTAAATCACCCTCTGCCTCCATTTATGGAGATTACCACGATTAAAATCAAATTACAATGATTACAACACAACATTAAAAAACCTTTGGAGCCTGATTTCTTGAGATTTAAAAATGTAGACAACGTCGACAAAAAGTAAGCCTAAGAAGCATATTTAAAGAGAGACCAAATAAATAAATAACATACATTGATATATATATATGTGTGTATATGTGTGACCCTGGACCACAAAACCAGTCTTAAGTGTCAATTTTTCAAATCTGGAGTCTGAGGGTGCAAAAAAAAATCAAAATATTGAGAAAATCGCCTTTAAAGTTGTCCAAATGAAGTTCTTAGTAATGCATATTACTAATCAAAAATACATTTTTATATATTTATGGTAAGAAGTTTACAAAATATCTTCATGGAACATGATCTTTACTTAATATCCTAATGATTTTTGGCATAAAAGAAAAATTTATAATTTTGACCCATACAATGTATTTTTGGCTATTGCTACAAATATACCCCAGAGACTTAAAACTGGTTTTGTGGTCCAGGGTCACGTATATATATATATATATATATATATATATATATATATATATATATATATATATAAATATAAAATCACTTTTGTAAATTTAATTTGATGCAGCAGACACCAAAATTTGGTCTTTGAGATATATATATATATATATATATACAGTGAGGAAAATAAGTATTTGAACACCCTGCTATTTTGCAAGTTCTCCCACTTAGAAATCATGGAGGGTCTGAAATTGTCATCGTAGGTGCATGTCCACTGTGAGAGACATAATCTAAAAAAAATCCAGAAATCACAATGTATGATTTTTAACTATTTATTTGTATGATACAGCTGCAAATAAGTATTTGAACACCTGTCTATCAGCTAGAATTCTGACCCTCAAAGACCTGTTAGTCTGCCTTTAAAATGTCCACCTCCACTCCATTTATTATCCTAAATTAGATGCACCTGTTTGAGGTCGTTAGCTGCATAAAGACACCTGTCCACCCCATACAATCAGTAAGAATCCAACTACTAACATGGCCAAGACCAAAGAGCTGTCCAAAGACACTAGAGACAAAATTGTACACCTCCACAAGGCTGGAAAGGGCTACGGGAAATTGCCAAGCAGCTTGGTGAAAAAGGTCCACTGTTGGAGCAATCATTAGAAAATGGAAGAAGCTAAACATGACTGTCAATCTCCCTCGGACTGGGGCTCCATGCAAGATCTCACCTCGTGGGGTCTCAATGATCCTAAGAAAGGTGAGAAATCAGCCCAGAACTACGGGAGGAGCTGGTCAATGACCTGAAAAGAGCTGGGACCACCGTTTCCAAGGTTACTGTTGGTAATACACTAAGGCGTCATGGTTTGAAATCATGCATGGCACGGAAGGTTCCCCTGCTTAAACCAGCACATGTCCAGGCCCAACTTAAGTTTGCCAATGACCATTTGGATGATCCAGAGGAGTCATGGGAGAAAGTCATGTGGTCAGATGAGACCAAAATAGAACTTTTGGTCATAATTCCACTAAACGTGTTTGGAGGAAGAAGAATGATGAGTACCATCCAAGAACACCATCCCTACTGTGAAGCATGGGGTGGTAGCATCATCTTTGGGGTGTTTTTCTGCACATGGGACAGGCGACTGCACTGTATTAAGGAGAGGATGACCGGGGCCATGTATTGCGAGATTTTGGGGAACAACCTCCTTCCCTCAGTTAGAGCATTGAAGATGGGTCGAGGCTGGGTCTTCCAACATGACAATGACCGAAGCACACAGCCAGGATAACCAAGGAGTGGCTCTGTAAGAAGCATATCAAGGTTCTGGCGTGGCCTAGCCAGTCTCAGACCTAAACCCAATAGAGAATCTTTGGAGGAGCTCAAACTCCGTGTTTCTCAGCGACAGGCCAGAAACCTGACTGATCTAGAGAAGATCTGTGTGGAGGTGGGCCAAAATCCCTCCTGCAGTGTGTGCAAACCTGGTGAAAAACTACAGGAAACGTTTGACCTCTGTAATTGCAAACAAAGGCTACTGTACCAAATATTAACATTGATTTTCTCAGGTGTTCAAATACTTATTTGCAGCTGTATCATACAAATAAATAGTTAAAAAAATCATACATTGTGATTTCTGGATTTTTTTTTTTAGATTATGTCTCTCACAGTGGACATGCACCTACGATGACAATTTCAGACCTCTATGATTTCTAAGTGGGAGAACTTGCAAAATAGCAGGGTGTTCAAATACTTATTTTCCTCACTGTATATATATATATATATAGAAAGAATACACACACACGTTTGTTTTTGTGAAAAGTGGGGACATCCCATAGGCGTAATGGTTTTTATACTGTACAAACTGTGTGTGCTACTGCCTTACACCAACCCTACACCTAAACCTACCCCTTACAGGAAACTGTGCTATTTCAGATTTTCAATACACTCCATTCTGTGAGATTTATAAGTGTTTTGAAAAGTGGGGACATGGGGTAATGTCCTGAAAAATCACCTTCTCCTTGTAAGACCTATGTCATACCCTTGTCATTATACAAATTTATGTCCTCATTTGTCACAAAAACGCGCGCACACAGACATTATATATATGTGTGTGTGTGTGTATGATAATTGATAGTCTGCTAATCGCTAATATAATATAATGTTGAAAAATAAGAGCAATGTTTTTAGCATATATAATCCAGCTTCTAATTTCAAACTCCCAGCAGACATCAACAATAATGTAACTCAGTGAGTTCCTCATGCTCATTCTGATTCACTGGGCAGTCAAGCTCACAGGTGCAGAAAGTGGAACTTCATCGATAAATGAGACCCACTGCAGCCTCATTAATAAGAGTTATCTGGACTGACAATAGTGAATAGCCAGCCACAAGGATAAATACTGTATTATAGATAAAATAAATCATTGTTGATTTTTTACTTTTTGCTTAATCTAAGCAACATAAAAATATAACCTTAAAACTGAATTGCTATGCAACATTATCCAAAGAACCACAATGTTTTACTGTCACTGAAAGGCAAAATCTGCATTGGCATTCACCCAGTCACAGACACACTGGACTCTATGGCACCAATTGACTTTTTTACATAAGCGGCTGTGTTGTGCTATGCAGAGTAGTCTTGATGGTATAGGAAGTTATTCCTAAACAACACATACTGACTAATAGATTTAAAATATATCTAATAGACCGCAGCATGACAGCAATACTCCTGCACATTCCTTATCCTTAAACTACAGAATTATGCAGGCCAGTTCATACCAAGTCAGAGATGAGACATGTCATTATTGCAAACACTATAACACAACTCGTTGGGACTTGTTCACGCTCATATCCTGAGCTTTCAGTACAAACAGAGCTTTATTCCCTGGAAGAAAATGGAGTCTGGCATGTATTCCAATGCATTTTCCATGTTTTGCCAAATCTCTTGTGTGCTGTCAGAGATTAAGGCAACCCACGGTGATGAACTTGAGCATGAAAAGATTGTCTGAGCTGTTTTTATATAAACCTAAGAAATACAATGAACAATCAGGATCAGGACCAAAGGATTCATGGCTTTCATTTTTATCTAGCACTGCATCATTCTTTCCAAAAGGACCTTATAACCTCCTCCATAACTTTACAGTGTTGTTTACACATCATATAGGCCATATGTTCATCATAATGTCAAATATATTAATCAATAAATCAAATATGCATACATTTTGCAGGTATAAAATCATGGGCTGATGATATGACGATATAGTACAATAGCGTAGAAGAGATATAGGCCTGGTTTCACAGTCAGTTTAGACTAAACCAGGATTAGGCCATAGATCAATTAGGACATTTAAGTAATTTTTATAAACGTGCTTTAGAAAAAAAAAAAAAACAAACAAAAAAAAAAACATTACTGCTGTGCATTCTGAGACAAAATAAAGGCATTGATATATTTTAAGATCAGTCAGAGCAAGTTTCTTTCAGCTGAAACAGTTCAGACTTAGATTTTAGTTTGGGACTAGGTTTAAACCTTGTCTGTGAAACCGGGGGATAATGTGTCAATCGATATAGATTTTGTAACATGTTGCCATTTCTAATATTTCCAGGTTGACAGAAGAAAATATTGCCACAAATTCCAAAACTATGTTCTTTAAGTTGCGTAGAAACACTCAAAAGCTGGGCTGACAAAATTATCCCTGAAACAAATGCATCCAGTGTTTCGGACGTTTGGCATGAGGAAGATAAGCCCATAAACGGACTATCCGCTCTCACCTGACCGCTTCACTCACCTGAGGATTCCGGGCATTCGTCCGCCGACGAACCTGCTGTCTGCTTCGGTTTTGACTTCCTCCGGATAGCGTTTCTCCTCAATTCACTCATGTTTTCATTAGTTCGTTCCAACATTTAAAATACTTGGTTTACAAATTGAATCCTTTGTACGTAAATAACGGGTGTTTTACGTCCACGCAGCATTTCGGGCTAAGTCCACGTTTTAAGCGTCTGCAGCCGTAGGAACTTTGTAGTGTTTCGCAAAAGTAAAGCGAAACGCTTGGGTTTAGTGTTTTCCTCAGAATCTTTGGCTCTTACAGCAGTACACTGTTCTGAGCCAGTCATTATCGCTCTATCAGCCCATATCACCGCCCTCTGATAGCACGATTGGTCCAGTCATTTCCTCTGTGCTCTTACCTCCTACTGTATATTTTGATTCACCGACCTCAAAACATTAGTTTGTGGAATTATTGATTCATCTCAGTGAGTCGAATCGTTTGAATCCGTTTACCTAAACTGCTTAGCCAATGAAATTAGAGAACCGCTGTTGTGGCGAATTTTGACTCCTTGCCAGGGGATTATCTGCATTGAAGAACTGCAACTATACAAAAACTATCAAAGGTTATGAAATAAAATAAATATGAATGAGTACAATATTAAAATTAAGTAGGGTTAGCCAGTAATTTTCACTGTGTTCTGACCTCCAGCTGTATTTTGGCTTGAAAACACTATTGGTGATCCAATTAATTGTTGCATAATGTTATTTGGGATTATCTGAATTGAACAACTGTACAGTAACTAGGCAAAATTGCAACAAGCAAAATTAAATTATTTAATAAATAATACATATATATGAATACATTGTTTTTAAATTATTAAGTGCAATTGGTTAGTCATTTCCTCTGTGCTGTCCTACTGCTTTTGATTCACTTAAGTGAGTCGAATCTTTTGAACCTGTTCACCTAAACACCTCTTAGCCAATCAAATTAGAGGATCGGAACTAACGGTTGCATTTTGGGATTATTAAAAATGATCATTACCTATTAAAATTCAAAGGACTACACAATTACAATAAATTGCTAAATAAACTTTAAAGAGAAAAAATTACAATACATGTTTTTATTTATTGGACTAGACCAAAGTGCAAACACAAATGTGAATCACACACCGTCTCTTAAAAAAAATTAGGACAGGACTCAACAAATGCTGTTTTTAAATTTTATTTCACAAAAAACTATGTGGCTTATGACTGTATACACATAAAAATATCCTGCGGCAAGGTCATGCTTTCACCAGTACACACCATGTGACGTTGTGGGTGTTATTCAGTAAATTTCACTTCAGAGGCAACAAATATACCACAATGTGTAGTCAATAAAACTGAAACTGCTCTTGTCTCATTGAAAATACTCAATACGAATGAATATAGTCTTAAACGCCAAATGAATGGGTTAGACTGAACAGAAACTGAGAACTGGGAGCCTAAAGAGATTGTGAATGAAACCATTGATCTTATATCCTTCTTTGCATGTCATTAAACAGACTAAGCTTTGTTCTAGTTCCACAATGGATACAGTTATGCTTTGAGAAGCGTCTGATGGATTCTTCATTCTAGGCCCATCAATAACCTTTCAGTCAATCATTGAGACTGAAAATGTGTTTTTGTGGTTTGCTGCTGTATAAAAACAATGCCATCTGATATTTCTCCTTGTCCTGCTGGTACAAATCAAGGCATGATTGGAGGACAGATGACCAAATGACATGAAGACGATCCTGTGCCTGTTTCAAAATGCATAGATAAATGTGTTTGTGCTTTATACAGGGTAAAGGTTAGATATAACTTGAACAGAAAATGAAAATGAGAGATTCTATAGTGAATATGGGATAGAGTAAATAGGGCTTGTATGCTGTTTTTGGAGCAGATCTGAGAATAATAAACCCACATCATGTTCAAATTTAGCAGCGCACTGGGATCAAGCCTCACTCAAGCTACAACTCCACTCCCTCTAACATGATTTTTGCCCAACGGGCACTGAACTAGGCCTATATGTCCTATCTGACATCACTTCGGCAATAAAAAAGAGAATTCAGGTATAAAATATAATCTTTATGCATTGCAGTAAACTGTTAAAAAAAGGACAAAGAAACAAATTCCATGTGCAATGACGTTAGAAAAGCTGAGATTTGCAAAACTCAATCGTAGTATCACTGTAATGCAAACATCACCTCAGGAGCTTGAAGGTCAAAATCAAAGTCACTCAAATGTTACACTGAAAATTGTTTCTACTTATTGAAAATTATGTGCACATGTCTCTCAGTAATTCATTTTATCTTTCTATCAAACTTTTTTGTGCATCAAAGATTGAAAATATTAGTTTTGAGACTGATAGAAAGAGTCACCTTGCATCCCATAATACTCCTGGGTTGATGTAATTAATAAAAATTTTTGTGGTTTAAAAGTGTAAATTTAAGAAAAACTGCATTCATATCCAAAATCATATTCATATTAAAATAATCAGACACAACACGCATCATATTTTAAAATAAACAAACAAAAACACAATTAAATAAAGTAATAAATAGATAAATAAATAAGTATACATCAGTCCATTTCCGTTTGCTCTCATCTCACTCAGGATGATAATTAGTGCGTTCACAATAGGCATCACTGAATAATTCATCCAATTTCAGTAACTGGGCGGGAAATTAGGGCGGGCCCCTCTGGGATCACACATAGAGAAGAGCGTCTGATTGGCTGGAGGTCATGATTGACCTGATGTGCCCCGTCTCTGTGAGGATTGGTCACTGTTAGAGTCCGACGACAGGAGGCTAAGGGCCAAAAAGATGAGAATGATGGGCCAGACAGTTGAAAGGATCACATGGAAGTCTGGAGTTGGCTGCAGTCATCTGGTCCTCTTGAAGAGCTATAGGACTACCAAGAGACAAACGACACAGCCAGAAGGGAGAGAAAACAGAAACAGTGGCCGTGAGTAGGTGTAAAATCAAATCGCCATATCCTGTTTCCTATTAAACTGGAGCGACTGTTGTAGTGGAAAAAACACAGTTCACTAATTCAGACATAAACATTAACTCACTAACTTTTGACAGACACACAAGAGGCACATGCAAAAGCAAGTAGCTTTTAAGAGGCAAAGTTGTATGGGACGAAAGGAATGTTGTCTATAATTGACAGCTCGGGATGAGAGGGTGATGAAAGGATGCTGGGCATCTCAGTTTTATTTTTGTCAAAAGGTCAAAAGTTTGGAATAATTACGAATTTTAATGCATTTATTTGATCAAAAATACAGTAGAAACCGTATTATTGTGAAACATTATTGAAACTGTTCAAAATTTGAATATATTTTAAAATACAGTTTAGTCTTGCGATGGCAAAGCTGAATTTTCAGCAGGTATTATTTTAGCCTTCAGTGTCACATGATCCAGAAATTATTCTAATATGCTGATTTGGTGTTTAAGAAATATTTCTTATTAATAAGAATATTGAAAATTTATTTTTGTGGAAACCATGATACACTACCATTCAAAAGGTAGTGGTACGTAGGATTTAAAAAAGAAAAAGAAAAGGAAATGAATGCTTTAATTCAGCAATGACATGTTTAACAAGTGTTTATAATGTTACAAAAGATTTATATTTCAAAGAAATGCTGTAATAAATGCTAAATATCTGAGCACCAATGTGACACTGAAGAATGGAGTAATGAAGATTCACGGGAATAAATGACATTTGAAAATATATTCATACTGTATAAATAAAAAGTTATTTTAAATTGAAATAATATTTCACTAATACTTTTTTTGATCAAATAAATGCAGCATTGGTGAGCGTAAGAGACCTTATTTAAATACATGAAAAAAAACACTAATTATGACAAGCTTATGTCTGGTGGTGTATATCAATTGTATTGTAAAAGTGTGAGCAAGTGGGTGGATGTTGTTAACAACTTGTGAATGCGTGCCATCTTTTTCTGTTAGAAATAGAGTGAGAAAGGAAGCAAGTAGAGCGCGAGTTCCTCCGAAGGACGGGTTACCTGTGGCCCGTGGATGCCCTCCCGCGCCTCAGTTGTGGGGAGGTTGGCGGTACTGAGGCAGCAGGCTGCTGACAATCTAAGAGAGACTGATAAATTAGACAGATATACAGAGGTGTGACAGTCAGGGTTAGTGACACAAACACAGACAGAGACGAGTAGTCAACTCGCCGGAAATGGCAGCAATGGTCTAACTAGAGTGTGATTCTATTTGTTAATCTCATGCAGAATCACACTTAAAATGAACAAAAAGAGCATGTAGAATGAGAGAAAAATTATTACAAACATTCAACTGTGTACATTCATGAGGAATGCCAGGTATAACAATGGAAGGAAAGCAAGATGGAACCACCTTCTGTTTGCTAAACAGAGATACACTACTGATCAAATGTTTGAGGCCGGTAAGAATTTTGAAATGTTTTTGAAAAAGTTCTTATGCACACCAAGGCTGCATTTATGTGATCAAAAAAATATTGTGAAATATTATTACAATTGAAAATACCTGTTTTATGTTTTAAAACAAAATTAAGTGTAAATTGTGATTATATTTAGTCTTCAGTGTCACACAATCCTTCAGAAATCATTCTAATATGCTTCTTTGGTGCTCACATTTCTTATCTACACATTAATTATTATTATTAGTTGCACTGCTTAATATTTCTGTAGAAAAAAAAAATCATTGTTTTTCTTTGATGAAAAAAAGTTCATATTGAACAGCATTTATTTGAAATAGAAATATTTTGCAACATTATAAATGTCCTTACTGTCATTTTGATCGATTTAATGCATCCGTGCTAAATAAAAGTATTAATTTCTTTAAAAAAAAAAGTCTTTCTGAGCTCAAACTTTTAAACAGTAGTGTATGTGTCAGGTGCAAATGATATGCAGTGTTGCTGCTTTGTTAATGAGAGCGTGCAAACACACATATATTTATACATTTGACAAGACAAAAAGTAATATCGAAAACATTGATTCTGTCTAGCTAAGAGCACATATACACAAGACATTTTTAAAAATAAGATTTTTTTTCTTTTTCCCATTCACACTCCAGTGTGAGTAGTTCTTGTCGTGATTCTGGGGTGTCGTGGGTGGTTATCTGGGAGTTGCTATATGCAGCCAGACTATGTGTTTTTGGTGGGCGGTTGGTTGTATAAATGCATTAGTGACATAACCATCTCTATATTGTAAACAATTACAGCGCCAAAGTCAAAAATTCAATAAAATTTTATTTGAATCAGAAGGAAAATACTGCTGTTGTTGGGATACATTTTGATCACCATGGGCAAACCAGCATTTGACACATTCGGTAATAATTGTGAAATGTAGAAACACTGACACCTACAGGCAGAAAATGGATGCATCCACTGCTCTTTTATGGACATCTTCAGGAACAATAAAGAGAGTTTTTTTTTTTTAGGATTCTGGGTACTGTCACTATTGTAAAAACAAACTGTTTCAACAAACTTTAGAAACTATAACAGTGTTACACCTCGTGAATGTGATACATTTATTTGACATACATTATGTCATATTATGATATGACTGTTTAAATGTTATTCTCAATTTTGTTAAACCTTTCCTTACATATAGGGGAAAAATGGTCAACTGCTATTTTATTTCTTAATGCTGAGCCCTGGTGACACCGGTGAAGCGGATCAGACTGGTTTCCATTACACTACAGTAGAACTCCATGATTTACAAATGTATCAACTGAGTCACATCATACACAATATACATGTCACATGTCTTTAAGCAAGGCACAGGAAACAGCAATATTACAAAGCTAAACTCGAACTGAAATCTCTCCAATAAGAAGAAGAAGAAAAAACACCTCTCATTTCCAGAGGCTTGTCTATGCATGTAATGTAACCGCTGTCTATCATCAGATCTGTATGAACTGCATCTCGGTCAGCCTTGCAATGCTAACACAATGTTCTGATGTTCTGTACAGCCTTCAACTGCTGACCTTGTCAAATGCTTTTTGCCCCACAGCTTCTTAAAAGAATGCCATTCTACAAAACGAGTGCCTTTTTTGTATTATTAAATGCAGGGTGTGTTATATATACACATTACATATTATATACACTTAAAAATGACTGTAAGATGTAAAAGTTGTCATCTGTTTTTTTGTTGTTAATTTTTTTTGCCAAATTACCAAATCCTTATATTTTGATGAAAAAATATATGTGAATAAAAAGTTGCAGTACTTTCTCTATGATATCTCTATAATCTATAAACAATAGATTTTAGTTTAGTCATAACAAAATTAAATATGGTCTGTTATGTTTGTCAGTAGGGGCCAATCTTAAACTGTCACCATTATTTTCTATAAAAAATTACAATTAAATGATCTAATACACACCTTCCAATGTTAAATCTATAAGCAAAGGGATTAATTAAAATGTCATATTAAAATGTGGTAAAACTGTCCACCCTGTTACCCACTGTTAACCTTGTTAAAATGCATTAAAAATCATAAATCTAATTTGAGATGGAACAATACAATTAATAAAAACGTAAACACATTATGTTGATTCAGAAATGTACTAAAAACGTTCAGAAATTCACAAAAAATGTCCCTGCCAAACTGGAAAGGCACCCGTTCCATAGAATGACTCATGGTATAATGAATGACACATTTGATGTGGCTCTGTATTTTACAGCTCATTGAAATGCAGTAGCTGGGCAGCAAATGCAACACGTCCTTGCATTTGCATATGGCAGATCCTGCATTGCCATATGCTGTGTCCATGAATAGAACAGCTCTCGCTGGCACATTTTATCATACAGGGTGTGTTGGGATCAACTGAGCATTTTCTGTTAGCTAGCAAAGCAGTTTGCATTTATCTTTAAAATAGGTTTAATGTGATTATACTGTACAGGAGCTACTACTTATGATTTCAGTATACAGCACTTTGAAAGACTTACAAGGCTTGATGATTACACAAAGGCCAAAGTAAATGTTCTATTCTTCAGTGCACACTGTTGCCAGTGGATGGAGCTGTAGTTATGTCAGATGTGCTATTTGCCAATGCAAAAATAACTGAAAACTCCATCACACAAACTAACTGCTTTGCATGCAGTATGTAGCACTCATTTCTTCAAGCCATAAAATGGAAGCGCACATGCAGGAATTATATTCTAAAAGAGACATGCACCAATCAATACCTGTTTTGCGTTATAGAATAATGCTTCCAGCATGATCCAAATACTGATGCAGATTCCAAAAACTGTGTTTACCAAAAACAGTTTTCTTACCCAGGCCGCAAAAAAGGACATCAAGCATTGTGCATTTTTTTTTTTTTATTATTATTATTTAATCTTATTTTTATACCCAGACAACATTATCTCACAAAGCCATGTAACTCAAGTGCACTATCGGTCAAAAGTTTGGAATAATTATGATTTTTTAATGTTTTAGAAAAAAGTCAGAAAACATCCTAATGTGCTGATTTGGTGCTCAGGAAAAAAGTCTTAATATTATTGATGTTAAAAACTTCTGCTTAATATTTTTTGTGAATTCTGTAATAATTTTTTTTTTTTGATGAATACAAAGTTTGAAAGAAGAGTATTTATTTGAAAAATTAATTTTGTAACATTATAAATTGAATGTGTTCTCGCTGAATAAAAGTATTAAGTAAAAATATTAAGCAGCACAATTGTTTTCAACGCTGATAATAATACGAATTGCTTCTTGAGCCGCAAATCAGCATATTAGAATGATTTCTGAAGGATCATGTGACACTGAAGACTGAAAATTCAGCTCTGCGATCTCAGGAATAAATAACATTTTAAAATATATTAAATTGTAATAGTATTTCACCAGATGACTGTATTTTTGAACAAATAAAAGGTGAGCATAAGAGAATTCTTTCAAAAACATTCAAAAATGACCGATAGTGTATTTCTAGAGTTGGCAAAACATAATTCTGTTCAGAATGAATTAGTTGAAATTTCAAGTAGTATCAATAAAAAAGTCTCTAAATCTATCCCTGAGTTGAATCATACGCTCCAAGCAGTCACATCAGATAGAAACCAGTCTGTCCTTAAACCGTGTCACCTACTGAGGGTCACCATTAGGGATTCTGGGAGTCCCAGGCTGGACTAGAGAGGTTCTTGAAGCGGCCGAAGGTGTGAACTGAGTCACATTGGAGCGCATGCGAGATCTCACGGAACGTGGCGACGGCTGCCGAGAGCCCAGGACAGGAGAACGGTAGGGGGAAGTAGGAGCAGATCTGGGAACGTGAGCATCAGAGTCTCCGCTATGAATAACATGACAAAACTCAGTACTTAGCGTCTCTGGGTCTAAAACTAAAGTCTGAGTGCCCAGTTTCCACTGCGACTGGCCGAGGAAAAACGGCTGGGCTGAGGAGGTCCAGGAGGAGGAGGATGGAGCAGGGACATCCAGTGAAGGAGAGCTACTGGCTGATGCAATCATATTGTTTTGGAATAGACAGGAAGGGGGTTTTGAAACCGATGCAGTGGGACTAGGGGGAGCAGTGAGTGCAGTTCGATGACTTACTTTTTGAGAGCTGCTCTTAATTTTTGACACTTTCCCTCCACGGCCACAGTGCGACTGCTCGTGGTCAAACTCTAGGTCCTCGAGGCGCTGGGTGAGGGCCAGTTTCTGCTGAATAGCCATTCGCAGGAGAGAGTTCAGAGTCTTCTTTTCATCTTCTGCAGCAGCCAGCTGCCTCTGCATCTCATCCAGCTGAGTTACGTACTCATCACATCTAGACAAAGAGGACAAGAGAACATAAAACATCAGAACACACTGTACAAGTATTATCTTGAATAATTACAACATACTTTACTACTGTGTGAAACAGAATATTCAGCCTTAAAAATATAGTGAAGAACTTGATTTTGACCATTTTAAGTCATTAGATTCCTGAACAAATGGCTTTAAATGTCAGTTATTTTTAGTAAAAAATTTGTTGTGTACATTTTGCTTTTTAGTTGTATTTTTACAAATATTCATTAAATATGTTGCCACTGTTTTTTAATTTGTTGTTTAGTATGGTTGTTTTATATAATGTATAATTAAGGCCAATTATTGCTATTTATTTGCATTTATTTATCAATAAAACACCATTTTGTAATTTTTAAAAAAAAAATTTCACTTTAATTTTTTTAAATGTTAGTCCCCAGCTGACAAAAATATGTTCTAAGGACATTTTGCTAACGTTTCATTAAGTTACGAAAATATTCTGAATGCTCTCTGAGCGTTTAAACCGTTCAGTTTTTTAAATGTTTAAAACCATTTTTCTTTGTTATACAAACATTATGGAACATGCAAACATAGAAAAATTACTCTTGAAAGTACTCATTTTGGAAAAAAATAAATAAAATAGAAGCATTTTAAAAATCCACACTGTAAAAAGTGATAAGTTGACTTAACTTAATGAGGAAACCCGTTGCCTTAAAATGATTAAGTAAATAATCATTTAAAAAAAATAAGTTAAGTGAATTGTCAAGTTCATTTAACTTTATTTTTTAAAAATGATTATTTACTTAATCATTTTAAGGCAACGGGTTTTCTAAATTTTTTTAAGTTAAGTCAACTTATCACTTTTTACAGTGTGCAGTCGCATCCAGTTTAAAAGTTCTAAAAGGATCTTTATTGAAATTATTAAGGAACCAGAATCGTTAATAGGAATCAGAGCCTCCACTTATTTCCATCCCAAGCTGTAACAGTAACTAAATGGCTATTTCGCTGTTGGCTAACACTATTTCCAACCTAGGTGAGATCAGCCAAAACGTAAAAGAGTTTCAAGTAGTTACATTCTGATGAAAGATTACAAATACAGAACATTTTTAAATCATGAATGTTAAAAAAAGAAACCAGTTTGGATGTCCTCAATAATAAGAAATGGCGATAAAGACAGATAAACGCACCTTGTGGCAAACATTGCCCTCAGTGAGGAAAAGGTGGCTGCGTCTTCTTTGAGGGCCTTTAGTTCATTTCTAAGCTTCATCATTGTCTCCGTCACCATGCATTTCTCATTTTCATATTTGCTCTTTAGGTTCGCAAGGGCCCCCTCAGCAGTCTAGAAACACAAATGAAAAACATATAATGCTCTGTGTTATATGCTTCTTTTTGAGACCAAACACAACTGGAGATATTGGGATTTGCATGGCCTTCTTACTTGTTTGTTGGCTTTCAGGACTAGACGCAATGTGGCGATCTGCTCTCTCTTGGTGCTCAAGAGGGATTTGAGTTTCAGGATCTCCTCCATGCAGACCTCTTTGTCCTTATCTAGGATGGGTGCCAACTCTCGTGCCGCAGCCCTCTGCCTGGAGAGCTGCAGCGAGCGGTCCACGGCCTTCTGCAGGTGCTTGATCTGGTCACGGATGATGGCATTGAGGTTATAGATGTTCATGGGTTCCCGGCGGAGATCACCTGTTTCTGGAATTGGGGAGGTTGAGAGAGATGAACCATTGATTGGTGAACCAAAGGGGGTTTTGTTGGGACTTCCTCCTTCCCCTTTAGTTCCATCTCCAAGGGGTTCCTTCGATGGAGAGTCTTGAGGACTCTTGGACATGTCGGAGGAGTTAGCAGCCGCGATACGGCGAGCTAAACGTGGAGAAAGCAGTGCTCTTGGGTCCTCGGGGCCTTTGAGACTGCCGCTACGCGTAACCCGGCTCTGACGGTAGTAGTCCAGCATGACTCGGTTTGGAGTTTCATTGTTGCACAAGCAGACGTGGTGGTAGAGTTGAGCAAGTTCCTCACTAAACGTAACCAGCTCGTCCTGAGCTGTGTTCAGCATGCCGTTACTTTCGTTAGCCATAACGGAAGCGCACCGGAGCTCCACCTCCAGACTGCTAACCCGCTCACGGCCCTCACGGCAGGCTTTCTCCAACCGTTTCACCTGCTCTTCGAGAGCCTGAGCCTTCCCTTCGCTGTGGTTGCTCTCTTCTGATTGGTTCTCCACAGACTGGTTATATTTTTCCTTCAAAGCTTTAAGCTCCGCCTTCAAGTCAATAACCTCTGTCACGGCAACTCTGTATTTGCACTCCAGAAGCTCCATTCCATTGATGTCTGCCTCATAATCGCAGCAACCGTTAATGGGCACGTCGTTCTTCTCGGACTCCTCCGTGTCAAACTCCTTGTCACTGTAGAGGCGCTTCATAGTGTTGAAGCGCTCTGTAAGGCGGTGAACGCGTTTGTGCTGCTCAGTTAAAGCGCCCTGCGTGTGCTGCAGTTGAGTTTGAGACTCCTGCAGGTTGGAAAGTAGAACCGCCTTCTCTCGCTCAACCTAGTGGACAAGATGATACACAGTTTGAGGATCTAAAAAAACCCACTATATGTTAGCCTTGCCATTCATTTACACAACTGGGGTCAGTACACTTTAAAAAATATTGCTTTCATTCATAAAGGACACATTAAATTGATCAAAAGTGACAGTAAGGACATTTAAAATGTTACAAACGATTTTACACTTCAAATGAAATATGTTCTTTTCACCATTCTATTCATCAAAGAATCCTGAAAACAAGTATTAAAGGGACAGTTCACCCAAAAATGAAGATTCTGTCATTAATTACTCGTCCTCATGTCATTCAAAACCCGTAAGACCTTCGTTCATCTTCGGAACACAAACTACGATATTTTTTTATGAAATCCGAGAGCATATACAGCAACAAAACTACAATGTTCAAGGCCCATAAAGTAGGGTGATCATACGTCCTCTTTACTCCAGACGTGTCCTCTTTTTGGACCTAAAAAAATGTGTCTGGCCAGGATTCTAAATCTCCCAAAATGTCCGGGATTCGGCTTTTGCTTTCTACAGTCGCCATTCATTGTGTGTATTTTTGTATTAAACTGTTTTCTTAAGCCTGACCATCACTGCTTGCTCCCGCAACCATTCTAATGTTGAATATAATTTTCGCACACCAGGGAAACCACTATCAATATGCGGAGTATTTAAATCACTTTGGATGCAGCTTGTGTTGGATGCAGGGTTGCCAAATCCGCATTTTCTCCCCACGGAATTGGGCTAATTTTAAACTGTTGCGGCAGGTTGATTTTCTCCCGTGGGTTGAAGGTTTGAAATATTGCATAAATTACATTTGATTGAAATGCTTGTATTGAAACATTTTGCATTCTACCTATGATAAAACTGTGGTAGATGTTAAGTTTTGTGAAGGATGGCCACTGGTAGGAAGCCTTTTAGCTTTAGTATTTAAAATTAGTCTGCAAAACGTTGACTGTAAAATAGGCCCTATGTATTTTAGTTATGGAAATGACATATTTTGAGTTGGGATATGGGATATGGTCATTGCGCTAGTGATTCAACCGTTATGTTATGAAGCTACGAGAACACTTTTTGTGCATAAAGTAAACAAAAACAATGATCAAATAATAAATTTTCAACAAAATAGAAATAGTTAAGAAATGAAAGTTCATCAAGCACCAAATGCCAACAACTACAACAACAAAATTAACTGAATTACATGATACATGATTCTAGTTTTTTTGCATTGAGTTTCTCTAGTAAAAATCTAACCTACAATACTTTTGTTAGGAAACATGGAATATATTCACTCTACGTGCTTATAAAATTCCACTCTATAGATAGTTTTGATAGCTAGGTGTGTTAGCTTGCTTGTCACAAATTTAGCATAACCGCAGACATGTGATTCCTGTCATTGAGCTCAAGTGCTGCTTAATTGCTTTTTGATCACTCATTGTATCAGAAGCGTCAGCCATCTAACGCTTGAGGCTGATATAGCGAAACCCCATCGATTCCTTTCTGTCAATGAGCCAAAAACAACACAAGGAAATACATTTAAAAAGTGAACAGAGGTAGATGGGGGAAACACTTTTTTTTCTGGATAAATGCCAGGCAATTACAGTAGCTTGAAGGGTGAGGAAACAAGTAATTATAACCAAGCAGTCAAATACAGTAAATGAGTAAACTGCACATCTAAACAGCAAAAAATACTACAGCAACTACTTTGTGCAATATGACGCTGAAATAACAGGCTCTTGGCTATGCATTTGATGGCAATCCCACACAGCAAGAGAAAACATTACTACAGCCACAGTCCCCAGAGGAGACCCTTATATGCAAACATGTTATATAATGCTTTTCATGAAATGGATCTGTTTAGACTACTTGGATGAATTTATGTGTGGCTAGACTGGCCACATTGCTTTTTAAAAAAAATCATACATGACCAAATGGCCCTAGTATTTTCAATATATATACTGTATAATCTTAAAATACAAATTAGATATTTTAATAAATAATTTTATTTATTAATTTCATTTTAATGATTTCATATTAAATATTAAACATTATTAAGTGTAAAAATAAAATTATATTTTTATATTACATACACACACACACACACACACACACACACATACATATATATATATATATATATATATATATATATATATATATATATACACACCCACACACTGTTTTTTTTTTAACATGTACCAGTGCGTTTATACTGACACCAAGCTACATTCACTGCAATTATCATGTTATTTTTTTTCCGTCTGATTTGCTGTGTGATGCTCCTTTAAGCAGCTGATGCTCTCTATGTTTCTGTGTCCGCACTGGCAGATTTTCTATTCTTGTCCCATGCTGTCTCTATTGCTGAATATGCCTGTGGCACACGCACATACAAATACATTACTGTGTCCTGCTTTTACAGAGGCAGGCACAAAGCACTCACTCATAATGGTAATCAACCTGACAGTAGCCTCCAAAAGGACAAAATAGACTATTGCACTTACAGCAATCAACTTTCCTTCACTCAAATTTATACTTAAGCTCTTAATACCTAAAGTGTTTTACCAGTCATTACAAATATGCCAATGCCAAAGTGTCAAGGGCATGAAAATGTGTCAATAAAGGCATCCTTTGATGTCCATTGAGACTGACTGGATACATAATTCTTAATGCCCGTTAAAGGGTTTAAGGCATATACTGTATATTTGCTTATAAAGTAGAAGTAGATGCATTAAATCTCAACAGGAGTCAATAGTTGCCCATTAATGCACTGGATAACAGCTGTTTTTCCCCAAAGCATCGCTCAGTGATTTATGTGACTATGAGTATCTGAGCAAAAACAGATGGACTAAAAATTAAGGAAAAGTTAACTAAAACAAAAAAATTTGTTTTTGTTACTTGAAAATAAAACAGATATTAACTAAAATAAAATAAATATTTAAAAAGTGCATTTATCTTATTTCCATTTAGTTTAACTTGAAGTAATAAAATAACTAAAACTAAATAATAGAAAACAAATAAATAAATAATTTTAATATCTAATACTGTATATGTGACCCTGGACCACAAAACCAGTCTTAAGTGTCAATTTTAGAGATTTATACATCATCTGAAAGCTTTCCATTGATGTATGGTTTGTTAGGATCAGACAATATTTGGCTGAGATACAACTATTTGAAAATATCTGGAATCTGAGGGTGCAAAAAAAATCAAAATATTGAGAAAATCGCCTTTAAAGTTGTCCAAATGAAGCTCTTAGCAATGCATATTACTAATCAAAAATGAAGTTTTTATATATTTACGGTAAGAAATTTACAAAATATCTTCATGGAACATGATCTTTACTTAATATCCTAATGATTTTTGGCATAAAAGAAAAATTTATAATTTTGACCCATACAATGTATTTTTGGCTATTGCTACAAATATACCCCAGAGACTTAAGACTGGTTTTGTGGTCCAGGGTCACATATAGACATTAAAAAACTAATAAAAATGACAAAAACACACAACAAAAATGACTAAAGATTAGTGAAAAATACTTGTTTATCAAAATCTAGTTTTTCAAATATACTAAAATAAAACTGATATGAATTAATGAACAAATAAATAGGTGTTCTGACAGATAAAAAAATATAGAATAAATAATTTAAATAATAAAAACGTTATATCAATGTGATACTTAAATGAGATCTAGTTGAAAATTGTTTTTTAATAAGTTCTTTTAAATAAATCTTTTGGGGATTTTTGTCTTTTTAAAAAAATATATTTTTATGATTCAAACATGTCTCCTACATGAGCATGATCCACTAAGTTAAAGCTCAAGATTAAGTTTAGCTAAAATTAATCAAACTAAATAAATATTGCTCTCCGGTCTCATTTCATACTCTGGTTTAATCCCTGCATATTCTATGTGACTAACCTGTAGGAGCTGTTGTTTGAGTTTCTGTATCTCAGACAGGTTAAGTTCACTGAAGAGATCAGATACTGGGTGGAGCACCTCTCCCTTCCTGCCTCCCGGTCGGTGGTATTCTCCGTTCACCTTTGGTCCATGCCCATTGCACTCATTACAGCGGTTGCGGTCCTCATTGTTGGGGATGGACCCAGACGCAGATGTGCCATTGGTCGCCGCCTCCTCTGCGAACTTCAAACCCTCCACGGCAGAGATGGCCAGGTGGGTGCTGGCTCCGTACACACTGTCCGTCAGGCTGAGATGATGGGCCAGCTCCTTTCTCAGATTGTTCTTCTGCTCTCTTTCACTCTTAAGAGCATCCAACGCCTCTTCTAACTGGCCTTCAGAAATGTCTTTCAAACGCAAAGCATCTTCCAGCTGGCTGTTGAGTAGCACTGTCTCTTCCTCAAGCACCTTGATTTCATGCTTTAGACCCTCATATTCCACCTGTAAATTTGAAGGAGATTAAAGAGAATGTGACTTGACTGTGAATAAGAACAAGAATAATATTGTGTGTATATTATATGTTTATAAATACTCATTTCAGGTAAATGTTTTTCATGTAATATATATTAACATATGGCATTATCTTAAAGGCACACATAATGTGATTCAAGTGAATAAGTGAACATTCTATACCATCAAATCATCCCATAAAATCACAGTCCTAACTCTTACCTACTACTAAAATCATTGGTTTATGAAAATGTCGTTGAAACCAAACCCCAACCTTAAGCCCTCAAATATGATTGGTTAATAGGAATGTTGATCCAGGATCATCAAGGATATTGATCCAGTAATGCGTCCTACCGGGTTAAATCACGTTAAGCTTGAAAGTACAGCAGGAAAACTTAATTGTGAGCACAAAATAACATTTTTGGTGGAAGAAACCTAACATTTTAAACGTGAAGAAAAACTTCTGGATGTCAAAAGGTCACTGGAGCCACTAAATTTAAGTGACTATACATGTAATTCTACTCTATAGTGGTTTTGACACTGTGTTTCACAATTACTGTGTGTGTATGTATACCTGATTCTGTTTGAGTGTTGACACTAGTTTCTGTAGGGTGATGTTCTCCTCCTCCAGTTCAGTGTAGTCCTGCAGCAGCCTGGTCTCTCTGAACTTATACTCTCTGATTTCCTCTCTCATCCTGTTCCTCTGTAGCTCTAACATCTCATTATTCTGAAAGAGAGAAAGGGAAGGACAACAGAAAAAAACACGAGTCACTTGGCCGTTTATCCATTACCCCATTTCAGAACAAAAAATGATTGACAAAATCCGCTTGTTAAAGGGGTAAGAACAGCATCGATGTTCTGGACAGCATAGTTTGAAGGGTCTGTCTTCTCCAAAGAGGCAAAGAAAGTTTTTTTTTTAGCTAGGTTAAATTAAAACTTAACACAGAGGATTTTTATATGACTAATGGTCCAAAAAAAAGATGGCAATAAAATAAAATAAAATAAGCAGTAACCCTATATATCTGTTGAAGGACTCCTTCTTGTCATTATAATGGTGATATGAGAAATTAAATAGAAATGATAATAAAATAAAATAAGCAGCAGTAAACACATATCTATTAAGAGCCTCCTGTTTGTCATTATATTGGTGTTATGTGTATGTCATGATGAATCTTTGTAAGGAATCTATAAAAATCCATTAGCCTTATACATATAATAGCTTTGTATCTCTGTGAGTCAGAGCCTAAGATGATACTGAGCATGTCAACTCTTGAGCTGACAGGAATGCTGGGTAACAAATTGTTTTCCGTCAGAGGAAACCCTCAAGTCAGCACTTTCTTCCTCACAGTTCAATCTAAATGGGAAAGCCGAAACAAAGGCTCTTTTATCAGCTGAAACAGAACGTTACAAGCAAGACGATAAAATGTTCCATACATCTTAATGTGTCTGATAATGTAGCATTAATCTATATAACAGTGAGTCACAATAAGGTACCTCTTTATGGCTTTCTACCAAGGTACCAGCCCTGATTTTCAATCACAATACCTCGTACAACTGTTTGTGCCAGAATTCACAGTGTAGTAAAACTTTGGAATACTTAAACCGTTCTTCAAGAGCAGATTGCTGGAAAATCACAATAGCTGAGAGAGAAAACCCCCCACCGTTGCACAAACTAGGGTAGAACTGCTGATGAAGAGTCAAAGGTGTGGAACAGACATGGGAACGAAGCCAACCTTGGGAAAAACCTAGATGCTGATTTGGCAGTAAGACAAACGTGTAGCGCACAGCATATTTTAATAATCTCAAGACCACCTGTTTTATTTAGAGTTACATATATAATTTACACTAAAAGTTTGGGGTCAGTAAAGTTTTTTTTTTTTTCTGAAAGAAATTAATACTTTAAACTGGTCAAACATGATATTAAAATATAATATTAAAATAAGTTTCTGTTTTTTATACTTTCTATTCATTAAAGAATCCTTAAAAACATAATTTCCACAAATATTTTAAGTAGAACAACTGTTTTCAACATTCATAATGACAATAAATGTTCTTGAGCAAATATCAACATTTTAGAATGATTTCTGAAGGATCATGTGACACTGAAGACTGGAGTAATGATGCTAAAAATTCACCTTTGACGACACATAAAATATAATAAAATAGAAAACAGTTATTGGTTATTATACATTTTAAAATGTAATAATATTTCACAATATTACTGTTTTTACAGTATTTTTGATCAAATAAATGCAGCCTTGGTGAGCATTAAAACAAAACTAAAAAAAAATAAAAATGGATATATTTTTCTTTAATTGCTAATGTGATCTTTTTACAACTCAGACTGAACAAAATTAAGCATTGTTTGGTAATTGGTTGACCTAAATTAGTATTATCTTATTGTGTACTTAAATTTAACAGCTGAATAATTTTTAGTTGATTGTAATCCATTACATACCTTTCTATCAAAGTTATCTGACACATTATCAAGATGAATTTGTTCTGACAGTTTATATTATATATATATGCATATGCATAGGTTTTATGACCTAGTGTCTATTAAAAAAAAACTGTGTCTAGACGTTCTCTGAAGCTGCAACAAAATCCATCCAAATTGAACTAAAGCTGTCGCCAACAAATCCTCCATAACTGGAATAAGAGGATCAAACACTGTAATGGCGTGAGATATTTTGCACACCCTGGCAAATGACCTTCCCCTGAGCTGAGATATTGATTTCTGTACACAATACCACAGCTCTCCCAGAGGATGTGATGTCTCATTGCATATTCCAAGCGCTGCCGTGCCAGTTCAAATGAGCTGGGCATGAACTCCAGGGGATTACTGACCAATTATCTCCCAGTACAGCTCTATTGTAGCAGTGGTAATCATGGGCTTCACACACTCAGGGGTCAGGAGCAGTGCAGTAGCCTACAGTACAGGAGCAAACCTAGTACGTGCCGTGCCAAAATCCGCTAACCAGTAATGCTGGGTATAAGACTGAAATGCTTCATCTGTATTATGAAGTACACAAAGGCCAAAATTACACTAGTGGCATCAAACGGTATTGCAAAAATAATGACTTCCAAACCACCCCCTCTTTCATTGATCATTGAACAGAACCGCCCCAAACTCAAACCATTGGTTGAGCCAGAATATGACATGTTGGCCCACATGAAATAAACAGAGCTACCCTGAAAGTACCATAGAGATTTTGGGAAGTCAGTCTATGAATTGCTTACTCATAATGTTTCTGTTCTGTTGTTAAAAAGCTGTTATTAAAAAAAATAAATAAAAAAGATGAACACCAGTTATGAATGCATCTTACTGGCCTAAACTTTCACATATATGCTCAGTGTTATTTTAGTATTACTGAGAGATACTATTATAATTTTCATTGAGAGTTTGAATTATTTTTGACTTTTCATATTCTTTTTAGTAAAATTTTGTCTTTTTTTTTTTTTGCCATTTATATTAGAGTTTTTTAATTTGTCTATACTTTTTAGTATTTTTTTTATTTTATGTTTTAAAAAATAACCGAAATTAAAGACATTGTTCAGTTTAATTTAAAGAAACAAAATTGAGCAAAATAGTTTTTCATGGTTTCAGCGTTAGTTTTACATAACTACAATAACCCTGCATTTGTTTTTAACATTACACCAAAATTAAATACTTTTTTAAAATTTTTATTTCAGTTTATTTTATTTAAAGAAACAAAACTGAACAAAGATGTTTTTTATATAGTTTTAGTTTTTTTTGTAGTATAAAACATTCTAAAATCATTTACACAATAAAATTAGCATGACATTTCAGTGATTATTATTTGAGAAAAAATGCTCATTTTAATGTAATCTAGACTGTCAGAATACCTGGATGTACTGTAGTAATTAAGCTATTTGAAATGTGAGGTACTGTATGTGACCCCGGTGTGAAACTCTTAGTGAAATTCCCTGTCTCAAAGGGCCACAGTGGCCGTGTGTGTGTACAGTGTGTCTTTGTGCCGACCTCAGGGCATTTCTCTTATGCCCCAGCTTAGCCATGGATTTGCCCCCTACAATGCACTATGGCGACAGTCTCTGACCCTGACACCACCCTCTGCCTCCAATGACTGCTGACACACTACACACAGTCTGACTGCCCTCAAAATAACCTTTTGACCCAAGATGAAGTTTCATAGTTTTGTAAAATTAATTATATTGAGAAAGGGAGAGCTACCATTCAGATGTGTATACAGTACTTGGACATGTTTTATATGGATATGTAATGTGACAGCATTAAGAAAATAAACAACTCACCTCTCTGAATTCCTGCACCAGGGTGTTGAGACGTTCGGCCTCCGCTTGGGCGTTGGAGGCCACAGAGCTGCTCACGTTGAGCTGGCTTTGAAGGTCCACCAGACGTCCCATGTAATAGGCCTCTTTGGAGGCAGATTCCTGTAGCAGCGTCTCTTCGTTTGTCTCACCATCCTCGGCGACTTTACGCTGGTTGGTGTACGCCTGACCAAACGCCTGGAAATGAATGACAGAGAGAGAAAAAGAGGTGTTCTTCAAAAATTCTTTTGTGTTCAACAGAAGAAAGAAACTCACACAGGTTTGAAACAACTTGAGAGTGAGTAAACGATGACAGGTTTTTGGGTGAACTATGCCTTTAAGTATACTGAGCCTCTGCATATTTGAACATTGCATAACAACATACTAATTTATTACAAAAGATCAAGCAATTAACACATTGATGGATATGTGCCATTAGCAAGTGTCAAGAGCAATTAAATGACTCATGTGAACAGACTAATATGCTAAATGACAGCAAACGAACAAAATCAATGTGATTTGATATGGCAGAAAGCGACAAGGCATTAAAATACAACAGATTTGATCTTGATCAGATTTGATTGAGCTCTCAGCATGAAAAATTCAACAACAACAAAGTGTGTGTTTGTTAATGTAAGGTTAATGTATTTTTAATTAAAATCACATTTTCGCACACATTTCGGCAAAACTGAACCACCTTTTCACACTAATCACCTGCCCAGGCAAAGTGCTGCATGCACTTCAAGGTAACTGAGATAATATTTCAGCTGCTCACTCGGATCAATAGAAACACTGTTCCGATTCCCCTGACATAGGTTTTCACGCCATGCAGATCCGGCGTTTCATGACTTAAGCATCCTGTCTTGATTGGAAGATGACAGTAGATGGTAAACAGGAAGGAGAGATGAGCCAGGATTAACAGTCTGACCTGTTCTGAAAAGTTATCACAAGGCTAATCAGTATGCTTTAGTGACACTACATGTACACTATTGCACATGTGCATTATGGTGCATTTTAAGCAATAAGTCAGTAAAGCAATAATGACAGATCATAATCTGCTGGTGCAGGTTTAATGGTGTCTCTGAGATGCCCACAATACCTGAGCCATTATGAGAGAAGCATAACTGGGATGAGTACCAGCAGAGACCTCCCATCTGAAGAGAAAATCAATTAAAGACTCACTAAAAAGTGGAAGAGATGTGTATATGGATGTGGGGAAAAAATCAATTGGAGTACCGGTAGATGACACCTTACAGCAAATCTGACTGAAGAGTGAAGGTGGTTAAAAAGTTGCTGACATGGAAACAGAAAATGTCAAATACTGGAATGGCTTTCCAAGCACTGAATCCTTTCCAGTCATAATAACTACTGTATCTTAAGCCGGGCTCACACTGTGCGATTTTTTAAAAGTCCTTTAGGATTGTACTTGTCAGACTGTACGAACCTGATGATTATGTCACACTATGGGATCTCAGTTGTCATTAATGTCAGACTGTACGACAGTCAAGACGAGTTAAAAACGGGTGCGCGCAAGAAAACTTGAGTGTGACTGCAAAACGTCCAGTGACTGCGAACTGCATTCCACGCGGCACCGAAATGTTGGCTGTCATGAAAAGTATATGAACGGCGGCAATACCGGCATGTTTAAGAAGAATAGTGTATGTATTCATACACACGCACATGAAAACAGCGGCGCAACCAGTGTTTATATAAAAAAGAAACATATCAGATGAATTCCGTGAGCGGAGGACGGGAGCGCCGGAGTTTATAGCTGATGGAATAATTCTCAAGCATTAATTCTGCTCATAGCTTGCCTTGAAAAACGGAGACAGTTTGATATTCGTCGCAGGGGTAGTCACACTGCAGGACTGTGCGCCAAATCTTCTGACACTGCCAGAATTTCGTCGGAGGTGAAATTTGATCGCAACAGCCATTAATCGGCTGTCGGTGAACATGTCAAACCAGCGATCAAAGACTATGGATTTTAGCCTAGGATCATAGGAATCTTTTAGGATTTTCAAAATTTGTCCCAGACGACCAAATCGTGGCCAAAATCGCACAGTGTGAGCCGGGCTTAAAGAAAGAAAGATTTCAAGAAATACAATATTTCAAAACAAAAGGTTGTTTGGGTAAATGTAAAAATGGATTTATATGTAAAGATATTTACACATAATTCTAAATAAAACAAAACAATATATTCTATAAAAATAAAATAAAATGTATGACAGTAATGAGAAAAATCTCTTTATGCATAAATAAATGAATGCACAATAACATGTTATTTATCATATCAACAGTAACTGTTTAGTTTGATAAGCAGTTATTACCCATGTATTAGAGTGTAAACAACAAGAGGTTGCTTTTTAGTACCTATAGTGGATGAGAGTATATTGTCTGTTGTGACCACAGGACATTTATCATACTTGCCCACTTCATGAACATGAACAATGAGGATATTGCTACTACATTAATTTTTTATTAATGTCAGGAACTTGATTTACGATGCACTTTGCAGTATATTTGATTCAGTTCTCAAGTTCTACTTAATAATCAGGTTTCAGTGGTTAACAGGCCACTGCCACAAGGACCAACAGTTCAGTATATTTCTTAGACAAAGCTACTACACGGCTTCTGAAGACTAGTCAATATAAGTCCTTTTAATCATTTTTGGATGTACTATCCCTTTAAGGCTCACATTTTTTTCTTTCCTTTTGATTGCTGAACTCTGGGGAGAAGGCACAAAAGCGAATGGATACGCCGCTTTGATTAATTCAGTGACAGAAGTGTGAATAAGCGCTCATTGTGATTTAAAATGAGGGCCTGTCAATGTCCCAGAATCCCTGCTGAAGGCCCTCAGCCTCCCAGCTGCACTCTTGAGAGAGAACAAGAGAGAGATGTATGGACTCATGTATCGGACGTTGCCGTGACCACAGAGACTGGATCTTTGCTGTATAATGTAGGAGGCAGATGGTTTGTGGAGGAAGTGTGTCCATACTCCATAATGCCTACTTTCTCCATCTGGTTCCTGTTATTTAGAGCAGGCAGTCACTCTACGATGCCCACTCAACAACCAGTCTCTAAACTAGTCTCTGAATTGATGGCATATTCAAAATTTTGGAAGATTTTGAGCACAGTCTCTCTTGGGTGAAGCTCAGAAAAAATGTCAGAGCTATATTTCTTCTAAAATCAAAAAAAAAAAATGTGTGTGTATATATATATATATATATATATATATATATATATATATATATATAAAATATTTTAATGTATTTTTAATGTATTTTTAAAATACATGTTTTGATATATTTTATTTATTTATTTTTAATGTATTTTGTTTAATATATATAAATGAAAATGATAATAAATAGTAAACCAAATGAAACACGTAAATAGAAATAATGTGTTCATTTTATTTAATCACATTTTTCATCATACTTAAAACTATATTTTGATGTTATAATTGTATTTATATTACAATTATGTTTTATATTTAACATATACAGTATATACATATTAAATATAAAACATCATTGTAATATAATGTAATATATATAAACATTTTATTTTATTATAGAAAACATGAAATAAAATATAAATATAATTTTTAAATATAATGAAAAAAAAAACGAATAAAATATTAGATAAAAGTAAAACAAAATTCTTTAATCTTACCATCTCCTGCATATTGCAAGCATCACTGTAACTGTGTCTGCCAACAGATAGTATGTTTTACATTGGCTGCAACAACAGGAAGTATCTGAAAGCACAAGTGTCAACAGCAACAGCTGCAAAAACATTAAACACCATACTGTGCAAACATTTATGTGAATTTGCCTTTCACCGGAACATACGTGCATGTACGAAAAAAGAACGAAAAAAAAAGCATTAGAGAAAGAGCGCTCAGAGCAGACATCAGTCAGTGCTGTCAGTGATTTGTTCCAGACAGTCGTGGTGGCAGCGTCTGCATGTCTGTGACAGCAGGGCAGGAGTCTGTTCTGTACCGCTGCCAGCACAACCCAGAAAATCCTTGTTATTCTCATAACTGGGCTGCAGTCAAACTTTGCTTCATCTGTCTTATTCATTCAAGGGTATTGGCGGTTAATATGCATCTTGCATTGGCGATATGCTATGGTATCAGTTCAGTTCACAAGATATTGCAAAATTACTTTATATATAACAGTAAAACTTATTGATCCAAGTATGTTGACGATAATTAACTGCATACAAGAAACCTTGGAAAGAGAGAGAATAATTGGCACAACAAATTTCTGCACTCTCCTAACAAAGCTCCTCACGACTCCAAAGATTATGTAAGCAAAAATGAATCCTAACATAAATCACACACTGATTTGAACCCTGACATCAGCACATATGGCCAAAACAATGTTTTATGCAAAGTTATAAGCAAAAGCAAGCTCATCACATTCATTTTGACTGATGCACTTAGTAGTTATAGTGTACATAGTATATAATGCAGGTAAGTTGTAGAGTATGTGGGTGTAAACTGACTTTTGCTGCATGAAATCTGTCAAGAAAATGACACAGAACTTTCAGTTTCTGTCTGTTTAACCTCATATTTAACATGCACTTTATACACAAAAAGGTGGTGTACAGATGTGACTGTGTTAAAGAAGATGTGCTGTCCCGATCTAGAAGCGCTCTTCATTAACTGTAAGCCGTTCTATTCGCCTGGCTTTACAGAAACTCGCTTAACACGCTCAAAACTGTGGAGATGATCATGGACTTCAGGAGAAACCCTCCTGCACTCCCCCACTCACCATCATGAACAGCACTGTGACTGCAGTGGAGTCATTCGTATTCCTGAGCACCACAATTTCTCAGGACCTGAAGTGGGACAATCACATTGAGTCCATTGTGTGAAAGGCCCAGCAGAGGTTGTACTTCCTTCGCCAGCTGAGGAAGTTCAACCTGCCACAAGAGCTACTGAAAAGTTCTACTCCGTCCTCTGCACTTCAATAACTGTCTGGTTCTGCTCAGCTACCAACTCTGACCTCAGAAGACTACAGAGGGTAGTCCGGACTGCTGAGTTAATCATTGGTACAACCCTCCACACTCTCCAAGAACTGCACTTATCCAGAGTGAGCAAAAGGGCTGGCAAAATCACTGTGGACCCCTCACACTAATCATATTCTCTCTTTGAACTGTTGCCGCCTGGTCGATGCTACAGAGCTCTGAGCACCAGAACGGCCAGGCACAGGAACAGTTTATTCCCTCAGGCAATCCATCTCATGAACACTTGACAATAACCGTGGAACACACAACACTATTATACATTATTTATTTAACACACATACTTATTTACATTTCAAATTTGCACATATCATATGTACATACATAATTGTCTATATTATATATTGTGTTT
Organism: Onychostoma macrolepis; assembly: GCF_012432095.1. Lineage (NCBI taxonomy): Eukaryota > Metazoa > Chordata > Actinopteri > Cypriniformes > Cyprinidae > Onychostoma > Onychostoma macrolepis. Next base: position 7,740,687 of record NC_081172.1, on the reverse strand, counting down.
TTGCCATTTTGTACATTGCCTATTTTGTATATTGGTATATTATTCTTTTTACTGTCTGCGTCCTGTCCTGTCGCTGTCATTCTGTCGCACTGTGGAGCTTCTGTCACTATAACAAATTCCTCGTATGTGTAAACATATCTGGCAATAAAGCTCATTCTCATTCTCATGTAGTGCACTGGAAACATAAACAAAATTCTAACCAGAATGGAATAGCAGCAGCAACCCAATGCTAACAGCCTTAATCTTTCTTAACTAACTTTAACAGATGGCTCAGAAGTTGGCATGCTGCTAGACTAATGTCAGAAGCTGCATCCAAAATCACTTTATTTTGGAGTGTGTACTGTATTCAGTGAAGAACTTCTTGACATTTGATGAAACACATACAGTACAGTATAGGTAATAGAGAAGTGTGGACTAATGACAACAACATACTGTTTAAAATAAATGTAATTTATAAATATTTACACTAAACTAAAAATAAGTAATAAAATATTAATAAAATTAATAAATTATTATTATTATTACTAATACAAAATAAAATAAACACTAAACAGTGTCAATGTCATTTTTTTAAAGCATGGTTCAACATCAACCATTAAAACATCAAAATAGGCTGTGGATGAAATAGAGCTGGACTACTAAAACCATATATACAAATAATATACATGAAATAAAATAAAATCCTTCATATGAAATACATTTTAATTAGTGATGTCAAACGATTAATCGCGATTAATCGCATCCAAAATAAAAGTTTTTGTTTACATAATGTGTGTGTATTGTGTAAATTTATTATGTATATATAAATACACTCATACAGTATATATTTTGAAAATATTTACATATATTTGATATATATATTTTATATTATATATAAATATATTTGATAAACAAATATAACATGTTTCTTAAAAATATATATGCATGTGTATTTGTATACATCTACATAATAAATATACACAGTACACACACACATATTATGTAAACAAAAACTCTTATTTTGGATGCGATTAATCATGATTAATCGTTTGACAGCACTAATTTTAACTATGCAGAACTAATATGTATTGATTTTTTTCTACCAAGTAAAAAAAGTTTAAATCAGATAATTCTCTGACAGATTATCCATTTTTCATGAGCTCAACACACAAATTTATGCTATACAGAGCATAGCTTTTAATTTAACACATTTGTCTGAGTTACTTCAAGGCAAAATCTATATTTGCAGCGTTGTTGTTTTTTTTCTGCTGTATTTTAGTGAAAGTAATCTATAATTTTGCCTCTCACCGTGTCTCTGTTTCTGACTTTGTGTGTCCGGAGAGAGAGAGAAAGCGCACGGAGCTGAAAGGGCTTGAATAAAGCGCGTTTAGCTTTAGATAAAAATACGAGGATATAGCGCTGAAAGATATTTACCATAAATGACACTGAGTGCTTGTTATGTGATTCGCTCTTCTGTTTTGATGCACTGCTCACTTAAAATGGTGCTGCTGTTACGGCTCGCGGTCCTGATGGATGCCGGGGTGCGGATGCACTTATAGAAGTATTTAAGGATAAAAGACTCGAGTTAAGGAATAATTTTTGTGATTATTTATATAACATTATTACAGCTTGAAGCATCAGAATCTGCATCGGTATCGGCCGATCACCATGACAAGAAATCAGCACTCGGTATCGGCTGCAAAAATCCTGATTACATAATCCCTAGTGCGCAGAAATATAGATGGAACCAGGCACATTAGCAAGCCAGCATTATGGAGTCTCACAGCACAGTTTATTTGCAACAGAGTCACATAGAAAACAGGAAGCTTAAACAGTAGAAGCTTTGCAGTAAAGCCTCATAAAACAAAATAATCACCATTCCAATTGCACTGATATGCAATACTTGACAAATCCAGCATTATTATTATGACAACAGAACAAATCATTTACTTTAATTGGCTTCAGTACTGCCCAACATTATGAGTAATGAGCACAAACAGTAGCTACAGTTCACAACCTGTTTGATGCTACACCTGACGCTTGTTGAGTTTTGGTGGAGTTTTCATCCCATACACAAGGTCATTTCTTGTTGTTGTATTTTTTATCAGGTACCTCCAGGGTCCATTTTCAGGTTTCAGCAATGTGTGGAGAAAAACAGGAGAGCCAGGGCTGTTCTCGGAGTCTCAGGAGGCTTATAAATCCAGGGTGGAGTTTGGCTAGAATGCTTTCCTCAGCAATGAGAGAAACCAAACAATACAATCTCCATTCCAGAACACCATAGACCTGTCCTGCATACATGTCCATACTGGTAAGTGCTGATTTGGTGCTGGTCTAGCAGGTGGACCAACATATCAAACAACAACACTGAAGCTGTTGACCAGTTTGAACTCTCTATTTAAGCTGGGTGACCAAGAAAGTGCTGGTTAAGCTAGTTAACAAGTCTAATGGGGATACCAACACACCAGCAGCTTATGATGAAGACCAGCATCCAAAATACAACGTATTTTTGGTATTTTCAGTGAGTTAGCATGATTAGTTACAGTGAGGAAAATAAGTATTTGAACACCCTGCTATTTTGCAAGTTCTCCCACTTAGAAATCATGGAGGGGTCTGAAATTGTCATCGTAGGTGCATGTCCACTGTGAGAGACATAATCTAAAAAAAAAAATCCAGAAATCACAATGTATGATTTTTTAACTATTTATTTGTATGATACAGCTGCAAATAAGTATTTGAACACCTGTCTATCAGCTAGAATTCTGACCCTCAAAGACCTGTTAGTCTGCCTTTAAAATGTCCACCTCCACTCCATTTATTATCCTAAATTAGATGCACCTGTTTGAGGTCGTTAGCTGCATAAAGACACCTGTCCACCCCATACAATCAGTAAGAATCCAACTACTAACATGGCTAAGACCAAAGAGCTGTCCAAAGACACTAGAGACAAAATTGTACACCTCCACAAGGCTGGAAAGGGCTACGGGAAATTGCCAAGCAGCTTGGTGAAAAAAGGTCCACTGTTGGAGCAATCATTAGAAAATGGAAGAAGCTAAACATGACTGTCAATCTCCCTCGGACTGGGGCTCCATGCAAGATCTCACCTCGTGGGGTCTCAATGATCCTAAGAAAGGTGAGAAATCAGCCCAGAACTACACGGGAGGAGCTGGTCAATGACCTGAAAAGAGCTGGGACCACCGTTTCCAAGGTTACTGTTGGTAATACACTAAGACGTCATGGTTTGAAATCATGCATGGCACGGAAGGTTCCCCTGCTTAAACCAGCACATGTCCAGGCCCGACTTAAGTTTGCCAATGACCATTTGGATGATCCAGAGGAGTCATGGGAGAAAGTCATGTGGTCAGATGAGACCAAAATAGAACTTTTGGTCATAATTCCACTAAACGTGTTTGGAGGAAGAAGAATGATGAGTACCATCCCAAGAACACCATCCCTACTGTGAAGCATGGGGTGGTAGCATCATGCTTTGGGGTGTTTTTCTGCACATGGGACAGGCGACTGCACTGTATTAAGGAGAGGATGACCGGGGCCATGTATTGCGAGATTTTGGGGAACAACCTCCTTCCCTCAGTTAGAGCATTGAAGATGGGTCGAGGCTGGGTCTTCCAACATGACAATGACCCGAAGCACACAGCCAGGATAACCAAGGAGTGGCTCTGTAAGAAGCATATCAAGGTTCTGGCGTGGCCTAGCCAGTCTCAGACCTAAACCCAATAGAGAATCTTTGGAGGAGCTCAAACTCCGTGTTTCTCAGCGACAGGCCAGAAACCTGACTGATCTAGAGAAGATCTGTGTGGAGGAGTGGGCCAAAATCCCTCCTGCAGTGTGTGCAAACCTGGTGAAAAACTACAGGAAACGTTTGACCTCTGTAATTGCAAACAAAGGCTACTGTACCAAATATTAACATTGATTTTCTCAGGTGTTCAAATACTTATTTGCAGCTGTATCATACAAATAAATAGTTAAAAATCATACATTGTGATTTCTGGATTTTTTTTTAGATTATGTCTCTCACAGTGGACATGCACCTCGATGACAATTTCAGACCCTCCATGATTTCTAAGTGGGAGAACTTGCAAAATAGCAGGGTGTTCAAATACTTATTTTCCTCACTGTATAAATAAAAGGTGCTCAGATGCCACATAATAAATATGCTTTTCAAAAGTTGGGAGGACTTTTTAATGTCTTTGTCTCTTATGCTTACCAAGGTTGCATATATATTGTGAAATATTATTACAAAACAAAATAGCTATTTTCTGTTTTATTATATGTTACATGTAATTTATTCCTGTGATGTCAAAGCTGATTTTTTATTTGGTGCTCCGGAAACAATGAAATAGAAATCATTTGTAACATTATACATGGCTTTACCATCACTTTTAATCATTTAATGCCTCCTTGCTGAATAGCAGTATTAATTTCTTACTGAAAAACTAAACTACTGACGCCAAACTGTTGAACAACATTACATAAAATCATTATCTTAAAAAAGTTATTTTATATAAAAGTATGTTTTTTATTTTATCAAAACTAACAATTATTTGATTCAAGTCAACAATATTTAACAACTAATGAAGCATCTAAAACATTGGTCTTTTTTAGCAAGAACATTACATGTCATGCTCATATACTACATAATATTATTTTGTGGAAAATTAGATGTTAGCTATTTGTATGGCACATCATACAGACACACTAAACTACCACTTCCTGGTAAGTGTGTTTATAAAGACAAAGGGAGGAGGATATACTAAACAGTTCTTCAGCTACACACATCTGCAGCAATGCAGCACTTCTTCTTCACTGCAACACATGTTCAGCTGACAGGGGAATGCAGGGCGAGAATAATAGAAGACTGTATTACTCCAAATCACCTTTGGGGCAGAAGATGCTTGGGAATTAGGAGCCCGGAGCAAGAAAATAAGCTTTTCTTCTTCATTATACCTTGTTGAAAGAGATTTGATTCTGTTTGAAACTGAAATTCACAGCATGCATGCACCTAACCAGACTATGAAAACAGCTTCATCTTTAGTTGAACAGAGCCACTTAAAGCGCTTATTTTGAGTAAGCATTAATGCACATCAGCACTGCGCACAGCCAGCTGGTGTGAAAATTATCTGCAACTTGAACGGAGGTTCACTTCAATGATAAATGCGTAACTCATCATACTAATACAGCATTAGATAGTCAACAATAAATTTACTGCACCTCCCGAGGCCCTGAAAACAAGTCCATTCATCACAGTGAAAACGATATGATTGGGTTTTATATGGTATTGCTCTCGCTGTCTCTTCTTCTTTGTCTCGTTTTTGGAGTGCCGTCGGTCATAAGCACAGACTAGGCCAGGTCTGGAGCATTTTAGGGCAGTAAATTGCCCCGTATAGAGAGATTGTATTAAAGTCCTCTGCCTCAAGCATCTTATAACAACATCACTTATTAGCCATCCTTAGAGAGCGAGCGTCCTACATACATGCTGGGAAGGGAACTGAGACTGGGCAGGGTCCCATTTAATTAGCACACAGATCAGGAGCCATGGGCCACTACCACCTGAACACACAAACACTGAAAGACAGGAAACTGTGCCGATGGGCATTATCTAAACAGGGTGTAATGGATGGCTGAGTCTGCTTTTAACATGCTGGCATGGAAATAAATTGGTGGTGGGGATATTAGATTTAGTGGAGGATTATATTGATATAATCATACGCGTCTGATGTCTAACATTTTATCTACAATGTAAGTGTCAGAGGTGCACGTTGTCTTGGAATGTTTGTTTACCTCAAATTAAATGAATTTTTTTTTTTTTTTTTTTTATTAAAACAAAAAGACTACTTTATTTTAACAGAAATAGACTGCTATGCAAATGTATGTGTTAAAATGTTGGCATGAACAGGAAAGCAGATGCAAATCAATTGATTCCCACATATAATATTAAATTATATAAATTATATGGCTCAAAATATGCAAATATCGATCAAATCTTAATTGGAAAATTAAACAACATTTTATTAAACTTTTATTATTGCCTTAATCGTTTAAACAACTGAGAAGACTGTGATCAAACTACATTTATAAAAAACGCCTGTCAAGTTCTCGAATCTATGTATCGGCATATGAATGATTGTATTGTGCATGTTATTTTTTGACAGACATCAATGTTGAAATATTCAAGTGATGTGGATTTGAAAACAGATGGATCATGAGGTAATAATTATTTATTCTTAGCCAGCAAGTATTCAGTAAAGTGATTGATGCCCATGTTATGTTGCTGTTTTTAGTTCTAATATTCTAAATCTAAGCTTTTGACATGATAATGTGCATGGGGTATTACAGTATATATAGAGTGTGTGTGTGTGTGTGTGTACCTGTTTTTCTATTCAGGTGGGGATTTAAACCTGAATACACACAGACTCATGGGGACTCATGTCACGGTGGGGACCTAAATTGAGGTCCCCACGGGTAAACAAGCTAATAAATCACACAGAATGAAGTTTTCTGAAAATCTAAAAATGCAAAAAGTTTCCTGTAAGGGGTAGGGTTAGGTGTAGGGTTGGTGTAGGGTGATAGAATATACGGTCTGTACAGTAGAAAAAGGATAGCAAACCAGACATGTGTGTGTGTGTGTGTGTGTGTGTATATATGTATATACCGTATGTATATATACACACACACACACACACACACACACATATATATAGATAGAAATACTAAGTAGAAATACTTCAACAAAGAAATACTCTTCTACAAAGAGAGAGAAGTACAGGAAGTGTGCTGATGACCGTGATACAGTCCATAAGGCAACAAATGGATGTGTCACACTTAGAGGGAGAACAAATGAGAGATATAGAGTCTATAGTCTACAATTGGCTGAAACAGTCATAACCGCTCTGTAAGAGCAGAGTACAGACTTTATTCATTTCATTGTCAGAGCCCAGTTTCTTTTACTGCAGTCAGTTGCAGTCTAGAAAGCTGAAGTAATGCAACAATCAATACACACACCCCTGGGTAAAGCAGACGGGCTCTTTCCCAAAGTCTCATTGCAGCAGAAATAAACAGTGAAAAACCGTGCAGGGTTCTAGGCAGTTTCTGTGATGTAAGAGATGTAAAAGGTACAGGCCTGAATCCACACCAGTTCTGTAGAGCCACTGCTGTTTGATATTTTCAGATCCACCCAGAACTCTGAAAATCACTGGAGACAGCAAAGCAGAAAAATTAACTTACATCTCACACAGTCAAGCTTTCAAACCTAACTAAGTTTACTCCATTGATCACAAGATTGTACAGACATACATATTGACTGCTTTGTAATACTTTACCTGACCTGCAGAGGACAGCACTGTGTTTTTACGTTACATTCTTTTAAACAACAGTTCCTTGATTATCTATTGTTGTTGTTTTCACCTTCATTTTCTGTTATTTTTGTTGGCAGGCTGCAAATTCTTATTTGGTTAGTTCTTAATAGTGGCCCAATGGCCCAAATGTGAGTGTTGCCAACCAAGTCGATGCATCAATTTGTGTCAATTAGACTCAATTCCAGCAGGGACTTAGGGTATTGTTGCTTGGTGGTTGTTATATGTTGTCAATAATTCATCCTTCATCATGCAAAAAACATTACCAAGCTCAACCAGATGCATAATTAGAGGTATCATTATGTGCCGCCAAAGTTTATATTCATAGGGTCCTGTGATTTTAGTGAGGCAGAAAACACAGATGGAATGATGGAATCCTGCCATACACACAGAATCTCAAAGGTCTTCAGAACAACTGTCAACATAAAACTTTGATTTAACTTGGAGAAACTATGACAGATATTTATCAATATTGTACAGTATAATGTATACTTCTTATAGTAGTAATAATAATATTAATAATACATTTAGAATAAAATAATTCCTTGCATGTTTTAATTTTAACAGTAATACTCTATTGTGCAGCACTTTGAATGCCAAAGTTAAAAGGAATTGTTACATTTTCAATTGATTATGTTTTAAAACATGAATTAAACTAGATTAAAATGTTTTATTATAATAAATAAATAAAAAATAAAAATAATGAATTAAAGTTTTATGAATTCAATTGATTAGACTTTTTTTAATTATAAAAAAAACAATTCTGGAAAAATTAAAATGGAAAACATAGAATTGGGGGGGAAATGAAAGATTTTATAGGGCCCTAAAAAATTTATTTTTGTTGAATTTTCAATAAATTGTTCTTAAATTGTATATACTGTATTTCATGATTTCAATTAATTTTATGCGCTTTTTGATTACTAGAACATTTATCCAGAAAAATTACAATTGAAAAAAAATAATAATAATTTGGGAAGAAATAAAACAGATTTCATAGGGCCCCATATTACGGCTTTTATCTAAATCCTTAATCCTAAGAATGAGCGATGAAATAGTGATGCTCCCCTATAAGTATATAATTAATTAGGCATTCTCTCTGTAGTAGCACTGAAAATGCTGTTTATTGGTATTAATTTGGAGTGTGGTGCTGGCTCACAATGCAAAAATCGTTTGCATCAGAGACTAAAGTCAATATCTCTCACCACTGGGGAATCTTGAGAGATGAGGTTAGACTATGGGGGCTGGGCAAAAAAAATAGGGCCTGTACGACCAGTTTTTATTGATTAGCTCCTTGAACCCCTGCTGATGTTGTGAGGGGGAGGCAGGCAGGAGTCCTACGAAGCTTCCTTTCTACTGCGTCCTTTTCTCTGTCTCTTACGACATCACTTTCCCTTTTCTTTCTCAGTCTAGGACAGGCAGATTTATGACTCCATATGGATGACCTAGAAATGCTCTATGCCCTTTTGTGAGTATTTAAAAGCGGCCCGACAGTTACTAAGGACGAGACTGAAGAGTTCATCAGAGTTCCTATCATATTTCCACCCTTACACAGTACCACTTACACTCTTACTTTGTTTATTGCCAAGTTATGAAGCTCAAAGAGTAAAGCAAGGTGCCAGCAACACCAAGGTCATGGGTTTGAATTTGAATGCTTTGATAAAAGTATAAATGCACAGGTATAGCCTAGAATGTAAACACTCCTTTGACCCATTTGTACTAACTGTAAAGACCATACCAGTGAAACAGCTCAGATATGAGATGTTCAGCATCTTCCAAAAATCATAAGATTTTCTGTCTTATCACTGTAGATCAAGTCACATCAAGAGCATTTCAGTGGAAACAGAACTGTAGGGCATTACTGTTCAAGTACACACACCCTCCATTTGTAACCATAAAACACTCAACAGTCTATTTCCTCCGTTTCCTGAGGGACCAAAAAACATTTTGAGCTCTATTTGCTGTTTATCACAAATAGATAAAAAAACAAATGCATAACAGTGAATCATTTTACTCATTTAGTTAACTGGTGATTTATTCCTTGTAACAAGTAAACAAAAAGAGAAAATTCTGTCATAATTTACTCACCCTCATGTAGTTCAAAAAGACTTTTTGTCTCTCTTTTTTTTTTAAAGTGTGTTTTTCTAGCATTGTTTTGGACCCCATTGACTTTCATTATATGAAGAAAACAGTTCAAACATTCGAAATATCTTCTGCATTCTGCAGAAGAAGAAAGTCATACAAATTTGGAAGGACATGAGGGTAAGGTTATCTGTCCTTTTAAGCTTGGTTTTGGGTTAACACCATTGTATTTCCCTTTTGACAACATTTAATAAACTAATGGCATTGACCTGTTTTCCAATGGCCAAATTCTAACAATTATCTCATTCCTCATGTTCCATTTAACAAGATTAACAATGGATTGATGAATTCTTATAGCAATTCCGACTTTATAAATGGAACAACTTACCAACCATTCACAGAAATGTGTGCTAACTAAAAAAATATCCATCACAGAAAACAAACATACCCACAGTTATGCTTAACACACAACACTGTACTGGGATACATGGGAACAATACAACTTCTAAATACAAACAAAAAGGTGGGTATACGGTTAAGGCGTCTCTTAAAAAGATTTCATATGGCATTTCCTTCCTCTTTCACATTCGGAAAATCTGATTTGCAAGTAAATTCTGGCAAAACTCTCCAAGGAATTGAGCTGGGAGCCCAAAGGCAAATTGTGCAGTAAGGTCTTTCACATTCTGTTTAATATTCATATCAGAATAAAGGAGAAATGTAGACAGATAAGGAGAAAAGAGACCAAATACAGCAAATCAATCCTCGAGAGGAAATATCACCTCCAGGACTCGTGCCCTTCACGAGACTATCAGCCGCAGACAGACTCCATTACAAACTGCACAGATGCTTTGAACAGAAACAGAGATACAGATAAGGCAAGCAGCAAAACAGATGTGCATTATTGATTGTACTCTGAATCTTTGAAGATAAATCAACTGTCTGCACTGTCTGTACTTAAAGGTTTTCTAAATAAACATGAAGAAATGCATTTAAATCTAAAATTACAATTAAATCTGAATAGATTAAATACAATACTGCATTGCAAATAACTAACAGATGCTGCACAGTTCTATGCAATTCCAAACTAATTGATACAATGAAAGCAAATTATGTCAAACTGACCCCAATTTTTGGGCTGGCTTGGAACGACGAGCTATATCATGATTTCCATGATAGAGTTATTTAAAGACAAGCCCACAAGGCAGACTAGCTTGATCTAGGGGGAGCTGCCATGAAAAAGTGCAATTACTGACACGATTTCATGACAATTATTTACTGCAAATGACTCGCTGCTGTCAGTGAACTATAAAAGTCTGAGATAAGCATTCATGCATATTGTGAAGCTAAACAAAGACCCATTAGTCACAGTCGTTGGCCTTCCAGTGTGCTTTACTTCAGGAGAATTTAGGGGTCATTAGGGAACACAAGGACAATCGGAAAATAATTTAGACATTCTTTGAAAAACGGTCCAAGTAACTTTAATTAATATTTGTATGTGTCATTTTCTAAAAATGTATTTGAGCAAGACTTTGATGTTTATACAACACTGACGACACCCAAACAGGGGGCAAAATGTCAGGCTACACTGCTTCAATGTGCCATTTCATACAAGTTCATATATAAGCAACACACACCATTTACCATTTAAAAATATTATTTTAAAAGTATTCATATTTGTATTCAGCACAGATGCATTAAACTGATCAAAAGCATCAGTGAACACCTTTTTCTAGTTGAAATAAATGCTTTTCGAGAGCTTTCAATTCATCAAAAATAATAAAATACATAAAATAAAATAAAAAGAAAAATGTGATAGCCTAATAATAAATTTTTTTTTTTTGAGCATATTAGAATTATTTATGAAGGATCATGTGACACTAAAGACTGGAGTAATGGCTGATGAAAATTGCTATTGCAGGAATAAATTACATTTTAAAATACATTAAAATAGAAAAAAGTTATTAAATTGTAACAATGTTTCAAAATATTACTGTTTTTACTGTCTTTTTAATAAATAAATGCAGCCTTGGTGAGTATAAGAGAGTTTAAAAACATTAAAACCTTCCGGGCCTCAAACTTTTGCATGGTAGTGAGGTTTAATACAAACACCCACCAGTTATGACATATTATGAGGAACTTTCAGATTTATCAATTCAACATGCTACCACAACCCTCTATGTCTTCATTAACGCTGACCATCAACATTAATGGATAAATAAATAGACCGACGGTTCCTGGATCACTGCAGCAGTCAGAAAGTATCCCGTTCCATTTCTTTTGGTCTCATTTTTCCGCTGTCTCTCTCTCCTTTCATCCCTATCTGTTCATCATTTCTAAAAGAGTCTATTTGTCCCAGATATGTTACACTGTGGTCGATCGAATACAGTAACAAAACAGCAAAGGGTGTCCAATTTGGATGGTTACTGTATGCTCCATTTGACTCATCGTACTTATAATTTAGGATGTACAGAAACTCCTTTTGTTTAAAATTTTTAAAGTGTTTTATAACAATACAAACGATTCATACAAGCTTCACATGTTACTTGCATCTGACTAAACACGCCAACATCTGCTTAGTTCTGTCTGAGTTTTACACACACCAATAAACAGACAATAAAATGTATCTTATATATGCCATATTGAGTAAACATCTTGCTGACATTTAGACAGAGATGCACAGGGAGAAGACAAAAATTCCCAGCAGGGATGGAAAATATGGGCCAACGGCCCAGAAAACTTCCCGACACGCCAAAGATGCTTTATAAACCTTTGACACCAGAATCAATCCCCACTTGAGCATGAATGAAAACTCTATTTAATTTAACAATATGTGACTCTGGACCACAAAACCAGTCTTAAAATCGCACAGGTATATTTGTAGCAATAGTCAACAATACATTGTATGAGTCAAAATTATCCATGAAGATATTTTGTAATTTTCCTACCGTAAATATATCAAAACTTAATTTTTGATTAGTAATATGCATTGCTAAGAACTTAATTTGGACAACTATAAAGGCGATTTTCTTAATATATAGTTGTATCTCGGCCAAATATTGTCCTATCCTAACAAACCATACATCAGTGGAAAGCTTATTTATTAATCTTTCAGGTGGTGTACAGTATAAATTCACAATTTAAAAAAATTGACCCTTATGACTGGTTTTGTGGTCCAGGGTCACATATTTTAAAATATACTTACAAAAGAGTACCATGAAAATACCATGGCACTGTTAGTGAAAGAGAGGTTAAAATACATATTAAATATTATACATGTATGCGTGTATATGTATAAAAACATGTATAAAATTAAATACATCTTCCTAATTTCTATAAATATTGTGCACTTACACACACACACACACACACACACACACACACATAAACACATACACACATATATATACTGTATAGCAGACCACCCGAGCTGTGTTTACCTCCTGCAGCTGCTCTAACTCCTGTTTGAGAGCCTCCTGCTCGGTCTCGAGCTCGGCGTACTGCTGCTTGAGCGTCTGGTTCTCCTCCAGCACCACCAGACCGCATTCCGCAGCCCGGATCTTCTCCCGGTTCGCCTCTGCGAGCTCTCGGGTCAGCCTCTCCACCTCGGCCCGGTAATGATCCACCGATTCCCCGCATCCTCCATCGGCTGCCATCTCCGGTCGGGTGTAATCTCTCAGAGAGGCGGAGGCTGAGGAGGAGATTCAGGTGGATGCTGCAGTCCGTCCGTCCACCCGATGCGCTGATGTTTACTGATGTTTAAATGATGTTTACACGAGCGGCATATGAACTAGACTCGATTTCTTCATTGTAAATAATGTTGTGATAAACTGCACTAATGTTCCAACCATCAAAGACATATTTTTTTCGTGTCCAACTTACAATGTTTTGAGGAAAAGCGGCGCCATCTATCCGGAATGCAAAGTGAGCAGAAGTTGATCCTGTCTCTCAACATGTGACGTCACTCCATACCCCCACCCCTCATCGTTTACACCGTCTTATTACTGTATATTTTTAGGAGTATATGTAAAATTCAATAGAATAATGCTAATTACAATTTGTTACATCATATGTAATACCATTGTATGTAAATTCTAATTAGGCTATACATTCAAATATTGGACAGAAGTATTATTATTATTATTATTACTATTATTATTAAACACACACACACACACACGCGCACGCACACACACACACAATATTACATATGTGGTCATTTCAGAAATTTCAGAAATTCTCAGATACATAAATCTGCAACACATTATTATTATTATTATTACTACATTAGGTTATTATTACTATTATGGTACATTATTATTAGGGCGATCCTGAATGTTATTGTGGATGAAAACATGCATTATTTAAATACTTTTTCGCCACCTGCTGGACAAATAAAAAGTTGTGAGCAAAAAAAATAAATAAATAAATAAACAAATAATAATAATAATAATTATATTATATATTTTATATATATATATATATATATATATATATATGATTATTTGAAGAGGCTAGTTCTCTGTTTAATTATGCATTGTTTAAATATGTGGTTAGCTATAGGTGCTCTTTGAAAGTCAAAAAACTTTATCGATGATATTTCAAAAAACAGTCATCATGAATGACTTTGCATGAAGTGTTATGCATATTCATTGTTTAAAGGTGTGTGAAGGTTGTAAATCTTAACCATTAAGATCTATAATCCTAAAAGATATGAAGTTACCAACAACTTGAAGGCCACTAACACCACAGGTCCCAGTTCCAAAAGGACTATAAAGTAAACAAGTTTCTATAATTGAGACATGAAAGCTGGTCTAAAGAGCAAACAAATAGCTATAACTATTAATAGCTGTGCAATTGTAATTCACTGTTTCAATTGCCACTGAGATGATCACTGATCACTGAAATATTTGACAGTAATCGCTACATACATCTTTTAGTCTCTTCCTTTAGCCGCACTTCAGCTGAATGTAACACATTCCTTATCTAGAATGCATTTGAATGAAGCATGTCTAAGTACATCATAAGGATGAAGAAGCGAACAGGCTGCGAAAAAGACCTCATGAAACACTGTACTTCTGAATGTCAGATTTCACCAGCTTGCATGTGATTTCATTTTCTCAGACAGTGTGGCACACCAACTGGTCTCAACATTTGAAACACAATAATTTGATTGGCCAGGAAATCGAGCACATCATTACGTGTGTGCAGAAGTCAAAGATCACATGTGCTTTATGTGGAGAGTGTCCTTGCACAATCATTAACTACAGGATGGGACCTTCAAAACAGTGAGTTTCATTTCATCCGAGGAATGTCCATTAAGGTAAGTACACAGCGTGTCTTAATATTTTCTAATGGTCTAATGAAATAAATGATTTGATCTCTAAAAGTAGCAGCCCAAATGGACATACAGCGGGTGGATCTGATGAAAGAATGATTGGATGATTAGGTTTGTCCTGTCACTATCTCAAATAAATCTACAAAATGAGAGACATGTGATACATAGTATTCGGGAAGTCCTGGTTTAGAAAGCTTTACGGAATGTAAAACCATGCACGTAAGCATACTAAATAATTTATACAAGGAAGAAAATGTCACATGTTTTACTCTAGTAAATGTTTCTCATACTAAAATTAATTTTGAAGGCACATCACTTAAAAACTTGACTACAAAAAAAAAAAAAAATGTATATTACATTCACATGCTGTCATGCCATATGGGGGAAATTGAGAGCCATTGCAGTAATGCCAGTACAGTATTACAGATTATAACATTCCATAAAAACAATAAAATTACCACATAATTGGTATAAAAAGGAGAATGCAGATATAGTTTTATATATAGTTTAGTAATTCAGCAGTTAAAAACAACTGGCAAATAAATACATGTAAATATAAATAAGCTGCAGGCAGTGTATGAAAATCTTAGCAAATAATGTTGAACTTTATGGGAATAGAATGATCACATTATTTGTTCTGTGGATGTTTGGATTTTTTATGCCAAAAAATTTACTGTAATTAAAATTTTAAAATATATTTTCATATTTTGTTTCCATTTTAATTTTACTTAAAGATTCAGTTATTTTTGTGTTTGTCATTTTTTTTTTTTTTTTTTTTTTATAAATATGTCAGTGTTTTTATTATACTTTTAATTTGTTCACGTAGTTTGAACTATTTTATTACTTTAAGTTAAACTAAAGGAAAATGAAAAAGGTTGCTTTGGTACCTAGCTGAAATAAAATGTTAATTTCAGTTTATGTTTATTTTAAGTAACTAAATTGTTACCAGCCAAGTTACTATGTAAACCTGGAAATCAACAACATAAAAGGACCCTTGCCCTAAGATAAGTAATAAATTATTCTCTTTTGAATGAGGAATGTAAGAAAGAAAGAAAGAAAAAAAGAAAGAAAAAGAAAGGCTGACTTTGAAGATGCATTGCATGGTGATTAACATGCATGCAAATGGACTGGTGCACATGCACACATCTGTGTGTGTTAGTGTGTATTCCTAAGCCAGAATCCAGAGCAGCACGTGGCTCTGGTCAGCTGCCTGCTAGTTGTGGTGTAATTGAGTTCACATGAGCAGCTGATGGGTCCCATAGCATTTACAATCAGCAGCAGCATCCCCAAACCCTGTCCCGTGTCTCTGTTTTTGCCCTTCCTTTCTCTTCTCTCTTGGCTCTTCTTTTTATGCTGTCCTTAACTAGCTCTTGCCCTCTATCTTATTAGAGATCCCATTGAGAATTCTACACTGTCTCCTGCCTCCACAATCATGGCTCCAGAGAAAACCAGTGACGGGTTGGACAACTATGCATTTACTGTGAGTAACCTCAATTAAAAGACATAAATTTTAGGTAGAATTACTCATTTCTTTCTTAAATGAGCCTTAGAGCTTCTGGAAGTAGACAGATTGTATATAGGAACATTAATTTTGAATGCACTGTGGTCATGGGTGTGTAATGGGTCTTGTTTTCATTGTGTAAATCTAAGTTCATTCAAGTGATAAGATCTTTAAATTCACACAGTTATAAAAATTATGGCATGTGATCATTTCTATGATCGGTGTTGTAACCAAAGATTCCTATTACTCTCGCTAATGCATGTGTTACTCATGTGTTTATTGTGGTCATGCTCAGTGTTTTAGTAACTGGAATGTGGACTGGAGCAGAGTGTGTGTGTGTTTTACAGCTCATGCTTATGTAATATTAATTTACAAAAAGTATGAAAGAAATAGCTATTTTTGCATATTGATCAATCAAAACATATATATGTTTAACTCTTTATCTTAAAAAAAAACAACACTTGAGAGTGGGTTATTGTTTTTTTTTGTTTTTTTTATGCAAAGGCAATTAAATGGATAGGACAACAATTTATATTTATATGTGGTTTATACGTGAAATTATATTTATTTATTAACATGAAATTGATCAAATTATGAAAGGTTGTTGATTAAAAACTGCTAGGTCAGAAACTGGATTTGAGTGTTTTATTTGTTTGTTTTTTTACTTTAGGTTGACGGTGTAGACCATTTCTGTGAGTTACCAGAGAATAAAAATGGAAGTGATAATTTCTCAGAGGAGGGAGATGGTAGCAAGCTGGCATATTGTGTCACTGATATTCCACCATGGTACCTTTGCATCTTTTTGGGGATTCAGGTAAGTGGCATACACGCATCTGCCTGTGAAACAAGATGTTAAACATGTCAGATTTGTATGATAAAATTTATCATCAGAATTTCAAAATTTTACTGTTTTTGCTGTACTTTGGATCAAACAAAGGCATGCTTGGTGAGCAGAAGAAACTTATTGCTATACTGATAGTATAATGTCTATAAATTATGCAAAATAAAAGCATTTTCACTAGAGAGTTTAGACTTTACTGTATATAATGTGTGTAGTAGGTCACAGAAAGAGCATACATAATTGTTCTCCATCTCTCTGACAGCACTATCTTACAGCTTTTGGTGGCATCATAGCCATTCCTCTGATACTGTCTCAGGGCCTCTGTCTACAACATGACAGCCTCACGCAAAGTCACCTAATCAGCACCATCTTCTTCGTGTCTGGGGTGTGCACTTTACTGCAGGTCACTTTCGGAGTGAGGTACGGTTATTTACTTTTATCACTCTTGACAAAGTTGTGTGTTTCACAGGGAAACAACAGAATTCAGAATCAGTGCTAGAACCAAGGCCAAGGCCAGTGCACTGACTGGAAGATATGTCATGACGCGCAAACAATATTTTAAGGATGAGGTGTAGTTAAATAATGAAACAATGTTTGTGTTTTGATCATCTTCATGAATCTGGGTTGTGTGTTGTGTTTACTGAGACACACGGTTCTTTCTTTGTCAATTATTTAACCATGGGTGTTTCATTATAAAAAGCTTGCTTGATTAGAAGTTGTCATTGATTTTCTGAGGCAGGTTTTGCTTTGAATTTATCCAATTTCTTGTTGTAAGATCAATTTTATATGATTAAAAAGGGTCATTTATATGTATATACTACAATTTATTTGGAAGTATATTATTATATATATAGTATTATATTATAAGTATTGCATATATATAATTTAAAATACTACATAAAAATGATAAAAAAAACAGTTCATTCCAGATAAACCATCTCCCAGGAAAACAATCCAAACATTCAATCCAAGGGTTCATTGACCTAGGAAAGTGTGAATAATGTAGGCTTAGCAATGTGTTCACCGTCTGATAAGCCTTTGCTTGTTTAAGGCTGAAGACCTATTGCGCTCTTATTAGGGCTACTTGACCTGAATAACAGGCCAAAGAAATCCTAAATGTACTTCTACAGATCTTCAAGAGCATTAGCTTCTATACTAATCAAACATGATGAATCTAAATCAGTCTGTTACTGATGTACAGCAGAAATATGTAGGACTTTGGTCGGAGTGATTCCTGTAGAAGCTAAAGACCATATTAGGATTAGGAATTTTCCATCTTATTACCATGAAGTTCAGCACATTTTAAATCCACATTCCTCAGGCCTCTCAGCCGTGGAGCTCCCTTTTGTGCAAAGCAGTGAAATTGTTGTATTAGAACAAGAAAATATGTCTTAATACTCCCAAAACCATCTGAATTGCTTTTTGTAAGTGTAACTGATTCAGTACAAGATTGCAGTGTAAACACATAAATAACCTCAGATGTTAACTTGTACAATAAAATCATTATATAACAGTGCCATAAATCGTATCTATTAACAACATACAACAAGGCTTTACCTTGTTCATGGCCTGACTTGGCTTTTAGTGAGGAATCAGGAAGGGCTGAGAATGAGACACTAAACTTGACAAGTTGACAAAGGGAAAGGTTCTTCCGACTTTTAATGTTGAGATGTGTCTTTGTACTTATTGAACAAAAACAACAACACGAATTATACATTTGGTGACAAGGCTCTTCTTTTTCTTAATGCAAGGTTACCCATTCTCCAGGGTGGAACTTTTACACTCCTGTCGCCCACCATGGCTTTGCTATCGATGCCTGAATGGACCTGTCCAGCTTGGACACAGAACGCAAGCCTGGTCAACACGTCCTCGCATGAGTTCATTAATGTTTGGCAAAGTCGAATGCAAGTGGTGAGTAACTCAGTAACTGATAGTCTATGTAAGGACTCATGAACATGTAGAGTGGTTCTAAATACATTTTGACACTTACACCACACTTTAAAATATGGCAGTCATTGCAATAGATAACACTCAACCAAAAAAAAAAAAAAAAAAAAAAAAATTTTGGCAAAAAGACACTTACATTTAAAAATAAAATGGCTAGATGGACACTAAATTAGCTAAATTGGACACTTGAAGGTCACCAATGTGAACTTGAAGGAAACTGACTGCATATAGCCATTAAAAATGACCTTGGAAACACCTGGTAATTGCAAAAATAGTGAATAGCGAGAATAGCATCACTTATTTGCAATTTGTGTGATAACATGGCTTAATATTTTATATTCTAACCCATTGAAATTCATAATATTTGGGGCACTGCATATTTGGATGGATGGAAAGTTAAGTAACCATAGATCCAATATTATCTTTTTAGATCAACACATTATATATAATAATATCTTTATTGTATAATGCTAAAATTCAGTTTCTGTTGTCATCTCTGCACAGCTCCAAGGCTCGATCATGGTGGGCTCCCTATTCCAAGTGCTAGTGGGATTCTCTGGTCTAATTGGCCTCGTCATGCGTTTCATTGGCCCTTTGACCATCGCACCAACTATTTCACTAATCGGCCTATCACTGTTTGACTCCGCTGGCATGAACGCAGGACACCACTGGGGCATCTCTTCCATGTGTGTACTTCTTAAAATTAATCATCATTAATGAAAAATTGAAGAAGGTAGACTATAGTAAAGAATACTGTTTAGAAAAAAAGGTAGATAACATCAAATTACTAAAAAGGGCATAGTTAATACCACATAAGTTAAAAAAACAAAAAAAAAATTATATATATAATTATACAGTGAGGAAAATAAGTATTTGAACACCCTGCTATTTTGCAAGTTCTCCCACTTAGAAATCATGGAGGGGTCTGAAATTGTCATCGTAGGTGCATGTCCACTGTGAGAGACATAATCTAAAAAAAAAAAATCCAGAAATCACAATGTATGATTTTTTAACTATTTATTTGTATGATACAGCTGCAAATAAGTATTTGAACACCTGTCTATCAGCTAGAATTCTGATCCTCAAAGACCTGTTAGTCTGCCTTTAAAATGTCCACCTCCACTACATTTATTATCCTAAATTAGATGCACCTGTTTGAGGTCGTTAGCTGCATAAAGACACCTGTCCACCCCATACAATCAGTAAGAATCCAACTACTAACATGGCCAAGACCAAAGAGCTGTCCAAAGACACTAGAGACAAAATTGTACACCTCCACAAGGCTGGAAAGGGCTACGGGAAATTGCCAAGCAGCTTGGTGAAAAAAGGTCCACTGTTGGAGCAATCATTAGAAAATGGAAGAAGCTAAACATGACTGTCAATCTCCCTCGGACTGGGGCTCCATGCAAGATCTCACCTCGTGGGGTCTCAATGATCCTAAGAAAGGTGAGAAATCAGCCCAGAACTACAGGAGGAGCTGGTCAATGACCTGAAAAGAGCTGGGACCACCGTTTCCAAGGTTACTGTTGGTAATACACTAAGGCGTCATGGTTTGAAATCATGCATGGCACGAAAGGTTCCCCTGCTTAAACCAGCACATGTCCAGCCCGACTTAAGTTTGCCAATGACCATTTGGATGATCCAGAGGAGTCATGGGAGAAAGTCATGTGGTCAGATGAGACCAAAATAGAACTTTTGGTCATAATTCCACTAAACGTGTTTGGAGGAAGAAGAATGATGAGTACCATCCCAAGAACACCATCCCTACTGTGAAGCATGGGGTGGTAGCATCATGCTTTGGGGTGTTTTTCTGCACATGGGACAGGCGACTGCACTGTATTAAGGAGAGGATGACCGGGGCCATGTATTGCGAGATTTGGGGAACAACCTCCTTCCCTCAGTTAGAGCATTGAAGATGGGTCAAGGCTGGGTCTTCCAACATGACAATAACCCGAAGCACACAGCCAGGATAACCAAGGAGTGGCTCTGTAAGAAGCATATCAAGGTTCTGGCGTGGCCTAGCCAGTCTCCAGACCTAAACCCAATAGAGAATCTTTGGAGGAGCTCAAACTCCGTGTTTCTCAGCGACAGGCCAGAAACCTGACTGATCTAGAGAAGATCTGTGTGGAGGAGTGGGCCAAAATCCCTCCTGCAGTGTGTGCAAACCTGGTGAAAAACTACAGGAAACGTTTGACCTCTGTAATTGCAAACAAAGGCTACTGTACCAAATATTAACATTGATTTTCTCAGGTGTTCAAATACTTATTTGCAGCTGTATCATACAAATAAATAGTTAAAAAAATCATACATTGTGATTTCTGGATTTTTTTTTTTTAGATTATGTCTCTCACAGTGGACATGCACCTACGATGACAATTTCAGACCCCTCCATGATTTCTAAGTGGGAGAACTTGCAAAATAGCAGGGTGTTCAAATACTTATTTTCCTCACTGTATATATACACACTGTATATTTATATATATGCACTATACTGTATGTATATTGTAATATGTACTTCACTGCACATATTTTGCAGATTTTGAACAAACAAGCAATCACATTTATGGCAACAGAAAATAAAACACAGCAATGTGATGCAACTGAGTCAAAAACACAGTAGCATTATATAAACTGACTCAAACCTGTGAATCATTTTTTTGTGAATTGGTTCATTTATATGAATCATCCAATAGAACTGATTCACTAGAAAGAATAAGACTGTCCTACAAGGACTGTTTACACCAGCCAGGCACTTTACGATTTTAGCCTTGACTTTCTGCTCACCAGCTGAATATTGTAGTTAAGCTTGAAGCCTTTTGACTTTTAGGTGGTTACTCCCCAATACTGTTCCCACAACAGTAGCCAATATGAAACATTTTAAGTCTAGCTCTCATGTTCAGTATCTTTGAACATGTAATGCTCTTTTAAACTTTATCTGACACAGAGCCGTAACACAGTCTCATTTCCTCCACAGGACGACATGTTTGATCGTGTTTTTCTCGCAGTATCTTCGCCATATTTCCATTCCCTTCCCCAAATACAGCAAAGCCAAGAAGTTTCACACCAGCAGGATTTACATATTTCAGATTCTGCCTGTGAGTCTTGTTAATCTGCTTTTCTAAACATTAATGTTCCATAAAACTACTTTCATAAGCAAGGTGTGTTTCCTCAGGTCCTGCTAGGAATCACTCTGTCTTGGTTGATTTGCTACCTGCTGACAATCTACAATGTCCTGCCCTCAGACCCTGATAAATATGGCTATCTAGCTCGGACTGACATTAAAGGAGATGTTATGGGCAGGGCACCTTGGTTCAGATTTCCTTATCCGGGTATATTAACCACAACAATTAAGACCAATAATGTATTTTATATGGTCATTGCTGTATCTTAAAAGGAACCATAATCTATTATATGATATCATAATCTATATTATGGTTTATTTATGGCTATGTAACTGTGTTCCCAGGTCAATGGGGAGTGCCAACTGTTAGTCTGGCAGGAGTTTTTGGAATCCTGGCAGGGGTCATATCCTCCATGATAGAGTCAGTGGGGGATTATCATGCTTGTGCCAGGTTATCTGGTGCCCCACCACCTCCGAGACATGCCGTCAACAGAGGCATTGGCATTGAAGGCATCGGGTGTCTGCTGGCAGGTGCCTGGGGAACAGGCAACGGAACCACATCCTACAGTGAGAACATAGGAGCCTTGGGTATCACTAAGGTACAAAGTTTCACGATAAATTTTACTAGCCAAAATGTAATTTGATTTTACTTCACAATGATTGCATATAGGCTTACAACACTACTTTTTTTTTTGAGAGAGAGATTGTTTTCTGTGAAACTATGATACTAATCGAGAGAAACCTTTCATCTTTTGCAGGTTGGCAGTCGCATGGTGATTGTGTGCAGTGGCTTTGTAATGATTATAATGGGAATATTTGGGAAAATTGGAGCCATTTTTACTACAATACCAACACCTGTTATTGGAGGAATGTTTCTGGTCATGTTCGGGGTCATTATGGCTGCTGGTGTTTCAAATCTTCAGGTAAAACAGTATGGTTAATGCAAAAAGTAATACATCAGAAAAAACTATTACATTTATTTTTTATTAATAAAAAGATTAATATCTTTGATTAATAGAAAGTTCAAAAGAGCAGAATTTATTTGAAACCTTTTGTAACATTATTACATTCTAATATTATATTACATGTATCACCAAATGTTTGAATCAATACTGTTCTTCATATAAAATATTATTAATATGACCGATTTCCATTATGAATAGTATACAGACATGAACTCTTCACGCAACATCTTCATTTTTGGATTCTCCATGTTCACTGGACTTGCTATTCCCAACTGGATAATGAAAAACCCCACATCCATAGCAACAGGTATGTAAACTATAATCTGTATTGGAAAAGCACATGCTACAGACTCTTAATAGATACAGACACATCTGCTGCCAACACACTGCATCCATTCCAAGTATGAATTTTTGTGCTTTCTTACTTCTTGTATTAGGAGTTGTTGAACTGGACCATGTACTTCAAGTGCTACTGACAACCAGTATGTTTGTTGGAGGATTCTTTGGATTTCTTCTTGATAACACAATACCCGGTGAGTTCTGCTAATAATCTGCTTCAATAACTATGCCTATTCCTAATACACACAGATGAAGACATTTACTGATATTCAAACCAAAAATGTTCAATTTAGAGTATTACTCCTTTTACCCAAAGGCATCATTTTAATATGGCTTCACTATACTCCATGCTTCTCTCCTTTGCTTTATGTAGGCAAATGTAACAAATAAAACCTTGTAAATTAATAAATCTGATGACCAATCAAGTAACTTTTGAGACTGTGCAATAACAGTCTGTTTATTATTCCGGCAGGAACAAAACGTGAACGAGGCATTATTGCATGGAACAATGCCCACCAAAATGAGTCAGACAACACCTTAGAAAGTGATGACGTGTATGGGCTGCCCTTTGGAATTAATAGCTGCCTCTCCTCCTTCACATGGACCAAATATGTGCCCTTCTGCCCAACACACAAAGTCAGCAGACAGGATGAAGCACCGTCCAGTTTGGATTCTTTGGACACCAAACCAGAGCCTAACAAAGATGATACACACATTATAGCGGGGGTGGCACTATAGTCTGTGATGAGGACTTCCATTTTAAATAGGTGACAATTAGTTCAATGTAGAAAAGGCTCGTAATTTTGTGACTCTTATGTCACATCCTGAGGTATGGACTGAACGGAGAAGGCAGCTACCCCATGTACTAAAAGCTGCAGTCCGTAACGTTTTTGGGTTAAAAATGATCCGAAATCAATATTTGAGCAAGTACAAATCCAGCCAGTGTTCAAAACTATCTTCTTACTTTAGCCCGATTCACAACTACTATAATTCACTTATAATAATGTCTTCTAATTTGAGTGGTAAGGGTAGGTTTTCGTGGGAAATTCGAGCATGGCACTGCGTCATTAGGTCACGTATGCAAACATAAAGAAGTTGTCCCGGCTATAGGCTATCGCATGTGCAGATGCTGCAGGTGGCGGATCGTTTATAGCCTTTTCTCACAGCAGCTAGAATAATTAAATGTATAATTTTGATGGAGGATTGTAATCCAGAAAGGATTATGTGTTTATGAAACACGTGAATGAAATTAGATTATATTCCAGTTTAAATGTGCTTCTGATTACAGATAGCCTGGGATTACACAAGATTTGTAAATGAAAGAAAACCAGTTCGAAGGGAGCATAGTTTGCTTTTTGGGTTAAAAGAATTTCTTAATATGAAATTCGAATGGTATGACAATTAGATATTAGACTGTACAGAAATTGAAATCTACACGCTAAATTACACTAGAGGTTACTCATAGTCACGCAAAGCTGATGTTGTTAACATTAATAATTTGAGAATAAAGTATAACAATAATAATACTTTGCACAGTTTGAAGTGATATGAGCTAACCGATCTTTAGATTAAATCACTATTGGTAGCGTGATTTATGGTAATGCTTTTTACCTCAGTTGGGCAGAACAAACGTGGCAGACTTGTCACTTACTTGTTCAGATGGCAATATACGGTGAAAATTCTTATTTGGGTCATATATTCCAAGACGTAGGCTAGAATCTGTGATTGCAAATTACAGTAAAAATCCACACCAGTGCGATGACTGACAGCCACACATTCACCTCAAAACATTACATTCATCAGCACTGAAGCCATGCCGGAGCACATCCCACGCAAGCAAGATAATTCCGCACACAGCTGCAATTCCAGGTTTTCAAACAGAGATGGCGACAAAGAGGCAAAACGTATGGACTGCAGCTTTAATTTTTAACTATTTATCTGAGGCACTGTGCAAATATCTCTCTCTATTTTCATCTAGCCATATATGAATGATAGCTGTAATGTTAATGTGAATGATTTACTTCAGTTGTTATTTTCATCACTACTTCTTTTCACTGTAAATAGTAGATATCTGTAACCCCTCATCTCAACTTTTTATAAATAAACAATCACCATCAACGATGCCAATTCTTCATTTAGTAAAGAGAAACGTACCATTCATGGACTCAAACCCGTCAAAAGGATCAGGAGACAGGACAGAAACAGAAGCACAAAAACATTCAAACTTTGATGCACAGGCATGCTTTTAATATTAAAACATTAAACTGACATTGACTGCTATACTGGAGCATAGAAAACGCAACAGTAGCTACAGTAGGCTCATTTGGAAAAGTAACTAATTAAAACTACCAGTGCTTACCTAACACTGTTCATCAACATGACAGTAGCTTAACTGTTTTCCAGCAACGAGACGCCTGTGGCGGTGCGGTAGTTCAAATCAATTGTGAATCGATTCGTTTGGACGCTTATTCAATAAACCCGGAACTATTGTTCGATTCATTTGACTCCCCAAACTCTGTTTTAATGGCGATATACAAACATGATAAATGAAAGGTAAAAACATAAATTTTACATAATAAATTCAGTTTTGAAATTCACGTAATAAATCTAATGATGTCATACCAGTATTTTTTATTTTTTTTTAATTAGACAAGCGTAAAGGAACAGTTTATGGACAATAAATCCGTTCAGCTCTGAGGAGATCGTTAAAACACACCTGATGGACACATGCTGGAGTATTATCTGTTGTTAAAGGGTCCTCAGAGGTTCTAAAACCCAGATAATGAGCCCATATGAATGAAATAACTTCTGTTGCAGTGTTGGATTGACAGTGTTGAGGTGAAAGTGAGCAAAGGCTCAAACACACACACACACACACACACACACACACACACACACACACACACACACAAAGGTTCCAAATACAAAATGAAACGGCACACCAACAAAATTAAGGATTTAATAAAGCTATTTGAGAAAAGATTTTAGTATTAATTCAACGGAATACAACTCCGTTTCTCATTCTCCATCCGTGTTTTGGTCCACAAGATGGCGCTAAATGACAATAGTTAACACTCCTCTGTTCAACTCGGGTTGGAGCTACATTTTTCTCTGAAGACCAGACCATTGTCAATGTTCTGCGAAATTCACACCTTTGCAAATAGATTAACCATCACTGGAACCCTGTGCTTAATTCTAAACATTTTATATCACTTTCTAAACTTTTAAGACAGCACATTCTAACAGCCCTCTCCTTTTGAATCAATTTCCCTTGTAACACGGATGCATGCTGTAAGCGCTTGCTACAAAAGACACCTAACTTGTCTAATTGTCAAAATCAAGCCTCAGTTCATCAGCAGCAGATGTTTCTCTGCATTCCGATTGAAGGCGTTGCTGTTACAAATGCTCTCATAAGTAAAACAGTGTGAAATACGCCCAAGGTGCATAGAAGTTGATTTAGTGTTATGGAGCTTAGAGTGGAAAGCAGTGGTTGGTGGAAAACTGTGGTAGGTCTGCTAAGTGCAATATTATATATTGCATTTGAAAATCCTGGTGTGTCCTGTATAAGAATTTGTGAAATATTGAGCTGAACACGCATATACCTTTTTTTTTTTTTTTTTAGGTCTGAATGCACATTTTTTCCACAATATCAGCTCATGCTTTAAATTATCAAGATGAACAAATCAATTAAATATCAATTGTTAATCAGTGTTGGTGTTTTCACGCAGTGAAAATGACATTAAAATAATTTACTGTCATGATTTTTAAATATACAATTTTTAATATGTATATCTGTTTATTGAACAATAAAATCAATAACATTACCCTGTGTGGCGACCTGCATCTAATTTATTAATTTCTGTCAATTATTCTTTTATGCATTTGTTATATAGGCTGATCTCTTATCTCTTCACAATGACGTCTATCACTTCACAGTCGCTGGCTACAAGGGTAAAGGAATGAAAACAGGTTTTTTTCATTTTTTTCCATCTTTCATCCTGCTGAGTGCATGATTCTTGGCACCTGTATATCAGTTTCCATTGAGGACAGAATCCTGGGGAAGCCATCTGTTGTAATCTCTCCATCCTCAGGCTTCTGGTCTGAGGTTCCTCCCTTTCCCTAAATCACTAATAAATGATTGTTTGTGATTAGGGCTGGTGAAGCTGACCGTCCTAACCACAACAGAGCTGACATACTCAGGCATGACCGTCAAACTATTACCCATCTGCTCCTCATAATCAGGCCCTGATCACGCTAATCACTATCATCAAAGGGAGAAAAATATATATTCCAAGAAAGACTAAAGCAAGAGCATGCCATTTTTTCCACATTAAAAGCATCTTGTTATTGGAAAAAAATAAAATAAAAGAGGGTAATTTTTCCCCCCAGAGGGACCCAAAAATTTAACAATACATTTGGTTTAAAAAAAATAAATAAAATGTAGCAATGATATAATTTTTTAATTTTTTTATATAATAATACTGGTTCTTGCCAATGCAAAAGTCACAGCTAAATCCTGCTGGTTCTGATTGGTTGCTCGGCTGTTGCTGGTTAGTAAGGTCTTCTGATTGGTTGCTAGTCGGTGGCCTACTGGTCCAAGTCAACTGAATCTACTTTCTACTGCTATTTAATCTTACTTTGAAGGCCAGAGTGAGAAATGTGTTCTTTCATTATTTGTGATATTTGCATTTTATATACCGTATTACTGAAAAATGTAAAAAATTAAAAATAAATGAATAAAAAAATGTTTTAGGCAGATCTTCGTGTTGAATTGAATACACTGATACAGCAAGAATTTTGTTTTACTATCATTTTGCATGGGTTTATTGTTGCATATTATCACATATTGCACTGGGTTAAAGAAATATAAACACTTTTCTAAAGCAAATTGCAAATATGTATCACATAATAGGCTACATATTCATGGCTTTTCACATTATATCACTTTGGTTTATTATAACACTAGCATCATTATAGCATATTGTTATATTGTAGAATTCCTGAGAGTTTGTACCCCTCATATTGTATTTTGGAGAAAATAATGATAATTTCCGACATTATTTTTAAAATTATTATTCATAAATATCATTTGTAAGATCCCTGCAGTATACTTGAAAATATTTTTCAAAGAAAATAAAGATTATTGGAGTTTTACAAGAAAACTATATTAAAAATATCACAATTAATTCAGTGTGTTACTATCTGTTTCTTTGTAATTGTTCATGGAATTTACTAGCAATTTCTGAGCGAAATTTATTTCTACACCGTTTTTGGTTCAGTGTAATTTTGCATGGAAACGAAAGGTTTCTTTACTACTAACCTTCGGGTCCGTGTACTTTTGCGTCCATTCGTTTTTCGTTTTTTACCCCAGACCAAAAAAAAAAAAATGAAAAAATAACTGTTATTGTATTTTTAAATGCTATGCTTAAAACCAAAACTGAAATTAGAACCGTACACACAAAATGTTACCCGAAAAAGTAAAATATTGACTTCTTTTCAGATTTTTTTGAATGAATTTTTGCACTTTTAATAAACATTTGGAAAATGCACAAATTAATATAGAAAATTTTGATTTTAACAGCTCTTTGGCCAAATGTAGTAATGCTTCTCTTGCACGTTCAGTTGAGAACTAGAGCCATCTTTGGAATAATGCAGAGACTTAATACAAATATGATTTTTAAAATAGACATAGCAGAATCCTGGGAACTTTATCATCATGAAATTATATTCTGGGATATAATTTTGTCAAAATTTTGTGTGCTATCTGGGTCACGGTATCGGAGAGGACCACGCATGGTTGCTCAAAGTACAGTAGGCTATATCGTGATATAGCGCTACACATGGTTTAATATATGGGGTAAATATAGAAATATAATATAGAAATATATAAAGTTATAATCTCCAGATACAGGCAGGCCTGGTTCCTGAATCAAATCACTGAGGGTGCTTCTGAAATCATTTGCCAATCTGAAATCATTGTCTTTTTTCCCCCTTCTCCCAAATCAGATTATAATAGCCTAGCTGTTTCAGATATTAAAATAGTTCAGTTTTGTATGTAATGGCAAAGTGATTATATTTCGTTTCGTTTTTTTATTAGGCTACGTTAATTTAGAAAAACGTTTGGAGCATTTTTTTTGTTCGTTAAATAAGTTTATTTCTTTCTTAAAGTAACGACCAAGCGGCCAGCGGCAGACCAGCAGGCTGATCATAGCCGCTTGATCAATTTAGCCTTCTCAAATCATCACGACTTGCCTAAAATAAAATCTATAGATATAGCCTACTGAAACAGTTCAAGCATATAACAATGTTTAAACGTTAAAGATAAATGTGCGCTGCATCCAATAGTTTGTGCAGAGAGCGCAGGACATGGAGGCGCCAGCGCAATCAATTGCATTTTGTTCAATGGAAACAACTTACGCCGTAATTTTTGCTCATAAAGGTAAGAGTAATACATCATTCGGAACCGTAAAGGGTCTACTTTTATTTGTGTGCACTCACAATATCAACAAAATGTCTGCTTTTAAGAAAACAATGATGCGCTTTCTGCCGTCTCCTCTTGAACAGGAGCGCTTCACAAAAATGAACCAAAAGTCAGCGAATACATGCCTCACAGACATAATAAATACATCTATAGAAAGCTTTAAATCACTACTTAACGAAATAAATCAAATCCATAACAAAAACTCTTTCATTATAATCCGTGAAGATGCACTTCTCTCTAAAGGCGTCTAATGAGGAGGAGACGGCAAGTCAGGATCATCTTCGCGACACTTACACAGAAAACACTTTATTAGTAAATAATTCAAATATCGCCTTACTATTTCCCCCGGACACATTCATGGTAATTACTTTTGCTGGGGCTTTGCTGCAAGCTTCAGCATGTTGCATGTATTTGAACGCAGAACTCTTCAGCTGTGCTGACGGCGCGCTCTCTGCTGCTGCGGGACACTAAATATCGAAGCGAAATGTTTTCATAAAGCAGTTATGGTAGCTAGGTCAGTAGCGCGAGAGGGTGCGTCTGTATAGAAACACTCAAAAAAGGTAGAAATTAAACTTAGCATTTACATACTTTACAAAAAAAAAGAGCTTTATATCATTTTTACGATTTTTAATGAAATAGGAATTTTGAATAATGAAAATGAGTTTGTTCCTGCTTATTTATTCATCAGAGTTCGAACCATTATGGAAGAAACCGCATTTTCCGTATTTCATTTCTGGGTTATAAAACGAAAAATGAATGGACGCAAAAGTACACGGACCCCTTCGTGGGAATAAAACATTCGAATTCGCAGATGATGCCTGAGAACTGCAGCATATTGTTTCCTCGCTTCCGATATTCAGAAGCATCTGGGGCTTGTGATGGTGATCCCTGTGGAGAAGATGATTCTAGTAAAGTCTGCTGGACATCCTGGTCTCCTCGCTCTGGCCTCAAGGCTGTGTCCCAGGAGTGTTTGATGAGGCGGCTCTGGTGCCAAAGGCCCCAGTCTGGATCTCTCTAAAGCAGACTTGGGACACAAGCACTCAATGTGGGCTTATAATCCTGCTTATCATCTCAGGCCAAAAAAACATTCTTCATCTACCGCTTCCAATGGAACCAGTTTTATGTCCACTCCCTTGCGTGGATAGGAAAGTATTGATGAACAGAAAGGAAAAGGTCACAAAGACAACAGGGTGTAGAACGACCAAAAACACATGTATTTGAGAGTTGTCCAATAGTTCATCCTTTAAAAGTGTCAGGATTGAGAAGGCATGGCTTGTGCTGATATGCAGCTGTCACAAAGTGAACACATTGTGAACATATCAGTTGAGGCAAAGGCTGAGGTTAAGTTGAAACTGAAACCATTTGGAAAGTGTTTGGAGGCATGTACTCTCCTGATTTTAGGAGCTATGAATGTCGCTCAAACCAATGTGTGCATGGGCTCACCCAGGTAAAACAGTCATATTTTAAACTATATTTAACATTTTTATACATTCAGTTCATTAAAATCAATACCCCTTGATTCTAGTGAGAATGATTGATCAGATTTATTATTTAAATTGTTTGGTCACACTTTATTTTAAGGTCCAATTCTCGCTATTAACAAACCATTAACTATGACTTTTGCCTCAGACTCCTAAATTGCTGCTTATTAATAGTTAGTAAGGTAGTTGTTTAGGTATTGGGTCAGACAGGGATGTGGAATATGGTCATGCAGAATGTGTTCTTTATAAGTACTAATAAACAGCCAGTATGTTAATAATAGGTATGATAATAAGCAACTTAATAGTGAGAATTGGTCCCTATACTTAAGTGTTACTAAAAGTTTATATTTATAATTTTTCATCAAAAGCCCTGTTATTTTTTAACCCCTCCCTGTAATAACATTTAGCAAATTTTATATAAATATATATTCCCAAAACTAAAAAAAGACTAGAAATCAATATAGAAAGCAATATAGCATTATCATGGAAAATGTGTTTCATTATGAGCTTCGGTCATAAAGAGACCATTTTTCACTATTCAATCAATTCCTGATGAATAAAATTGATTTCTTCATAATTTTCTTGTCCAGCATGACTTGGAAATATGTCTTATTACATATGACATACACATGCAACACCATTCAAAAGTTTTTGTGTCTTTTTTTGGCGTTTATTTGCTAAAAAAATACAGTACAAACAGTAATATTGTGAAATATTTCTACAATTAAAATGTCTGTTTTCTATTGACGAGAAGAATGACAACACATTCTTCATTGTTATATGATCCTTCAGAAATTATTCTAATATGCTCAGTTGGTGCTCAAGAAACATTTCTTATGATTATCAATGTTGTGTTGCTTAACATTTTTGTCGAAAACGTCTTTTTTTAGATCTAATTTTTTTAACATTATAAATGCCTGCACTGTCAATTTTGATCAATCTAACGCATTCTTAAATTCTTTCTATTATTCATATATATATATAAAATGGGCAAAATGGCCCTACTGTACATGTCGACTTTAATATATAACACACCTCAATATTTAAAGTTGGAAATGACGTTTGATGTCAACGGCTGAACTTTCCACAGAGAACCTCCATCACTGCTCTTTTCTTCCCCCTGTTAAGGCTACAATGTCTTTATTTGCCATTATTCTTTGATAGAAAGGTGCTGAGATTGACCACTCAGTGCTTGGCTGCAAGGATACAGTCAAGCACAGAGTTGTACGGATACAGCTCTTGTTCTGATTTTATCTCCTGCTGGGTTTCTGGCCACAGGCCCATCACCAGGCGCACTGACCTGAAAGGAAATCCCTCATTTAACAGCCGCCTGGAGAACTATCACATAACACCGGGGCCAATACATTCAGCCATAGAACAGTCACACCTAACCAAGGGTCATCTATCCCACAGAGCTTTGCATTCATTAGCAAAATCTTCTCCCAAGAGATGTTGGTTTTGCAAAAGCTCTGCTCATAATAATCCTTTCAGTTTAGTTCCATATACTGATTATCCACCTTAGATTTGATGAATATAATAAGTTGCACCATGAACACTGACATACATCATGCTGTGCAGTGATATTGTTGTCTAAAAACTGTATTTAGTATTGGATGAAGAGATTTGCAGACACGTGCTGCATTCAGCTATGCATACATGACTACATGCACTAAAGAAAGAGGCTCTGCTGTTTCCTTCTAAGAAACACATCAAGTCTAAATGAATGAGGTGTGATGTTTTGGGCATGTTTGTGCCATTTTTTGACTGATTGAAACTGGTGCTGAAACAAGTAGAAAGTGCATGCAAATAAAGAAAGATATCGTTCTTAGTAGGGGCTCAGTGTCTTTTTAATTAAAACATACAGCATTATGCATATTATGCAGTTTTAAGCCCAAATTTTTGCTGACGTTTTGCTACTTTGCAAAAAGCTTCATCTCATTTTTTAGTTGGAATTTAAATGAAAGAATTAGTTTACCCAAAAATGAAAATTTACTCACCCTCAGATGTGTTTGTTTCTTCATCATTTGCTCAAAAAATGACTCCTGTGCAGTGAATGGTTGTCGTCAGAACAACTGATAAAAACATAACGATAATCCACAAGTAATCCACATGACTCAAATCCATCAATTACAGTGATTATCGGATGCGACATGCACTTTTTCAAGTAGTTTGAACTGAAATGTGTGTTGGCAGTGTGTGTACACAACCACATTATAATGATGAAGATCCACCCAGTGGTTTTTTTTTTTTTTTAAATCTTGTTAAATCATTTCCCCTTTCTCAAATCGAGCTGATCTCAGATGCCTGTCAGTGTGATGTCACACGGACCCAGGCTCCTCCCACGATTGTTTGATTGACAGTAGCATTTCAGCACAGACTGGACTGGTGTCTTACCTTAGACCCGTCCTGAGTGAGCTGTCATCAGTCCGCCATTGTTTCACCGTCGGAGCAGATGTAGACAAGACTGGATGGATGTAATAATGAATATAGCAGTCGTTATTTACTCCCAACGTCTGAGTAAAAAAACCCTGTCAAAATTTTTGACAAATTTTAACCAAACTATGTTACAGACTTTTCATTAAGACCTTAAAGTATCATATTAACTTGTGGAAAATGGGCATCAGATGACCCTTTTAATGTCTTGTGAAGTGAAAAGCATCAACAAACCCATCATAAAGGTATTTTAACTTTAATCTGTCACTTCTGGCCAAAATACCAGTATATAATCCATAACAAAGCAGCTTCCTCCAGAGAAAAAGTCCATCCTCTGTTGTCTTCCAACATCAAAATCCATAAACACATTGGTTAGAACTATTTTCGCTTGTAAATGGGGCTTGATCTGTGCATATTTCTCCATTAATTCAGATGAAATAAGCTTTCCACTGGAGAAAACAATATTGTGGATAAAGGATTCATATTTTATCTAGAAGCAACAGTCTGAAGTTAAAAATCTTAATGACAGATTTGTTTCTTACAAATACCCAGGTTTACACTTCACTATTCCAAGAGTCAAAAAACTACTGCCTAAAGCAGGGTGGTTTGGAAGAATCGACCCAAACTGGGCAATTCATTTCAGAGCTGATTATGACTATACTGCACTATATTAGAATAAAGCAATAAGTCACTTGAGGCCAGAGATTTTATTAGTGTGTGTTCTTAGGCACAAGTGGCTGTTTTATAAAAGGTTGGCATAAGCAAAATGATAAAAAAACAAAAAACAAAACAAATGTCATATAATGATAATAATCTGAATAATTCTAATGGTAAGTAATATAGTTAATTAGGCTGTTTGTGGTTGCCAAACAACGCAGCAATTTACTGCTTTAATATAGAACCTGCGGCTTCAGATCCAACTCATCCAATCAGAATTTAGATTTTTCATTAGATTTCTCACTGCAGAAAGCTTGCTTTCCAATAAAAATATCTAAATATCATAAGAAAAATTACATTTACTTGAGAAAAAACATAAGAGATTAAGATTTGCTTTCATAGATTTTGTCTTATAAATTATTATGAATTATTTTAAGAAAATAAATGATTTTGCCTTACGGCACAGGCATTTTTGTTTATACAAGTTTATACATTTATGTTTAAATTTACATTTAGTTATTTTAATTGGAAAACAAAGCCAACCCTCACAGGATTTGCAGTGCTGTTTAAAGCATTTACATGCCGTAAAACAGCCTTTTTGTGTCTGGTAATCTATTTTGAGTTGTATTATGATATGGGAAACTGTTTGCAGGGTACAAAACCATATCTTGACTGTTATGCTCTGAGCTTGACCCAACTGGCAATGGTTTATCATACTTCTATCTTTACTGGAAGAAAAGTAATTTTCATAGCAGACCTATTAATATTAATCTTATTTGGGCTTTAGACAAGAAAATATGCTTTCTGCACTGCCAATTGACTCTTTCTGTCCTGTGTACACTAGCAGGGTCTTTCACAACTTCAGAAGAGCATCTCAAGGGTTTGCTCTTTCACTTCTTAGCTCCAGCAGAACAAACCTTTCATCTGTCTATCTGGTTCGCTTCCAGTGAAATGCTGGCACAAACATACACACTGTTTCACATGCACTCACAGACGTACATACACAAGCAGGTGTGAGAAATATGAAATGATTTTCCGCTTCAAATTGTGAAATCCACTTAAACAGACTGTTTTCACAGCTGTGTGATAGGCGCCAGTACTTAGGGCCAGACGGAGCAGCACATTTAAAAAAATAAAAATAAAATGATGTCAAGCCTCAGGAAAAGATACACTCTTGGAGAATGTTTTATATTGCAATGCTTCATTATGGTGGCTGAGACAGCGACCAGTAAGGAAGTGGCATGTTTTGTGGTTGTTGCAGATGCATTATTTCCATTGCACTGGTTGTCCATAGCTATGTAAAGTACACATAGCTCATGTATACTTTTAGGGAAGCAGCAAAACTTGTAAATAAGCCTAAAAGAAGCCAAGATTAGGTCACAATGAACTGGCTGACCTTACATTATCCCGTTAATACTCGAAAATAAATAAATAAATAAGTGGACATTAAATATTGAATTTTAATTATTTTGTCATTTCATTGGTTGTTATTTCAATGCCTCTGTTAAAAAAACAACAACAAAACAATTAACCCAGCATGACAACATTGCAACATTACAGTAATATCAACATAAAAATTAATGTAACACTGTTTCCATAGACAATGATTGATAGATAGACAGACAGACAGACAGCTCTGTTACACTAAAAATGCTGGCCGACCTTATGTCCACAGATTTCACTCCAGATACTAATGGAATAAACTCAGCAACATCCAATCTTAATTATATATTTCAAACTTTGGCCACTATATCCAACACTAAACAACCAAACAAACATAGAATAAACAAACAAAAAATAAAAAAGAATATGTGGTTTGATAATGAATGCAATTGAAAAGAAATTGAAGAAAATGCAATTGAAGAAAATACCTTCGACGACTTGCTAATAAAAAGCATAAAGAACTGGCCAATCAGACGCTACAGCTCGCCTACTCCAACTGTTTGAAAAATTATAAAAAGCTCATTTGCAACAAAAGAGATCAATATTATGAAGCTAAAATTTATGAAATCGATGAACCAATAGACCAAAACAATTTCTGGAATCTCTTTAAAAAATTTGAAAGCCCCAAATCAAACACATTACTCCAGTGTGGCACAGCCTGGGGGTCTTACTTTAAAACTCTTTACCAAAAACTTGAACCAGACCTCAACCAGCCCCAAACAAAAACAAAGAGAAAACTAGAAGATTTAAAGAAAACAATAAAAAATTACCAAAACCCTTCGGACATGATTATAACAACATATAACAGAGCACATAAAAAATCTCAAATTAAAGAAGGCATGTGGACAACACAGCATCAGTAATGAAATGCTCAAACTCAGCAGCCTTTATATGTAAAATGTTAAATTATGATTCAAGCTCTGGCAAAATTATTCAATCTGATCTTATCCTCTGGTGACTTCCCTGAGACCTGGTCTGAAGGACTGATCACTCCTATATATAAAAAAGGAGATAAATCCGATCCCAGTAATTACCGTGGTATTTGTGTGGGCAGTAACCTAGCAAAGCTTTTCAGCAATATAATAAACAACCGCATAGTGACATTCCTTACAAGACGCAACATCCTAAATAAATCACAAATTGGCTTTTTAACAAAACAACGTACATCCGACCACATCTATTCTCTCCACACTCTAATTAACAAAAATCTTGGCAGCATCCCGGGCCTCGCTCTGCACGACTCTGAAGTCAAATGACCTGGTTCTGCTGTCCCTCACAACAGAGGGTCTCCAGCACAGCCTGGCCCTGCTGGAACAGTACTGTGAGGAATAGGCACTGACGGTCAACCTGGACAAAACCAGAGTCATGGTGTTCCAGAAGAAGGCCAGGTCTCAGGGAAGCAGCTACCAGTTCAGTTACAGAGGAGAAGTCCTCGAGCACAGCACCAGCTACACTTACCTGGGCATCGAGATCTCTGCATCAGGGGGCTTCAGTCTGGCTGTGAAGGCCTTGAATGAGAAGGCCTGGAGGGCATTTTATGCCATCAAATCACGGTTTGGCCAATTAAAATGACCAAATAAGAAGAAGAGAATCTGTAAAGGAAGTCAGATCTGCATTTTTGAATCAGCTGACTCCCATTTCCAAACCATCAATCTGTACAACAGTGGAATGGTCTTAATTCAAGGGAATGAAGCTAGTCTCCAAGCTTTCAAAAAATCATTTCCCCTTTTAAAGCAGACAGTTGAGGAGGAAACACCTTGCCGTGTTAAAGAGGAGGAATCTGAAGATGAGAATGAACTGCTGACCTACTCTCCAGCAAAGTCTCTTTAAGACAAGTCATGTCACTCGGCGGCCATCTTTGAAACGCCTCTTGGGCATGCAAGTGCAGCCCCTATCTCTTTGTACGGGAAAACATCAAATTCTCCAAAACTGTTCTCTAAGCTTACGATTAAATTTCATATTTGAAATCTCCAAAGAAATCTGTCAACAACTGTATCATAAATGTTGTTTCTTTTGCTCAAATAGCATTATAAAAAGCTTATTTTTCAGGCTAGATTAGCATGTGCAGTCCTCAGCGCACGTCTCAGAGCACTGACTGTTTCTATAGCAACCGGGACTTCTAACGGCAGGTACAGTTACGTGCTGATTTTACCGATTAGCGATTGGCTCTTCCATTCAGAAGGCGGGGCTTCCTGCGTTGCATTTTTCCCCATTCAAAAATATACGAGTGACATGTCTTGGGTATTCTATAGTCTTTGTCTCCAGTAAACACATCTCCGGTCCCATCTGATGAACTGATGACTGAGCAGGCCACACATGCGTCCAGTTATCTCAGGTGTCTTCCTGAGAAAATGGCTCTTCTAGAGATGGAGGTGTCAGAATTAAAGCAGCTAATCCTGAGCCGCCCAGATGAATTTACCGTCAATAATCTAAAGGCTGAAATTAAGGATTTGCACAACGTCAACATGAAACTTAAGGCTGAAATGTCAAAAATGAAAGAGGACTCAAGTTCACGAAAAACACCCACGAGTTAAAAGAAAAGCTGAAAGAACAGACTGCAATGTGTTTACAGCTGAAAAACAGGGAAAGTGACTCTCCCAACAACAGCTGCACAGAGAGTAGTTTACAACTCCATCATGAAGCGACGTCACACAGCTCCACACCTCCAGACACAGTGAATGGCCATGTGAAGGAGCGCACTCACACACCGCCGCTGTCCCACAGAACACCAGAGACCACCTCAGTAGTTCTTCTGATGGGCTCAATTGGAAAGAACACTGAACCCAAGAAACTCTTCCCCAGACAGCGAGTTCTAGCGCTCCACTGCAGAAACACAAAACGCGTTCATGAACTGCTCACTAGTGATGATCTCGGCAGCCCGCAATGTATTATCATTCATACAGGATACGAATGACCTCCATAGTTTAAATGAAGGTACGGCCAAGGCAATGCATGAGATGGCAGACAAAGCCTCATAGACATTCCCCAGTTCACATGTACAGGTCTCCACCTTTCTCCCACGGCTCGACATTCCACCTTCTGTGATTGACAAGATCAACGAAGAGGTCCATCACTCCTGTTCCAGTCTGCCCAACGTGCACTTAGTCCATCACAGCTCTATAAGACCATGGCACCTGTATGACGGGCTCCACCTGAATCAGGATGGAGTTAGGATTTTTGCCAAAGCTATCAAAGATGTTGCCCTTGGACGCTTCCCAACAACCGGCTATAAAGGAGCAAAATGAAATGTGAGAATGCAACCGTTTGAGCCATCTGGACCTTCATCTCGCTCAAGACCACCACAAGACCTTCACAGACAACCCATGACTTCAGGATGGTCTCACTGACAGCAAAAGGGACTGAAGGCCCGTCCCAGCAGAGACCAAGCTACGCCCAGGTACTATCACAGCAGACACCCTCAGCAGCAGCTCAGGAAGTTTTTTTTTGGGGGGGGGGGTTGCCTCCAGATAAACAGCAGCATTACTTAATCGCCGATCATATAAAAATTTTAACTATTAGCTTTTGGAATATTCAGGGCACAAACACAGATTTTTTAAATAGCATCACAAATGTTGAAACATGGTGTAGATCAGATGTGTCCACTCTGTGTCCTGCAAGTTACTCTGAAATCATAGTGCC
This sequence comes from Onychostoma macrolepis, assembly GCF_012432095.1. NCBI lineage: Eukaryota > Metazoa > Chordata > Actinopteri > Cypriniformes > Cyprinidae > Onychostoma > Onychostoma macrolepis. The sequence goes on along the minus strand of NC_081172.1, from coordinate 7,701,079 downwards.
CTCCTGGAAACTCAACTCAATACATCGTGGTAGATATTCTGGAGGTTTAGTCATATGGATAAAAAAAATAACCTTGCCCCTTTTACATCACCAGTACAGCAAAAATCACATTTGGTTAAAATTGGATAAAAGCTTTGGAATTCTAGATAAAGACCTTTTTATCTGTGGAATTTATATTCCTCCATCAGATTCCCCATACTATGGCAATGAAGTATTTTACACTTTACAGGAAGAAATTAAATCAATATCAAACTCTGGGGAAAATTGTACTATGTGGGGATCTAAATGTTCGAACTGGTTCAGAATTAGACTACATTGATAACTCGGGAGATAAACATCTGTTCACACATTTACCCCAAGAACTCTTCAGTAATCTACCTAGAAGAAATAACCAGGATACTGGAGTCAATATGCATGGGAAAGAGGTAGCCCACCTTTGTCAAACTTTAGGTCTTTATATCCTCAATGGTAGAATCATTTACCTATTTGCCAATTTACCTATAGCTCAAACCTCGGCAACAGTGTTGTAGATTATGCCATATCAAATATAAGCCCCTCCCATTTCAGTGCACTTACCGTCAAAGCTCAGTCACCCCTGTCTGATCACAGCCAGATCAATCTTTTCATTTAAGTTGAAAACATCAAATCAAGAGAAACTCATAAAAAGCCAGTTCATCTACATAAACTCAAAACACCATATAGATGGACTCGTAATGCTGCTGAAACATATATTAAAGTATTGAAGTCTAGTGAAATTCCATAACACTGTTTAACAATTCAACATATGATAATAATTGGAAACGAATAAATTTAGCAATTAAACATATTAATGACATTTTTGAAAATATAGCAAAAACGGCTAGTTCAAATAAAACTATCACATATAAACACAAAAGCAGAGCTAAACAAAAACCTTCTGAAAAGTGGTTTGACCACGACTGTAAAACAACAAGACAAGAGCTACGATTAATTTCAAATCAAAAACACAAAGATCTAGTCAACTCAGAATTACACTTAAAGCACTCAGAACTTCTGAAACAATACAAAAACACACTGAGACAGAAGAAATTGGATTATTATAACAACACGCTTCAGAAGATCGAAAACACAATCGATCAGGTTCAGTTCTGGAGCACTTGGAACAGTCTAAACAATACAAAGCCACAAGAACTAGCCATACAAGATAATCAGATTTGTAAAGATTATTTTAAGAAGCTCTATAGACGTCAAATTAACCCTCTGAATAATCCCACACTCTTAAAAGTGCTGGGTTATTTCTGTAAACACATTGTTGGGTTAATTGTGCTGGGTCATAATTCTGGGTTGTTTGAGGTACTGTAAACACATAGTTGGGTTGTTAGTGCTGGGTCAAATGACTGCAAGGGGTTCTTTCACCACTGAACACCTGGGTTGGGTTATTTTGACCCAACCGGTTTGTTTATTTTTCCTCTTCATCGAATTTTCTGGATTCTTCACTCGTCTCGTCGTCAGACGGTCAAGCAACTCGCAGCAAGCAGGATTATAAGGTAAATTAATATGATAATATGATTATTTACCTCTATTTTTATAAGCTGTGGTGAGAACACACTGATTTCACGGTTAATGTAATATTTGATCTGTCGCTGTGCGGGGTTAACGTTAGCGTTATTCTGTGAATGAAGTAACGTTAGCCGCCTACATTTTTTTGTTGACAAAAAAGGCCTCAGCAATCTCTTTATTGTTATATAAAAGTTATATATATATATAGGCTATATATTAGTTATATATGTGTGTGTGTGTGTGTGTGTGTGCGCGCGTGCAAAGTTTTATATTTTAACGCCTCATGGAAAAGGAATACCTATCCTTAGGTCAGAAATAACTAACAGTTAACTTACTGTCTGTGTAAAGTTTCTGTGTGGCTTTGTAATGTTTTGTCATAATTAGATCTTTTCGTACTAAAATTGATCTTTTAAGGCCTTTTTTTCCAAGTAAATGTCTGCGACGTGCCGAATCCAACAATAACTTATTTTCGCGCTCTTTTTTCCTCAGGTAACTTTAGCTGCATTAGCTACCCTTAACGTTAAACCACAATATTGCAGGTATGTAATATTATTCTTAAATGGTATGTAATATTCTTAAATATTTTACTTAAAATGTTGTCTAAAGTTAGACTTAATCTCTCATGGTGTTTGAAGTCCTTCTTCCTCTGTTTTAGAGAATGCTTTTGTTGCTTTAATCAGAACACAAGTTTATCCAGCTGAACAGTATGTTAGAGAGGCTATTCCTGCATCCCAATGTGCATACTATTCATCCTAAATTCTATGTGATAGTAGTAATTTTCAATACTATTTAGGGCAGATAGGGTGGATAGCATGCACATTGGGACGCAGGGCATGTAATGTGTTCTTTATATGTTACTGCTAGAAATAACAATTTGTATTTGAGATTGATGAATAATAGGCAGATCACTGGATTTACAGGCTGGCATACTGTATGGTTTTGCAAGCTTTTAACCCAGTTTTTCATCCTTATTTTACAGAATTTGTTTTGCCTCCCAAAAAAATTTGAGAAATGGTGGATTCGCAGTAATGGGTCTACAAGCATCCCAGAAATCTTGAAGGAGTTCCCCAGGCTTCTAGAAAAACTTGGCATGGTAAGAAATAATTTAGATTTTATGGTTTCGTTTACAGAAATTTGAAATGGTTAAATTGTTAGTGGGGTTGTGCAGATAGACGATAGTATAGTGTATTGACGATAGTCAGAGATATCGCTGAGAGCTGATGTCTTTGTCGATAGTCAAGGTAATATTACAGGAGCTGCCCCACATCTTTAAAATTTGAGCACATTGTTTTCTGTGAGTGTACACAGCAGCAGCACCTCACGTCACTAACATCTTTGATTGTGAGATCAGTTTCACAGCTTGCACTGTATTATTCTTATGGTTTAGATGCTAAAAGGAAGAGTGCTTTCAAAGTCCTGCCCACTCTGCTTCCCCAATCAATATACAAGAACGGAGGAAAGGTCTTCAGACCCACAACCACAGAATCCTGGAAGTCATTCATTTGACGTACAACCTGTAAGTTTCTTTTACTTTTTCTACTCTATACACAGTAGGGTACAACGGGGCTAAAGGCCCACCTTAAGAAAAAATGTGATATTCACAGCGCTGCGCAATTAAAATGTAGAATTGCCGAAAAAATATATACGTTGTATTGAACATTAATGGAGCAACAGATTTTGTGTGAAAATAAATCATTCAAGTTGTTTATTTTGTTTAAAAATCGTATAAATGTATGAGGTGACAAAGGGGGCCTTTTACCCCACACACGGGGCTCACGGTATTGATACAAATACTTCAGCTAAAATAATGTTTTTTTTTTATAATGTCTAAGTTAATACTTGTTAAAAACAATCACTTTAGCAAAGTTTGTACTGTTTTCTGCTTAATTAAAAAAAAAAGAAAAGGTGTTCAATAAATATAGGCCTACTGTCATTAAAATATGTTAATATAAAAAATATATTTTAAAATACAGAAATAAAGTCATTTTAATAAGTAAAGATTCTGAAAGTATTGAAGGAGATCCAATAATAATTGAAAATATATTTACAGTAGTAGGCTAACAACAAATGATATTTTATTATATGATAAATATCATGTTTTTAAATATGATGGTTTAATTCTAAACATTGTGATTATCTCTAATATGGACACATACATAATATATATGATATTTATAACAACATAATAAATTATATTTACCATCTGAATCTAACCATGTCATGTGAACAAATGGAAAAGTCAGCCATCTTTTAATTATCATGTTAATTACTGCGCCTTTAGCCCCAACAGCAGAGGCGCTTTTTACCCCAAATACATACTTTTACATATTCTTTCTTTATTTAAAAACTGTTGCTTTAATTATCTTAAGCAAAACTGAAAAGCATAAAGAAGGCCTTTGTCTCAAAATATATGCATTAATTTTAGCGATTCTCATTTGCTACTTAAATCTACAACATTTTAAAAAACATAAAATATAAGATCAAGTAAGCACAGAATCAACTTTGCACTTCTGTGCACGATCGCATCAAAGATCAGACAAATAAAATCGTGCATGTTGAAAAGCGAATGTTTTGCAAAGTGCTACGCCATGTTTTTGTGCCATCTAGTGGTTTAGATGAAAATAATATCAAAGGTGCCTTTACCCGGGCACCTTTAGCCCGTGTACCCTATTGTGCAAAAGTTTTAGGCCACTAGTATTTTCAACAGTTAAAAATGGTTTTAAGTCAGTTATTTCTATCTTTTGCTGTAGTGTGTCAGTAGGAAATATCAGTTTACATTTCCAAACATTCATTTTTTTTCATTAATTGTAATAATCCAGTGAATGTCTGACAACAGCCAGTGCTCCACACAGATCGGATCTGACCATCATCCAGTCTGTCTGGAATGACATGAAGAAACTGAGACAAACTAAATCCAAAAGAACTGTGGCAACATCTCCAAGACGCTTCAAGAAACCTACCTGCAAACCTACAGTACTGTTAAAAGTTTTAGACACTTGTGAAAAAATGCTGTAAAATGAGGATGCTGTCAAAAATAATGTCATAAATAGATTTTCTTAAACTATTAACTTCTATTAACTAAATTAAATCAACATTTGGTGTGATCATCCTTTAAATTTAAAGCAGCTTTTGCCCTCGGTGCACTTGAGCAGAGTTTCTCATGAGCTTTGCAGGAGGTTTCTTGAAGCATTTTGGAGATGTTGCCACAGTTCTTCTGGATTTAGTCTGTCTCAGTTTATTCTGTTTCTTCATGTCATTCCAATCCAGACAGACTGGATGATGACCAGATCAGATCAAACAAAAATGTCACTGGATTATTACAATTAATTGCAAAATGAATGTTTGGAAATGTAAACTGATATTTCCTACTGACACACTACAGCAAAAGATAGAAATAACAGACTTAAAACCATTTTTTTATTTAGCTGGCTAAAATACTAGTGGCCTAAAACTTTTGCACAGTACTATATATATATATATATATATATATATATATATATATATATATATATATATATATATATATATACTGGGGCTTTAAATACCCCATCATTTATGCCATGTTGGTTGGATGAAATTTAGGTAGACAACCAAGAAGTGCCAGTAAGCAGAAAGAAACCTAAATCAGTAACACAATAAATATTTAGTTTGAGCAACAGTTAAAAGTCCTTCTAGTCCAACCAAAATCCACTAGATTATCCAATAACCCAACAAGAATTTAGTGGAAAACTGAAATCCCTCAAATGTAAGAAATCCTGTGGCCCTGACATAAAAAATGAGATGCTTAAAAACTTCAGATTGCACTACTCAAACTTTTTAATTTGATTTTGAGTTCAGGCGTTTTTCCTGAGGTCTGGAACACAGGACTAATCTCTCCTATCTTTAAAAGTGGAGACAAAACCGATCCTAATAACTACAGAGGGATGTGTGTAACCAGTAATTTGGGAAAAGTATTTTGCTCTATAATCAACTCTCGAATTTCATCTTTCTTAAAGCAGCACAATGTCATCAGCAAATCTCAAACTGGCTTTTCTCCCTAAACATCGCACGACTGACCATATTCACACACTACACACATTAATAAATGAACATGTACACCTTAAGAAAGAGGGAAAAATATTTGCATGCTTCATAGATTTTAAGAAGGCTTTTGACTCCATTTGGCATAATGGATTATAAATTAAAAATAAAAATGAATTGGCAGATCTACTGGACCAATCAGACAGTCCAGGACAATTATTCGACACAGAAGTCAAATATTTACTGTATGCTGACGACTTTCTAATTCTATCTAAAACACCAGAAGGTCTCCAGAACAACCTTGACATTTTAATGAAATACTGCCATGATTGGAACTTAGAAGTCAACATCCAAAAAACTAAGATTATGATATTTCAGAAAAAACCCAGAAATCTAGAACATAAACATATATTTACTTTAAACAACACCACACTTCAACATAATTATCTTGGTCTGGTTTTAATCCCCACTGGAAATTTCAATTTGGCAATAAAACATTACTTGTAAAAGCCTGCAGGGCACTGCATGCCATACGAACAAAATTATTCAAAATAAGCATCCCCATCAGAATCTGGTGGAAGATTTTCGATAGTGTAATACTGCCTATTGCCCTGTATAGAAGCGAGATCTGGGGCCCAACGAGTACCTACAGCCATAAAGATTGGCACAAACACCCTTTAGAAGCTCTGCATGTAGAGTTCTGCAGAAGCATCCTTCATGTGCACAGAAACACACCTAATAATGCCTGCAGAGCGGAGTTAGGCCATCTCCCCCTAAATCTAATCATTAAAAAAAGAGTTTTAAAGTTCTCTTGGTTACCTAAAGAAGAGTGAATCTGTAACGAATGTAGATCAGGATCAGTTGAGATGAAGGAACACTTCCTCCTCCACTGTGACAAATGCACGTCCTTAAGAGACACACTGTACAGTCAAATACAGCAGATTATTCCTGGGTTCCAATCACTCCATGAAAATGACAAATTAAGAATATTACTTGGTGAAGGACCTACTTCCTCTTTGAGTGAACACATCTGCATTAGTGGTACCATTAATGTTTATATAAATATATATGGATGTATTTTACATGTTTTGTTTATTTATGGATATATATTATATGTATTTTTGTTTTTTATTCTGCTATGTACAATGCTTTGGCAATATGTACCTAAGTATGTCATGCCAATAAAGCAATATGAATTGAAATGAATTGACAGACAGACAGACAGATTATGCAGATAACCATGATAAGCAAATCACAGCAAAATAATTCTTTAGTTATTTATTCATAATATTCTTTTGCAGTAATTTGCTTGTCATGATTACCTGATTTTCGGAGATTTCTTTGTAAAATTACAGGTAATGTAGTTTTCTCATCAGGAAACTCACCGTTAAACATAATTTTAAAAAAAATTAGTTGAAATAATGTGGGCTGATGGCTTCAACAAAAGCATATACCATCAATTAACCTCGTAGCTCACACTAGGGCCAACATTAAAAATCACTTTTCCTAAGAAGAAAATCAATGGGATTTTTACTTCCGAAACCCAGCTGCTCTTTATAGCTCTCTAGACACTAATATTTGCATGGCATATTAAAGAAGACATTATTTGCAAACACATAGATCTCAACAATTATTTATTATTCAGAAGAAATGTATTAATTTGCTGTGTGGTCTTTTTTTTTTTTTTGCCTCAGCACTGGTATCAAATTCTGTACCAGTCCAATTCATGTACTGCTGTTTGTAATACTCAGTTGCACACAGAATCTCGTTTCCAAAATAATAAAAAAATCTTACTGTGCCAACCAAGATGAAGGGATTGATTCACTTTCTCATTCACTCCGTGTCTGCTATTGGTCCAGTCAACATGTCAGCGATGTCCAGGTTTACCGGCTGATGTAAGTCACGGTGTGGTCTGCCCCTGCTGACTCAGAGGAACAAAAGGGAAATAAATCATGAAGCCACATCTTACAGTGCTGCCCACCCAGTAGAGAGAGGGGTTCAGACCGATGCAACAAAGATCTACACATACCCATTCTACAGCAACACTCATATCCCATGAGTCTCAGTGAGTTAGACTGGGCAAAACCAATGTTTGGAATGAATAATTGGTTGGTTAGTCAACGATCTTTCCTTAGGTCTGCACAAAGTTGAATGGTTTCGGTGTTTATTATATTCAGAAATGTTTATATTTTACATGTGGTTTGTTTTTCAATGCCACACACAAAAAAATGAGAAATGAGAAAACTGTTTATTTAAAATAGTCTAGGCGTTAAACAGTACAGTCAGCCAGCCATTATTACAAGATATATCCAGACAGGGTTTATTTTGTAAAAATGTCTTATATTATCCTGCTTATTAAATCGCTGGAAACTTACCAAATAAATAAATACGTTACATATTCTGTATATACTAACTACACATTTATACATACATGCGCATAGAACTATAGATATTTGACCTTATTATTTGTGTAACCAACTTTTAACATCTTAATTTTATTAAAGTTCAAAATGTTTTCTTGCCATTTGAAGTTGTTGCAGTTCAGTGGGTTGAGCTCATTGTCTTGTAAACAGGACAGAAAGTCTCTTTTTGCACATGACATTTTAACTGTTTTCTTTCTACTACAGCTATTTTTATTGGGTAACATTTGTTCATAAGTTAAAAGGGAAATTTTCTTCCATAAAGACCAAATGAGGAGCATATTATCAGTAAACTTAATATGGAAATGTGTATTAATAATAAAAGGGTGTCTGTATATATTTATTTGTCTGTATCTTGTGACACACATCTAAAATTGATTGAAATGTAACAGAACTGTTACGGGCACAACTTTATTAAACTCAGACCGTACCCAGTCTTTATGAGGCTGACATCAAAATTTACACATTCGCAAACCTGACAAAGACTTTTCCATTGTCAGCACAGATCAGCGATGTCTGGAGTTGATATAATGGGATGACATAATGGAAGTCTTTCATGAAGGGTGAAAACATAACAGCAAAGATCACTGGAACTCTCTGGTTCTGCATAGAATGTAGATGTGGTGTGACAGGGTTTTTAAAGAAATAATCTCCCCTGAACATAAGTTTATGAAATCATGGTCTTCAGTTTTCATAAAACATCTGAGACAGAACATTTCCTCCAGATGCATCAATACACTGGAAAAAAAAATATGGTGCTATATAGTACAAAAAGTGGTTCTTTGGCTCGTAATCATAGGGGAACCACTTTTGGTGCTGTATAGCACCAAATCTTGGCGCTTCAGTGGTTCTTCAGCGGTTCTTTGGCATGATTGAGGGGCTATATAGCACCACTGCCGTACAAAGAACCTGTTAAGCTCCTGTATGGTTCTTCAGCGGTTCTTCAGTGGTTCTTTGGGGTGATTAAGGTGCTATATAGCACCACTGCCATACAAAGAACCTGTTAAGCCCCTTTAAAGGTTCTTTATGAGCCAAAGAACCACTGTTGGTGCTGTTTAGCACCATTTTTATTGAAGAAATACAATGCAATATGGCACCTCTTATGGTTCTACATAGCACCATTTGACAAAGGTGCTGTATAGCACCTTTAAAGATATGGTGCTATATAGCACCAAAAGTGGTTCCCCTATGATTACGAGCCAAGAACCACTTTTAGTGCTACATAGCACCATTCTTTTTTTTTTTTTTAGAGTGTTATAGCTTTCAGACTCCGTAGGACTAAAAAGTATATAAACCATTAGAATTAGTTTGCAGTTTAAAGGAAATGAATGTGCTTAACAACACTTAATAAGAGAAACTTTGAAATGTCCGCAGTTACCCTGAAAAAGACCATTCGTGTCCTGGATGAACTGGCAAACGCTAACAAGATTTCCCTCAATTTGGGGAAAATAACTCTTAAGTGCTTGTTGAAAGATCTTCAAAGGTCTATGTTAGTTAGGCGATGTAAATAATGGATCCCAATTCAGAATGTTTTTGGGCTAAATGCCTCTGAGGGGGAAAATGATGAAGGTTGAACGTCCCAAGTTCTTGAGAGACGGAAGGTTGTTATTCTTTCTTAGCTAAAATAAACGGAGTGTGTATTAATCACTTTATCCTCAAGGTGGTTTTCATCATTAATACATGCCCTAAATACATTTGAATTAAACACACTAAAATTAAAATTAAACACACAGCAGCAGGCATAAATTGGTATGCATGAAGAGCTTAGAGTTTGCAAGTTCTGATGAAGGTTGAATGCTTAAAGAATATAGATGTACCACTCTGGCGTATATCTTTGAATCAAGAGTTTTCTTATAACATTCTTATCCAAATTTAATGCTGCCATAATCAAAAGAAAATGTATAAAAAGCGATTCTAAATCAAATTTAGTTTAGCACAACATTAATTTTGCAAGGTCTGTTTTGTGAACAAGATGCAATAAGCCTAATTTACATTAAAAACAGCCATTTTTTGGTTTAATTTGTTTTGTGTTAGCACGTGCATACATTGTCTGTGGGTGGTTATAGTCAATAAGATGCAGATTTTTATTTTCAAATACTGCACACAAAAGTGTTTAGTAAATTCACCTCAAAAGCAGCTCCATATGTTTAAACACATCGAAAAGCTCTTTCTCTCTTCTAAATAAGGTCATATTAAGATTTGAGCAAAACAGAAAATGCTTTGAATCTTGCTTAACATATCTGTCAATCAAGTGATTCAGAACATGCAGCAATTTTGCAGCACAGAATTGTGGGATTAGCAGCAATCCTTCATTCTATAACCTAATAATCCAGCAGAGCTTTCATCCACTTAGTTGCATCATCCATTTTACACTCATCAGTGGCACAATGAAAGTATCTATTTCTAGCAAATTAGAAATCTATCAAGACAAGCTGTAAGTGAGAGCTATCTTTATTTGATATTTACAGCAGGATGCCAATCTAAATTCAATTTGCATCATATGAATGCAGTGGGTGAAACACAAGTAAAGTGAAAGCCTTTTTTTTCTCCACACGTTACTGTATTTCTCATATCCTGGGGATGAACTCGTACACTTCTGTCCCACCAGCTTGCTTACACTCCCCAGACTCAGCAGGCTCCTGATAGCAGCACATTTATCTTCATTAAACAAATTATTTCACCTCCTAACAAAGATCTCTACCCTTTAGGACCACCAGAAAGCCCACCAGAGTTCATCTGAAGAAGCTGAGACAGTAGTAACTTCATATATGTAAAACAGATCACTTAGACACCATCGTAGACACCAGATGATCAAAAATGTGATAATATTTTGAGATCCATTTTCTCAGTGCTGTATGTCATAAGTAGAATTCAATATGTTAGCTGCAAGTTTTAGTAATTTTTCTGTTTCTATGTTTGCAATAAAAGTCTTTAACACATATGCATATGTCATCCTCACACACTCCAGTGACTTACTGGGAGTTACGGGCTATACAATATTTCAGAATCCGGGAAGACCTCTGTTTTTGGCTGGCAGACTACAATGGAGATGGTTTCTGGTTTATGTTGAACACTTGCAGTTGTTCGGATTCAGATTTTCCCCAGACCTTTTAGAAGGTGTTTGATTACTGTGTCACTTCACAGGACAGTTTGATTTCATACGAGCAAACGGAGCTCGTCTCGCTGGAATGCATCACCACTGAGCGTGGTGAATTTGACCTGTTTAGTCCCACAGAAGAGAATCCGTTGAAAGCGTCACGCAGCTGATCCAAGTGAGTCTGGATCTCCTCATTCACTTGCCAATGAATAGAGTCTGGCCTGATCTGGTCTGGTCCACAATTACCTGCTAATTTGAACAAAAACACTCCATAATGAAAAACATGTATGCTTAGCAGAAACTGACAGCTTCCTTTATGATCCATAAATGTTTACTCTAAAGAATGTCTCAGCAGAAATCTATGAAACAAAACAACTAAAGTAAAGTAATCAAGCTAACACTTCCCACATTTTGTCTTTTGGATGTTTCATGTTATATCTTCCTAAAATGCCTCTCAAATTGTAGATTTACTGTTCATATATGCTGTGCCAAGACCCAGCATGTATTTTCCCTCTTAAAATTCCCCAACCTTTTTGTTTTCCGAGTGTTTATGAGGTATGGAAAACCGTATACAGCGGTGGGGGACAAACATCTGTTGCAGTCGAACATCCCACTGGAGACATTTAATTTTGCCATGAATGGAGGGGGTTGGCAGAAAATTATAGCTTCTTACGGAGACAGGGACAAAATACCAATTTCCAATTTCGACCCAAACCACAAGCTGACAAGAAAAATACAGCAAACTCTGTGAATTTATAACTTTTAATGAGAGAGTTGCAGTTAGGTATATAGATGGAGTATGGGATTAATGGAAGCAATAGTATTGGCTTTGAGTTACGCACTGTGCATACATCATACAAGGTCAATGGGGTTTGCATATCAACGCTCATCATATGCGTGAAACGTTGCCCTGTCTGTCTCCACTCTCTCCTTTTCTCGCTCTACCCAGCCAGCACAGCAGCTGTTTGTTCTGTGATGCCATCTGGACTTTGTCAAGGTGGAACGATACAGAAACAGATAGAGGGACAAGGTCCAGAAGCCTGGAGAGCCAAGCAAGCTACTTTATCAAACTGTGCATGCCTTTATATTTATAGTAAACAAAGTGTTCAGAAGGATTAATGATCTGTGATGTTAGATTCAGACCGTATTCACACAAAAGCCTACCTTAGTAAAAAGCTTAGCACTGGTTCTACCTACAACACTGGAAAATAGTACACTGGCAGAAGATATTAATTGAATAAATGGCTCGTATTTTCAAAAATGGGCTAAAACAGGGCAAAAAGCCTCTTGGGGTAAATGACCATTTCGATTTTCTACTAAAATAAAAAAAAAAAAAAAAAAAACACCAGAGAACTTTTTTAAACAGCTGTTTTTGCTGCATACTGTGAAATTGCCTGGATTCATGAGGTCAAGAGGTCACCATAACGTCAAAGTGATATAAAAATAAATATAAAATATTTTATTTTTACTCAAAACAAACTTTATTCAAAATAATATTAAATGTTGAAAATAAAAGAATATTTCATGATCACGAATTTTAAGACCAGAAAAAATCAGTAGGCCGATTTTCCTTCTTGTACCCTATTGTATGTTCGAAATTTGCAAAACTCTTTGTGGAAAGCATTTTTATTTTACGACACGCTGTTTTATGTGAGAGATTATACCAGCGGGGTGGTTGACATTTCAAGATTGCACTGCCGCTGGGTTTTACAAATGTTTTAGACAAAGCCTTTTTTTCTAGCCGTCGAAAAGCTCTACCACTGAGGATGGCGACAACTGTAATTACAGTCATGTTATATTCCATTACGTAAAGCTCTGTTCCATATCATTAGCTGCATGAGAATGAAATATACTGAATTTTTCTGCCTCCCTGAGAGCTCTGTCACACTTTCAGCTTGACAGGAAAATATACATTTAGGCACAGCATGTGAAATCCAAATGATGATAAAATAGTCAGTCCTGTCGTTTTTATGTCGTCATCATATTTAGCATTTAAAGCCTCTTCTGAAGACCATTTACATTCGGTTAGGTCTAGTAGATTACAATGCACACAGAAAAAATGGCTTGTAAAGTATTCATAAGATGCTATGTTGTTAATCCCGTTCTGTTTTTATTATAGCATCATAAAAGTAAAATGAATTAATTTAATGACTGAATAAAAAAAATAAATAAAGCAGACAATACAACAAAAGAATTGCCAATGAAACATGAAAACATATCACAAGATCTAATTGCATATCTTAAGAAACAGCGAGCACTCAGCAACTCAGCAGTGCTTCTCTGCAAGAGTCTACTGGCTGGTGAGTTATACATTTCATAAATTATGGATCAGAGAGTCTTTGCTTCAGTCTGGAATACAGAATAAGAGAGTGGAGGATGGAGCGGCAACCTGGAGTGGATTATTCTTAGGCCAACCAAATAATAAAACACATTTTAACGTTTAGAAATGGTAGAAATGGGATCAAAATGTTGATATACAGTATCAATAACATTTCCATGTGAAAGTAAGATATTGAGGGTAAAGAATAAAATAATATGCCAAAAGGGAAACTAAAGTGAACTGTTTTCAAGTTGCATCATTTACACTTATTCAACAAACATTTTATCCAAATAGACTTACTTTAAAAAGAAATTAATAATACTATTGACAAATTATATACACCCACATGAGATAAAAACAACTCAGTCTTTGCATTATTGGTGGAGATTTTGAAATGTCTGTCTTTATAAAGGAGCCATTGAGTCATCCTTCAATGGATTTGTTTGAAGAAGAAAAAAGCATAGAAGAGTATAGAAGTCTGTTAAAAAATTAAAAGGTAACTTTTTTCCTCACAATTCTGTCTTTTTTCGCACAATTATGAGAATTAAACTCATAAATGTGAGATTTAAACTCGGAATTGTGAGAAAAAGTCAGGATCCTGAGTTTAGATCCCGCAATTCTGAATTTATGGAAAAATAAAGGTAATTTTACATATTCATCTCACAATTCTGACTTTTCTTCTCAGAATCGCAAGATGTAAATTCACAATTTAGAGAAAAAAAAAAAGTCAGAACTGTAAGATGCTAACTCAGAATTCTGAGAAAAAAAATGTGAGAACTGTGAGTTTTAAACTTGCAATTCTGAGAAAAAAGAACTTCAAGAATGAGAATTTCGAGAAACAAAGTCCGAATTGTGAGATAAAAAGTTGCAATTAGCCTGTTTTGCTTTTTTCATTTTTATTTTGTGGAAACGGCTTACATAAGAATGCAAAATTGATAACGTCAGTATAAAACATGAAAATGATTTCTAGAATGTCCACACAACACATTCACAAAACCTGATAAATGTCTTTTTCAAGTCAAAATGGAATTGATTTTCAAACATTTATATTCCGATTTTTTTTTTTGCTTTTTTATGCTTGTAATAAAAAGCACTTGACTTTAGCCATATGTACACCTCACATCTGTCCAAGATTCAACACTACTAAAATAAAATCAACTCTGCAACCTGTACTTACAATAAACTACTGTCTCACCATTTGAACTATCATGAATGATACACAGACTGCCTATCCTAACCGCTGAGCATTTACAAAAAGGCAGGGCCAGAGGACATACAGCATAGTCTCCTGTAGAATTAACTATATTTATATCCTTCTCGGGGTAACATTCCCATTTCCCATTACTTTTCCACCACACTGAGAAGAAACATGTTGGCGGAATTTTCCACATTCTTGTTAGAATCCCAGTTTCTTTGGTCAAAACCCACAAATATTCTCATTTTGCCAGAAAGTTGTCTAGTCTTGTTTAAGCTTTATCCATATTTCTTTTTTCGCTCTTAAATTAAATGACTGTTTCTTGCCCTTAAAGGGACTGCGGTTGAGGGCTATGTATTCGTCACGTTTGGTTTCCCAAATTAAATCCTTTGTGATGTTGTGTATATTAAAATTACACTATGGTAATTTATTGAGAAGAAGCGTCATGTAGTCGCCAGGAAAAGCAGCCAAATGAAGGGGACCATGCTTGGGTGGGTTCCATAATTGAAAACAGACATCTTAGTGGCGTGCTGGAGACTTAAAAATGGCCTTTTTTCAACAATTTCATTTCTAGTCTTTTGTCCTGACAGTTTGGAATGGCTTCTCAGACAAGATTTACAGTAGCATCCAGAGGTCTTTCTCTGAATGCCATTTTTGACTCCTCTACCAGAATCTTTGCTCATTCTAACTGAGGGTCACAAATACATATTAACTAAAAAAAAATAAACAATACAAAATAAATAAATAAATAATAAAATAAAATAATAAATAAATAAATAATTTATTATATACACAAATATATACAATAAATTCATAATATATTTATGTAATTTATAATATATATTTAGAATTATATTTTGGCATTTTTGTATATTTTAAAATCCAAATATAGTATATGTAAATACTATCCAAAATCTATAACAAATTCCAAAAGAACATATATATTTTTGAATTTTTATAGTAAATACATTTACCATAAACTGTTTGGAAAACTGATTTTGGTCATATTTGCATGTATCTAAAATGCATTTGATGTGGCTATGTAGGTATATTTTCAAATATGTTCCTACAGATAAATGCGATTAAAGATTAAAAACACAATTTTCTCAAATATTTCTGTCAACTGTGAGTTTTACAACAATTTCAAGAATATATTAAAACATATTTTAGGAAGAAAAATATTGCAGTACTATAGTGTTTTTTTTTTTTTTTTGGTATGAGTCATTTTACTGCATATTTAAACAAAGTATACTCTATAGAGCACTTTCATTTTTCTACCACTTCATGCAAAGTGAATTAGGAACCAGGCCCAGGTGTTAGAAGTTAACTCCTAAAACTTATATCACAAGTACATATTGTTCTATGGATCGACTGCCCGCTGTGAAACGTTCTTCTGCCAGGATAGATACATCTGGCAGCAAAAACTGCATTGGATTAAAAGTTCAAAAGACTTACTGGTTTTATCCAGCTGCCTTTGCGACCTTGTACGGCGAGTAAGCACAGTCAAAACACATTGTTTCCATGATAAGGTAACTGACAGCAAGGTCAGAGCATGATAAATCTTGGCTGAGAAAACCTGGCGTAAACCTTTTGACTTGGCCTACTATGTTGCCCTATCTGCTTCACAGTATCTGGTTCTAATGTGGTGCAGTCACAGCTCTAAAGCACATAACACTGAACGAAGTTTGAACTTTGATAAAATATATGAAATTCTGTTCACGCTACTGAATGACTGCTTTCTTTTCAGCCAGGGCTGTTTTTTTCTTTAAGAGTCAAACTCAGTGTCACCCGACACCATAAAAGTGACAGATCATACCAAATCTGAAGATTTTTTTGCCTTTTCTTTGATGTTTTGGAGGTTCTCTGAGATTCTGTGTGAGCCTGATCACACCCAAACTTCACACAGCTGACATTCACTTCTCATTACATTGCTGGACGTCTCCCTAAATATCATCATGCATATAAAATATGCAGAAAATTGTGTGTAAACCACACAGGAATAATAAACGGGTCCAAAAACAAGCAAAGCCTCAAATCATTTAACAGAATCAAACAGGAAGTTTTCCCTCATTTTATTTGACTTTTATAGGACTGTAAACATTTTTACTTTTCAGTTTAAAAAAATATGTGTTGCAACTTGCAACGTGAAAGCCCTCTAAGTTCCATATGTAACAAAATATGTTTGGATTCTATGGCAACCAAAGAGCTTGCGCCATAAATGTTATTTATCTTTCATCTATTTATTTACTTATAAAAATAAAAGAAGTTTGCAAATTAACCATTTTCCTTAGGGCTTTGACATAATTTCCAAGAGTCAAGTTCATTCCAGTAAGTTGCATGTATTAAATCACAGAAATGCATAAAAAAAGCAACATTCCCAGGCCAATTTAAAACACACTTTACACTAAAGAACACTAAACAGCTGCGTTTCCATTACCCTTCAAATTGCGGAAATTTAAATTACGAAGTGAAAATACACCCAATGGAAACACATCAATTTCGCCAAAACTCACACATATCGAAAAAAAAGTTTTTGCACTTGTATGAGGTGGTTTTTCAGGCAATTCGAAAAAGGAATATTTCGGAAAACTGCAATGGAAACAATTTTTTCACATTTACAGATCACCTGGCGTATGTAAAAATCCAACGCTGTCTCACGACCAATTCGTACGTGTTTTATGAGGTGGCTAATTCGTACAACCTCACTCCTACGATTTTGTATGGTTTCTGCGAATGGTAGGTTTAGGGGTGGGGTTAGGTGTGGTCCCTCATACAAATTCCTACGAATTTGCCACCTCGTAAAATATGTACGAATTGCCGTGAGATTGGGTTGAAAAGTCACATGATCATTCTTTAAAAAACCTCCAAGAAACACCTCATACGTGGCCACTCTCATGTATAAGAAGCTTTCCTTGCCATTAATGCTTGGATAACCCATTATTTACACTGCACACGTCTGCGGCACATTACAGCTACGCCGGAGGGGATCGCGGCCATCCTAGTCAATGCTTGCGTTTACACAGCCACGCCACGGCAGATTCGCTAAAGATACATGCCTAAGTCTCCTTCGATTAAAAATAATGGCTAGTATGGTGGCTGTGATATAAGTAAACCTACCAACATCCATTGCCATGCCTTATCGTGAGAGGGAAAAAAAAATATAAATTACATTTTAGTTGCATAACATCAGTTAATGGAAACGCCGTCAGTTTGCAATAGTTTTTGTCTACATTTGTAAAATATTGCAAAAGTTTTGAGCAAATCTGTAATAGAAACCAGGCTTACAGCACGACTAAAAGCAACACAAATAAGCATACAGAATATATAGAAGGCACAATTAAAGCATTGTGATAAAACTAAAGATAAAACTGAATGTAGTTCTTGAGAATTCAAATAGAACACATTATGGTTTAGTCATTTGCTGCGGTCACAGTTGGTTGAAGTATAGTTACCCCAAAATAAGAGAATTTGCTGAATTACCCTCAGGCTATCCAAGATGTAGATGAGTTTGTTTCTTTATCAGAACAGATTTGGAGAAATTAAGCATTACGTGACTTGCTCACCAATTGATCCTCTGCAGTGAATGGGTGCCATCAGAATGAGAGTCCAAACATACCCCACGTGACTCCAGTTCATCAAATAATGTCTTTTGAAGCAAAAAGTTGCATGCTTGTTATAAACTAATTCATCATCAAGATGTTTTTAACTTCAAACCATTGCTTTCTCCAGCATAAAAGTCATCTCAGGAGAGAAATATGCACAGCTCAAACACCATTTACAAGTGAAAACAGTCCAAAATATGTAGGTGGATTTTGATGCGAGAGAACAACGCGACATGGACTTTTTACTGGAGGAAGCAATTATATGGATTTTGGACTCGTTTTGAAGTTAAAAACATCTTAATAATGGGTTAGTATTTTATAAACACTTTCTACTTCATAAGACTGTTTGAACTCTCATTCTGACGGCACCCATTCACTGCATTGGTGGGCAAGTGATGTAATGCTAAATTTCTCCAAATCAGTTCAGATGAAGAAACAAACTTATCTATATCTTGGATAGCCTTAGTGTGAGTACATTTAATTTTTTTGGTGGATTATTCCTTTAATAAAGGACAGATGTACCTTATATGTTATGGAGCATGAAGAGCCAAGGACCAATCAATGTGCTCATTGCAGGTTAGTTGGTCATGTAGGACACCTTCCAGGTCTTTTAACATCTTGTGGATAACCATGCAACCTTTCAAAGAGATGGAAAAACTAAACCGGGGAGATCATGGCCAAAAGAACGAGAAGTCTTATTGGAGCTGAGCATGAAGTGATGAGCTGCCATCTAAATGTCAGAGCATCCGTGATCTTAAAGGTTGAGAAAGTTGAAGGTTATGAGTTTTGAAATGTTGAGTTGAGGTTTACAAGCATGCGTTTACAAATAAAACCAGGAGAGGGTTTTCTACGCCATATGGATTCAGTATAACTCTAGTCATTAATCACCTCACTTGTATGGCCACAGTATAAGGCTTTTATTTGCATTCAGTGTTGTGTGTGCAATGTCAGCGCTAAATGAATGGGACTTGATTGCGTCTGGTACGTCCAGCGGCTTTATGGTCACGGTGGCCATGTGAGATCAATGCTGTAGCCAGCATGTTATGGGGTTTGAGGTGGACCATAAATGTGGCTGAAGCTTCCTCTTTCCTTGTTCCTTCCTTAATTGAGACAGCTGGATTAAATTATGCTTTTAAGAAGCAGAAACTTCTCAGCTGGCTCGTGTTTTTTGAGTCCAGCAAAAAAATAAGAGGAACAACTTGCCTGCCAAACAGGTAAGAACTCAATGAATCGTTTGATCCATGTGGTTAAAACGCATTGTAATGGTCATAGATTGGTTGAACTTTTCATCCCGAGATAATATGGCAGTTATCAAAGTTTGCATGCGAAACTGGATGTAAAGTGGATGTATTTTAAAAGGCAGCAGTTGAATAATTTGGTAAGGCTCTGTTCCCAGTCTGCAGCATGTCAGGGAGCGCTTGACAAATGGCCCTATTTCATTAATTATCCTTTCATAATCCCAGAGTTTCCCCATAATCTTATCCTATATTCGTCCCAAAAAGGCCCGGCTTTCTTTTAGTTGGCATGGTGGGTGAACAGCTGCTTGGAGTGGAATGGCCACCAAAGAGCAATTACCATGACAAAAAAAGGCACACAACCATTTTCCCATCAGTCCGTGCTGCTCAGACATCAAACAGCACCGTTAAGGTTCTTGTGAAAGTGAAGATTCATGTGCCGTTTAAAACCTGGTGAGTAATAAGTCTGCCGTTTCTTTCTGTGAAAAGTTTTCTCGGCCCCTGAGGGGTGCCTCAGACAGGATATCCTGGGAGCTGGGCTCTAGAAATAGTCCATGGTTTCCCTTTCTGAAAATGAGTAGTTTTAACAGCACAAGTCATTAGGATGAATAATGAGGCAGATATGACAGCATGGGTTGTTCGCTTCACCTACACTTATTTGCCCATGGGTCCTCGCTCTGTGTTTCCATTGCACCGTGTATGAACTGTTCAAAAGCATATGTTCTGCTGTCTAAAATAACAGGTCTACACTTATGGTATAATCCTTTGCCATTAATTAATCCTCAATTAATTAAAAAAAGTCCCCTTACAGCAAAGAATAAAAAAATTAAATAATAATTATATATATATATAAAAAACCACACTCGGAATTAGTGCTCTGCATTTAACCCATCCAAGTGCACACAAGTGAAGGTGGAGAGTGGTGTATATATATACAGACAATTCCGACTCTCTACCCATTAGGGCACGACTGCCCCCAAAATAAATAAACCAATAAACAAACAAACAACTAAATAAAAAATAAATAAATACATGTGTGTGCATGTTTTAATGGTTAAAATGTAAAAGGAATATATTTAGACTACATTTCAAAAGTTTAGGGTCAGTAAATCTTTTAATGTCTTTGAAAGAATTATGTTCATCAAGGCTACATTTATTTGATCAAAATTAGTAATATTGTAAAATAGTTTTACAATTTCAAATACCTGTTTTCAATTTTAATATTTTTTAAAAATGTAATTCATACTAGTGAAAGCAAAGTTTTGAAATCAGTATTGAAAACTTTTGCTTACTATTTTTGTGGAAACTGTGATGCATGATTATTCAAAATAGCATCATTTGTTTGAAATAGAATAGAAATAGAATTTTGCTGTAACAGTTATTTTCATCACTTAATGCAATTTGATTCATTTTATTTTAGTTAATTTAATTTAAATTCATTTTTACTTTAATTTAAGTTTCAGTTACATTTAATGGATATGCTCACATAAAAAGTTTCTAAAATGTATTTTGACATACATTTTCATGTTCATAAAGTACATTTGAAGAATCAAATAAAATATATTTTCACTTTGGTTTTCAACGTGTATTTATACGACTTTAAAATATTTTGTTCCTTTTTTTAAATTTCTTTCTTTCTTTATTGTTTTTTTTTTTTCTTTGCTGTATGGGTCCGTTTAACATATATATTCATTCATATATTTAGATAAAGTAGAGTCTTTTATTACAATATTTCTGCAGGCTGAACTTAATGGAGCACTACAACATGATCTAACCTCATTCCCACAAGTCTTTCCAGCTTCGGCTACGCCACTCTTCCATGCCATACATGCAAAGTGCATTTCCTTTAGACTATTGCCACAGCTGCTACCGATTTCCTCCCTCTGGATTCTGCCAGCACAGTATCAGTCCCTCTCCCTGGCACATTTGGATCTGCATTGGCTACAAAGGTAATACAGTGGAGAAAGTAACAGTTTAGCCAATTCAAGCACTTTGTGGGGTAACAGAAAAACAGCTTTTTGGAGAACCGCTGATTTACATACACGCCACACCAGCGGTGGAAGAGAGCGTGCAGAAAATGTATTTAGGACATATTCGCAGTCTTTTAAACATGTGTGCGCAGCTAGGGGTGAATATTAAAATACTCCAGCAAAACGCCCCAATGCAATCCCGCTGCTTTATTTGACTGTATTGTTTCACCAACTCTGTCAGTGAACTGTATGCTGTTCACTACACAACCTCAGGGTGTGCAAGTGCTGAATAGCTCATTAATCATGTAGATGAATCTATTATACCCATTCTGATGGCACATGCTGTGGAGATGTCTGTAAACTGAAGGACATTTGGCTGAAAAAATCTGTTGAGGTCTCATGACTTCACATTGAGGTTTGTGGCTGAGTTTAACCCTCTGAGTCCTCACACTGGTTCTTTGATTAGTGGCACTGGTGTGTTGTTGCCATGTGTCATTGCAGGCCCGCTGTGCCCCGTACGAGACAGATGGTACTAATGCGGTTAACATCTGTGTGTGCCCAGTCCTGCTGTTGATCTGAAGGTTTTGAGAGATGGCGTTGTCCGCAGCAGGTTTTTATTGGTGTACTAGAACGTCTGTGAAGGCGATCAAGACTTTCTGTGGTATTAGGATGATTTTAATTACATAGAAAAGTGGGTGGGCTGACTTTTAGGATGGGCCATAATGCTGCTCTGGTTTTCT
Organism: Onychostoma macrolepis; assembly: GCF_012432095.1. NCBI lineage: Eukaryota > Metazoa > Chordata > Actinopteri > Cypriniformes > Cyprinidae > Onychostoma > Onychostoma macrolepis. The sequence continues at coordinate 7,678,941 of NC_081172.1, read as the reverse complement.
ACAGCAGAATCTGGAAATGCACAGTCAAGCTAAGACTTTACGCTAAGGAGAATGAAACATGATGAAACCAAGCATACTACAAGTGTAAACAAAGCTGCTGTAGGACCCTGTCCAAAAATTTAATTCTGTGGTATCATAAAAAGTAAAGTACAATCTAAATATTTTATTGGTTGTGCTTGCTATTTGAACAAACCCCTAATGGTACTGCATGTATTAAATTGAGGGAGAGGTGTGCTGTACTAAGTGGTCAGACATTTTTTGTTTAGCAGATGAAAAAAAAAGAAAAAAAAATCCCAAATATTTCATAAACTGAGAGACTTGAGTCATATCTAGAGACTACAGCATTATAGAAATCTGTGCATGTATGTGAGTGTGTATATATATATATATATATATATACAGTATATATGTATGTGAGTGTGTATGTTTATGTATGTATATATATATATATATATATATATATATATATATATATATATACACACACTGAACAAAATTATAACTCCATTTATAACCAAAACCAGTCAGTATCTGGAGTGACCACCATTTGCCTCACGCAGTGCAACACATCTCCTTCGCATAGAGTTGATCGGGTTGTTGATTGTGGCCTGTGGAATGTTGGTCCACTCCTCTTCAATGGCTGTGCGAAGTTGCTGGATATTGGCAGGAACTGGAACACGCTGTCGTATACGCCGATCCAGAGCATCCCAAACATGCTCAATGGGTGACATGTCCGGTGAGTATGCTGGCCATGCAAGAACTGGGATGTTTTCAGCGTCCAGGAATTGAGGACAGATCCTTGCAACATGGGGCCGTGCATTATCATGCTGCAACATGAGGTGATGGTCGTGGATGAATGGCACAACAATGGGCCTCAGGATCTCGTCACGGTATCTCTGTGCATTCAAAATGCCATTGTGGTGAGGGGGGCGTGGTTCAGCGAGGTCTGCAGCGGGAGAGAGAGTTGGGAGACGAGCGGTGAGTAAGTGGGTCAAGTGCAGATGACAAACACCTGTGTCTCGTTCCAGTAAGTGACGTGGGGAGACCGCATAAAAACACCTGGGAACGTCAGAAGGGGAGAGAGAGACCTACTGCTGACTGGAGGCTGCTGGCTGCTGGCTGGGGATTGTGCGGGTGTGGAAAACGCTATTGCTCAGGAGAGCAGGACTTTTTATTTTTGCGTACGCATTGTTATGTTGAGCGCTAATAGCGCGACTTCCTGTTGGGAAGATAAAGCAATATAAAATCCCAGTAACAGCCCAGTCGACCTCGTCCTCTTCCTTCCTACACATTGACTTTGTTATACTGGTGCCGAAACCCGGGAAGGAAGCAGGAGGGACGCTGCCATCATGCAGACTCCCACAAGCATGCCGTTTGCGGACGTCATCTCATCTCTTACGGTCCTCCACCAAGAACAACACCAGGCGCTGCTGGACATGCGGACTGACCAGGAGCACCGCTTCCAGGCCATTCTCCGGGCACAGCAGGAGGACCGCGAGACGTTCCGGAGCTGGATGAACCGGGAGGTTCGGGCAGAAAACACAGCACGGGCAACCCCACCCCCCCACCTGCCACTGAACAAGATGGGGGCTCAGGATGACCCCGAAGCTTTCTTAGATCTCTTTGAGAAAACCGCGGAAGCTGGGGAGTGGCCTCGTGAGCAGTAGCCGGTGCGTCTGATACCACTGTTATCTGGGGAAGCGCAGGTGGCTGCGCAGCAACTGCCCGTGCCGAACCTCCTGGTCTTCGATGACCTGAAAAGAGCCATCCTCCAGCGGGTCGGCCAAAGCCCAGAGCAACATCGCCAGCGGTTCCGTTCGCTGGTCCTGGGCGAGAGTGGCCGGCCCTTTGTGATGGCACAACAGCTCCGGGACTCATGCCGCAAATGGCTGCTGGCTGAGGGAAGCGACGTCGACCACATCATCGACCGGGTGGTACTGGAGCAGTTTGTCACTCGCCTGCCAAAGAAGACTGCAGAGTGGGTCCAGTGCCACCGACCGACGTCGCTGGACTCAGCCATCCAGCTGGCGGAGGATCAGATGGTAGCGTGCCCCGGGGTCGGCGAACCCCTTCCAGCTGTCTCGCTCTCGTCACCTTTACTTTCTCCCTCTCTCTCTCCCTCTGCCGCTCGACCTGTTCCCCTTCCTAGGTCCCGTCCTCCAGGTCTTCCTCGGGTCCCACCCCGAGGACAGGGTGGGACTGGCCAGGAATATGTCGCTGGTCTGAGAGTCCCGCCCAGGGGGGCGGGGCTGACCACCGTTGGGACCGATACGGTCTCCGTTTCCCCGCTCTCTCCACGCCACTCACTTAACCCACTTCCTGCCACTAGGGTGGCGGGGAGGTCTGGGCCGGCCTGTTGGCGTTGCGGGGACCCGGGGCATTTTATTGACAGGTGTCCGGTGATGGAGGTGGGGACGATGATCCGGGTCCCCGATGCACCACAGGCTGCCCCCGGTCAGGCTGGCGGGTACCAAATACCTGTGAGTATTAAGGGGGGTACCTATCAGGCTCTGGTGGATTCAGGATGTAACCAAACCTCTATCCATCAAAGCCTGATTCGGCCCGAGGCATTGGATGCAAGCCGCATGGTTCAGGTAGCGGTGTCAGCAGGCTTTTACCCAGGTAAAGGCTGCTCTGTGTGGCGGGCCGCTATTACACTCTCCTGACTTTTCTCTCCCCTTCTTGTTGCAGACTGACGCGTCGGACAGGGGGCTGGGTGCAGTCCTGTCCCAGGAGGTAGAGGGGGAGGAGCGGCCGGTGCTGTACATTAGTCGTAAGCTCTCGAAGAGAGAGACTAAGTACAGCACCATAGAGAAGGAGTGTTTGGCCATCAGGTGGGCTGTCCTCACCCTCCGATATTATCTCCTGGGACGGGAATTCACTCTCTGTTCGGACCACGCGCCTCTACAGTGGCTCCACCGCATGAAGGATACCAACGCGTGGATCACTCGTTGGTATCTGGCTTTACAGCCTTTTAAGTTCCAGGTGGTCCACAGGCCGGGTGTACAGATGGCTGTGGCCGACTTCCTCTCCAGGAATGGGGGGGGGGGCTGCAGGCCGGACGGCTCCCCGGCCTGAGTTGGGCGGTGGGGGTATGTGGCGAGGGGGGCGTGGTTCAGCGAGGTCTGCAGCGGGAGAGAGAGTTGGGAGACGAGCGGTGAGTAAGTGGGTCAAGTGCAGATGACAAACACCTGTGTCTCGTTCCAGTAAGTGACGTGGGGAGACCGTATAAAAACACCTGGGAACGTCAGAAGGGGAGAGAGAGACCTACTGCTGACTGGAGGCTGCTGGCTGGGGATTGTGCGGGTGTGGAAAACGCTATTGCTCAGGAGAGCAGGACTTTTTATTTTTGCGTACGTATTGTTATGTTGAGCGCTAATAGCGCGACTTTCTGTTGGGAAGATAAAGCTAAATAAAATCCCAGTAACAGCCCAGTCGACCTTGTCCTCTTCCTTCCTACACATTGACTTTGTTATAGCCATCAATAAAATGCACCTGTGTTCGTTGTCCATAACATACGCCTGCCCATACCATAACCCCACCGCTACCAATGGCCACTCGATCCACAACGTTGACATCAGCAAACCGCTCACCCACACGACGCCATACACGCTGTCTGCCATCTGCCCTGTACAGTGAAAACCGGGATTCATCCGTGAAGAGAACACCTCTCCAAAGTGCCAGACGCCATCGAATATGAGCATTTGCCCACTCAAGTCGGTTAGGACGACGAACTGCAGTCAGGTCGAGACCCTGATGAGGATGACGAGCATGCAAATGAGCTTCCCTGAGACGGTTTCTGACAGTTTGTGCAGAAATTCTTTGGTTATGTAAACCGAACTGCTGCAGTCAGCATGCCAATTGCATGCTCCCTCAAAACTTGCAATATCTCTGGCATTGTACTGTGTGATAAAACTGCACATTTTAGAGTGGCCTTTTATTGTGGCTAGCCTAAGGCACACCTGTGCAATAATCATGCTGTCTAATAAGCATCTTGATATGCCACACCTGTGAGGTGGATGGAGTATCTCGGCAAAGGAGAAGTGCTCACTAACACAGATTTAGACAGATTTGTGAACAATGTTTGAGAGAAATAGGCCTTTTGTGTACATAGAAAAAGTCTTAGATCTTTGAGTTCAGCTCATGAAAAATGGGGGCAAAAACAAAAGTGTTGCGTTTGTAATTTTGTTCAGTGTATATATATATGAGATAAACATGCATACATAATCATGCAATATGTAAATGAAATCTATAAAACAGGGCAAAAAACAAAACGGTAACCTGGCTTTTTGCAGTGCAGTTGAAATGAGAATAGGACATATTAGCACTGTTCTGTAACCTCGTTGTTTTTTGCACAAGATTATATATTCCGCTCACAGTGTTGGTCTGTCTCCTACAATGATTTCATAAAGTCTTCCATATATCCATTAAAACCACTTGGCTGCATTTGTTACCTCAGATATTTTAAGTTTCCATATACGATTCAGTTGATTCCTCTTTGTCTGGTTTCAGTGGATTGCTGGTCTTTGTTAAATGAAAAAATGACTGACAGCCCTCTCTACACAAGTAGCTGGAAGAAACCCACTCTTAAATATCTTAAAACAGCCACCAGTAGCTGAACATGGTCCAAGGTGAAGCCAATGGAGAACATTGGAAAACAAGTTCAGTGCTACGAGTCAGGCTTGAACACATTGCCTTCTCATCACAATAGCTGAAGAAAAGAGCAGACTGGCTAACTAACATTCCAACTGTCAATCATCAGCCTCCAGTAATGGCCTATGTATGTTTTATGTCAGCTTCGTTCGAAATGATATTTTGCTCACAAGCGTATGCACACTTTGCTAAGAGTATGTGTTCGTATCATGTTAATCTCATTTGCACACTTTACGATCTGGAATGGGATATTATACTTCCCAACATGACACTACATCTTTTAAAAGTGTACTATTCAGTTATATTGATTCAAGCCCGTATTGTTACATTATGTGTATCGATTCAACTGACTCGTTCGAACACATTGATTCACTCAGCAACGAAACAAGCGGTCTGTATGAGCGAGTCACTAAATCATTTACCGATTCATCAGCCGATTCGTTCAAAAGAACTCATTCATTCAGCAGTGAAATATTAGCCAGTTGTAAAAGCAAAATCACACAATCTGATGTAAACTGATATTGAGCTAACCAAGGTTGCTGCATGTTTATGTTTATACTTTTTGATAATCATGCTCGAGTACACAGATTAAAAATACCGCATTATTATGTCTTAGATCACAAACACAACACTTGAGAATATAATAAATAAACGGGAAAAATCGCGAAACAGCATATACAGAATATGACCATTATAAATAATAATCATTTAATGGAGAACCCCATCTAATATCGACTCACCTATGCGGACAGGAACAGTCTCCACTCCTTCATCATGGCAAATGCATATACGGTCCTGTCGTTAAAATGCCTCAAAAATGTCTAATATTTTGGCTGAATTTGATAGTGGCTCTTCACCTGCTCCCTTACAAACAGGTTTGATGACGCGCTGTGCAATGGTGAAAGCTGATTGGCTTGCCTTGTTATAGTTTAACTCTGACAATGATTGGTTATATATGCAAAAGAAGGCAAAAATGTTTTAGTTTTTTTGTTTGTTTGTTTTTTTTTACTTCAGAAAGCATAGTGACAGAAGGCAAATTTTGCCTTTTTCAGCCACATTTTGAATGGAATCTAACGACATATGCATTCTGATTAATTAATTGTCTTAAAGACAGAAGCATTCTACAGTTAGCCTTTAATATTTCATGGTTAAATCTATCTATCCAGTGTTGGTACTGCGTTATGAAAGAAATATAAATGTATAAAATATCTAAATAAAATGTAATGTGAATGCTGGAACTGAATCTGGAATTCTTATTCATATCGCTGACAGTGTCATTTGGAATTTTTTTTTTTTTTTGTAAAATTCATACAGAAATACAGTGCTTCCTTGTTAGGGTAATTAAAATGGGTAATAATGGGTAAAGATATAGCATTCTTTTTGGCCTTTCCACGGAAATGTCACCAGTAACAGTGAAGGGAAGGTTATCGCCATCCAGCTGGCTAATAATGAAACTGATTTAGGCCATGCAACAAACTCAACAAGCCTCAGAGGAACTATAACTCCATAAATGAGCTGATGTACTGAACTTGAAAGGCTTTTTACAACTCAGTATTATTTTGCATCCAAGTTTAGATGAGCAGAAAATGATGTGTGTTTGCATGTTATAAACCAATACCATTTAATAAAGTACTGAGTTGTTTATTGCTGTAAGAGAAAAAGAAAGACCCCAAATTCATTTGATGTGGATTTAATCTGGCTCAGACCTAAAAGTCCAAGTTTTCCCTCAAACTACTGTAACATTAATTACACTGTACACAAACATTCCTATTGAGTCATTCAGACATTTTTCCTGTCATCATTCCTGTTACAGTCAATGTGTAATTTTATGATGCAAATCTCCCAACGTTCCTTTTAAATACGGCACAGAAATCATTTAGCTGAGTTATTCATGACCCCTGACCTGTCCGGTGAGAGGAGATGGCACTGAGGCGTGATAAAACAGGATGTGAGCGCATGAAGGAAATGAGCTGTGCTGGTTGGTCAAAAGCTTCAGGATATAATGGATTTACAGGATGTGATACTACTTTGGTCAAGTGTTTGACCATCTCTGGTGACACTTCACACAAAATGCAATGGATGAGAAAAAGGCTTTTAATAAGGCTTTTTCAAACATACATAAACTGAACTGAATGTCTAAAGGAATAGTACACACAAAAAATGTCTTCAGTTAACGTATCACTTTCTTTCAGCAACATTCTGCAAAATATAATTTGTCTTTTGTAAAGAAATAAGGTCATACAGGTTTGGAACAACATGAAGATGAATAAATAATGGCAGAGGTTTTATTTTTTTGGGTGAACTATCCTTTAAATACTAAATACTAAATTGGGCATCAAAGTAAAGGACACTTAAAAGTAAATCTCAGCATCTCTTTGTTTTCTTTATGCGTCTAGATAAAGCCCAACCTTGTACAAAGAATTTAGTGCAGAGTTATACTTTTTTGAGCCAGAAAGAGGCCACTGGCGTGCTTTACAGTTTCCTCATCGGTCTCTGTCATTCTTTTCATCTTCTCCCAATGCTCGGGCTCTATGACCTTACAGACTCGCAGGATGCAGATAAACACAGATGTGCGTGAAAGGACTGAGTCCCTTCTTTTTTATTGGTCAAAGCAGCATCCCATCTTTCAGGCTGAAATAAACTTTTCCAAAGGAGACCAAGATAACAGATGTTTTCATATTTCTTTAAAATAGAATATACTAAAAAACACATGCACATCGGACATATTTCACCAATTGTTCAGCCCATTCCCACAATGTTAAAACAATAGTTACTGTTTATATGTGCTTATACTGCGTATATATACAGTATCTATTATTATTTATTATTAAAAATAGCTAGATTTAATATTGTGAGAAGTTGAGAACTAGGCTACATAAAATTAAGCTACTTTTTATAATAATAATAATAATAAGACACTCATACACATGTAGTTATATATATATATATATATATTTTTTTTTTTTTTAAACACGATATATTATTAAAAGAGCTTGGTTTTATATTGTGTGGTCTTATTCAGTGACATTAATACATTTTAAAACGTGTTTTAAATGCAAATTACTTTTGGTGGAGTGCTGGATTTCATTGTTATTCAACAATTTCAGCATCAAATTCATATATTCATGTTCATGGTTGGATAAGACCAATGTGTGGTCAGGCAGATAAGACACACCTGAAGCTCTGGCAATGTTTCAAAAACATATTCTGCAAAATGTGGTCATTTTTACATCCCCAGGTGTGCAAAGACCATTACAGAACAGAAATGAAACACAGTTCTGAGCTGCCATCTGAGGCCAGTGGAACAGAAATAACATTTTTTTTTTCAGCTTTGGGAATACTAGGAATATTTAAAGACAGGTGTGCCAACCCTTTTAACTCACAAAAACTCACATAATTACAGACCTTAGTGTACTTTAATTATTCCTTAAATCCCAGAAGCACCATTTTCATTAAAATGCTAATTTGTACAAACAAATTAAAGGCTGACATAGTGGTGAAAAAAAAAAAAGTTATGTGTACTGGCAAAATGGGCAAATCTCATACCCACTTATGCTGTGCACTTTCATAGCTTGCAGTAAAAACAACACCAATTTAATGCAACGCAGATTTAAAACACATGGGAAAGGGTGTAGTGTTAAGCAATAAAGGAACTCAAGAGAGGAATTTTACTTTTCAGAACACCAAAAAGTCAGTTGGATCCTGCAATGCAAACTATTATTCATCATTTAAAATGATGAATGTAGAATGTGCTGAAAATGATCGCATTAAATTTGGTGCATGAATTATATCAACAGCCCATAACATCAACGGATCCATAAAAGCACATATTAACAAGTCGAAAAACAATACTGCATGCATTGCACTGTAAGTCTGTTAGCCTTTCAGACTTGGCATCATGGGTAATCTTTAAAGAAATCTTTTACAGTGTAAAAAGCATGTTGCAATTGGCATTTGACATGCTGAGCTAATGCATTTAGTTCAGGGGCTAAATCAGGAAATACAAGCGCTGTGCAGAATTAAATGGAAACTATCCGCTGTCGAAGAGAGTCAGACCACTAGTGGCCACTGACGGAGCCAATGAAAACATGTATCTCTGTCTCAGCTTGACTGTGAGACCACTGCTGTGGAAACCTGAGGAAACACAATAGTTCTCTGAAATTCATTATACTGTGATCTGTCACCATGGAATGGTGTGAAGTGCTCTGTGTTATAGTCAAACTCTTACAGTACTTGCCGCAAACACAAAATATTATCACTGAGAATTAGACCTGTACTTAAAGGGATAGTTCACCCAAAAAATGAAAATCCTTCATGTAATTTCAAACTCGACTTTCTTTCTTTTTTCTGCAGAACACAAAAGAAGATATTTTGAAGAAACTTTTTGGCCATACAATGAAAATCAATTGGGTCCAAGACAAAACAGACACATTTTTAAACATATTCACTCTTAAAAATAAAGGAGTTTCACGATGCCATAGAAGAACCTTTTTGTCTAAATGGTTCCATAAAGAACCTTTAACATCTGAAGAACCTTTTTGTTTCACAGATTAAAAAAAGGTAAGGAAGAGATGGTTCTTTAAAAAACCTTTTACTGAATGGTTCTTCTATGGCATCGCTTGAAGAACCTTTTGAAGCACCTTTTATTTTTAAGAGTGTTGAATAGTACAGTATTTGTATTGTGTTCCATAGAACAAAGAAAGTCAGGTTTGGATGTATTGACTGAATATTTTTGGGTGAACAACCTTAAAATAACCTTTTATAGTGCATCGAAACTTTAGACAAAATCATCAGACTCAAGGAGAAAAAAAAAAACACTTCAGTTTTATTCACAGGCCCAAACTGAGAAAAAATAAAATAAAAATGCAATTTGGTGCAGTTGCTGATATTTATATGGCCATTACATTCTGATGGCTTGTGATGCAAATCAATGAGATCTTTACTTACATAAAATGCATATAAATATCAGTTATCATTCTATATCTTCCAATAAATGCTTACATTCTTAAATGTTAAAGTCTTAAATGCTTAGCTTTATGATCAAAGCTCTGTAATTTCTTTTATAAAGGCAAAACTTAAAATGCAATGCAATACAATGATAAACTAATAAACATTCTTCAAAAGCCTGATGGGTCATTTGATGCTGACATATTATGATTTTTCTAAAAAATGATGCATGAATAATCAAGAAAACCTAAGTTGCTTCAGTCCACATGTACCAATTATGCTACAAGGCCTTTTATTTGCTAAAAAAGTATAAACTACCAATCAGATTACAGAAGGTTTTATAATTTTGGAAATATGAATATGATACAGTAGGCTTTACAGGGTTAAGATGCATGCTCACTAGCTTATGCTATAAGATTGTCATTGCTATGTAAATAAAATCTGACAAAAACTCTGTAATAAGTGAACTGAAACAAAAGCTGAATCTAAATTTAAGCTTGATAATGGAAAATAGGGTTGATGTTGTCACTTTCAGTTCCCATCATATCTTGCACATTTTCTATGCTCATTAAATGGATTCTCCTGGGCAAGCATGAATTTACAGTGTGCCATCAGCTCTGAGAGAGCTCACGGTGAAGGTAGCGGTTCCTCTGCTAGGCATTCTTTATCTTAATGGATGCTCGGAACTAGCAGCAAACAAACTGCTATAGGACTGGATTTGCATAACTGGGTCATTAACTGTCAGCTGTTGTTCTCTCTTTGGGGAATAACTGTCAGTAGGCGGGTGAGCCTTCCTTAGCTACCTTGCAAAGAGTGTGGGAAAGATAACTTAATTCACAGTGAGGAAATAACACTTCTTTCTATTTCTGTTGTAAATGATAAAGCATTAAGGGAGACTTGGGCTTGTTGTCACACGGGGAAGACGTCACTATAACAAGGTATAACTTAACTCAGCAGCTATAAGGTTTTTAGTCTTAAAGGGTTACTCCACCCCAAAATGAAATTTTTGTCATTAATCACTTACCCCAATGTTGTTCCAAACCAGTAAAAGCTTCGTTTGTCTTCAGAACATAATTTAAGATATTTAGGATGACATGCGGTGCGGCTGACACAGAACAGCGTAAGCAGTTTGCGTTCAGTGGATATTCTTCAAAATGGCACTACGCTGACACAGAGGAGATGAATTGATGAATAAAGTCGTTATTTTTTTTCTTTGAGTACAAAAAATATTCCCATCACTTCATAACGTTGCGGTTGAACCACTGATGGCAGATGGACTATTCTGACAATGTTTTTTATACATTTCTGTGCCTTGACAGCAGTGTTGGGCACGTTACTTTAAAAAAGTAATTAGTTATAGTTACTAGTTACTTCTCACAAATAGTAACTGAGTTAGTAACTGAGTTGCATCATTATAAAAGTAACTGATTACCAGGGAAAGTAACTATTGCGTTACTTCTTAAAAAATGTTCAAATGTCAAATAACTTTGGATGCCCCAATATTAAATATGTTAAATTAATGAAATGGACACTAAAAAGAATAAATTATTATTATAAAACATTGTACATTAATCTACACTATTTATCTACTGACACTTAGTATCAGTCAGTCAAGCATTATAATATAATATTATGATAATTTAATATTATATGATGATAGAACTTTAGTAATTAGAATAACCAAGTGAAGGCATATTTGTCATCAATATAAAACGCACTAAGGATTAATGAGCTGCTGGGTTCATGAATATTAATCATGTTGTCTGCGTTCGCTCGAATTGATTTGCTGAAATCAAAACAGGGACGATAATAGGTGAGCGCCAGCCAATGAGATTGTCGTTTGCGCATTAGTTCCGCCCACTACCAGAGAAACCGGTAGTTCTTAAAAGCTGAAGAATTCCAAAGGAACTCCGTTATTTTGACAGGAAAATACAACAAAGAATATCGTTTACATGTAGCGCGTCAATTCTGCATGTTATGAAAGACTCTCTTGCTCTGTATCTTTCTTTGCGCGCGTGTATGTGAGAGAAAGCGACGGCGAGCGTGCGCTTCACACTAGAGTTTATGGTACTTCAAAACAGCTACACTGTGCATCCATTCAGATGAACTAAAAAATTAAATTCTAATAATATAATACAGTAACGCCACATTTTATTGTCAGTAACGGTAACGGCGTTGTAACGGGGAAACAGTAATTCGTTTGATTACTCGTTACTGAAAAAAATAACGCCGTTAGTAACTCCGTTTATTTATAACGCCGTTATTCCCATCACTGCTTGACAGTGTTAATTGTTTGGCAGTCAATGGGACAGTCACAAGCCTCCTGGATTTCATCCAAAATATCTTAAATTGTGTTCGGAAGACGAACGAAGCTAAATGCGCACACATGCACGTATATATTTAAGAAAAATGTGTTATGTTTATATATTAAATATTTATATATAATATAAATTATATGAATATAAATACTGTATATACATGGAAATATTTTCTAATTATATACTGTATGTGTGTGTCTTTATATATACATAATAAATATACACAGTTCACACACATATATTTTATATTTTATTTTGGATGCAATTAATCGCGATGAATTAATTGCCCAGCACTAATATATATATATATATATATATATATATATATATATTAGTGCTGGGCAATTAATTCATCGCGATTAATTGCATCCAAAATAAATATATGTGTGAACTGTGTATATATATATATATATATATATATATATATATATATATATATATCAGAATCAGAAAGAGCTTTATTGCCACGTATACAGGGAATTTGTTTTAGTGACATAAGAGACAACAACACACAGACAATAAAAATAAGATGAGAATAAAAAATACACACATGTAAATATAATGACAAAAATTGAAAAATAAATAAACTGTATGTACAGTTGTGCATTAGATGATAGAATGGAACAGAATAGAATGAGATGCAGGGATTTGCTAGGATGGAGGTGGTAACAAATAAATATAAGGTTATTGCACATTTTTATTGCATAATGTGTGGAACATTTGAACTGTTCATAAGGTAGATTGCCTGGGGGAAGAAACTGTTCTTGTGCCTGGCTGTCCTGGTATTTGGGGCTGTGATATATATATATATATATATATATATAAAATGTATAAAAACTATGAAAGCTATGAAAATTACAAAATTACAACTTACTATTTAATGGAAATCAAATTACTACAACTTTAACCAGCATTACAATGACGATGAATAATACACAAATAAATACTAGTTTAAAATCTGAATAAAAACTTATAGAATCTCATTGATACCAAAATAACAGAGGAAAATAATAATTCTGTCATCCTTTACTCACCACATTTTTATTCAAAAGCTGTATGTCTGCAGAACACAAAAGCAGATATTTTGAAGAATGTTTTTGTCCCAAAAATGAAAGCGGTCTAAAACATCATTGGACCCAAATGACTATCATTGTGTGGAAACAGAATAAAGTCAAACAGGTTTGGAACAACACAAGACTTTGTAGACATGAACCAGGGTCCTAAATTGCCAACTTAACCTAACAGCTCTATTTTCAGTGCAGTAAAAAAGTAAAAAAACTTTTTATTACAGCTTTATGGATGTATTCAGGATACATAATGACTACAAATTAAACATAAGGTCAAATTTTGATTCAGGGAATTCAGAAGATTTCCTGTGTACACTCATAAGCAATATTCTAACTTAATTGCACTGAACCAAAAAGCTTTGATACTGTAGTCTTTGACCTGAAATACCTCAACAGTTTCCCTGCCCTCTGATGCTTTTCATTCCAGCAAAAGCTGTTCCGCTAAACATTGACACACTGTAATAAATCAGAGTGATTTTGTTGTCAAAGCTGATGGCGAACTGGAAAGTAGTCAAGTCCCGCCATCAAGATTTTTCAGAATCATCCCATTAAGATCCATTTATGCAACAGTTTCCTTAATTTTAGAAAGGATCACAGACCTTTAAAAACTGATGCAGATGAAATTACATATCTTGCTCCAGCACATCTGGGAACAGTGCGATAAGAATGATGCCCAGTTGATTTCATTGGCTGGGATTTGCACAGATGTCACTCAGGCCAGGTGTAGTTTTAATCATTGGGCATCGGAACAGTTCAAAAGACCAAAGATGACAGACAAATAGGAAAAATAAAAAATAAAAAGAAAGCCAAAAGGTAATTTTCATTTGAGCACAAGGTTAAATACTGTACTTGTAAATAGTTGTTCATGGAATTGTGACAGATGTCAGTTTGCCAGTGTAATATGCCAATCTAATGTAAACATAAGGCAATATAATGTACTTTAGAACATGCTTTATGGTAGTTATAATGCATAATCAACATGAACTTTACAAAAATTTTGAGATGTATTTTTGGAGCGTAACAGAATTCTGTATAGACAAATAGATAGACTATGAAAAAATGTATAATGAATATGACATTTTCATCTATACTCTGCACAGTTAATATCTTGGATTCAATTAATGCCATCTATGACTAAAGGCTCTTGGAACTGTTGGACATATCCGTGTAGAAAGCTAAACACACTTAAAGGTCTTGGTTTTGCTTGTTTTGGACGGCATCTTTAACACACCAGCACTGATATCTCACTGGTGTTTAACCACCCATGTACAGACATTAGCTAAACCTTTCTTACAAAACACTTAGGAGTATGATTAATTTCACATCATTTCCTATGTTATGAAATGTGCCAGTATAGTAGTGACTGACATAAAGACAAAGACAAATGTAGTTTCTTCAATCACGCTCTCCCATGTAATTTAACCATCTGTATTTATAAATCATCAGTACTTATAGATATAAATATGCATGTAGAAATAGATGTACATACAGTGAAGTCCAAAAGTCTGAGACCACCAGTAAAAATGCTTCTGTATTGCTTTTTAAATTTTTTATAATATAATATAATATAATTCCATTAATTACGTTTCTGTTAAGTTTATTTATTTTTTAAATCTAAAACATTGCTTATTTTTTCATTGCTTACGTAATTAGCATCCTTGTTAAATACTAGTTCGACAGAGCCAATTTCAGATTTAATACTCTGTGTGATGATTGGTCAGCATCCTCTGGGAGATTTCACAGCGGTTTGTGTCAGTTACCTCAGCGCTGTACATCAAGGCCAGCAGCCACATCCATAAAGCTTTTATACATCCAAAAATCTGCCAGAAAACTCACATGCATATTCAGTGCTGATGAGTCACAGATTTGTATACAACATTTCTGTAGGGATACGGTTTCAAAATAATCATTTACGTTATTAGTAAAACATATGATCTAATTTTCATATGCACGAAGCATGTTTTGGTTATTCTGCTGTTTCAATCCTGAGGCAGAGAATTAATATAATGCAGTTTTCATGAAGGTTAAAAGAAAATAATAATGATAAATCTTTAATTTAATGTCATGCTTCACTGTATATGCAATAAATATGCATATGCAAAATAAAATGTACAGTAACTGTCAAAATAAATAAAAACGGTTGTGTAAAATAAAATATTTTTAAATGTCTAGATCCCATTCCACCTTTCTTCTCTTCGGTTTACTGTCATGCTCCACTGTATATGCACTGAAAAAATTTATAGTAACTGTCAAATTAAATAAAAAGGTTGTGTCAAATAAAATACAATAAAATTGTGTTGATACCATTCCACCTTTTTCCTCTTCAATTTAATGTCATGCTCCACTGTATATGCACTGAAAAAATGTATAGTAACTGTCAAATGAAATAAAAAGGTTGTGTCAAATAAAATAAAATAAAATTATGCTGATCCCATTCCACATTTTTCCTATTCAATTTAATGTCATGCTCCACTGTATGCACTGAAAAAAGTACAGTAACTGTCAATAGAAATAAAAAAAGCAGAATAAAATAATATAAAATAAAATAAAAATTTGAATCATATATACCCTCAAGATTCATCCTTACCACCATAGGATAAAAAAGTAATTTTTTTGTAACACAACTGCCTACTCAAACCAATTTTCTAACTGTCAAAATAAATAAAAAATTGTGTAAAGTAAAATAAAATAAAATATTTTAATTGTCTTTATCCCATTGCCCATGCTCCACTGTATATGCAATAAACATGCATATGCAAAATTAAATGTACAGTAATTGTCAAAAGAAATAAAAAAGGTACCGTAAATTAAAATAAAATATTCTTAATTGTCTTGACTATTCTCCTCTTCAATTTAATGTCATGCTCAACTGTATGCACTGAAAAAATTTACAGTTACTGTCAAAAGAAATAATAAAATAAAATAAAATTAAATTAAACTTTAAATCATATAGGCACCCAAGATTTTTTTTTTGTCACACAACTGCCTCCTCAAACTAATTTTCTTAATGAATGCCAGCCTCTCCATGGAAACAATGACTCACTTATTTTTAGCTTTGAGCTGTTTTTCTTTTATATTCTTTTACACAACTCCTCTGGGTTACACACAGCACTCCTCTCAGCATTCTCCACCTTCGGGCTGTATACTCATAAAAATGGCTTTGCAAAGTGAATAGCAATTACTTTAATTTGAAATAAATAATTTAACAACCTACTACTCATGGAAAATAGATACAAGCATGTTGAAGAGCATTTGTTTCTAGAAGCAATCTGGTCCAAGTGCACTCAAGTCTTTTATGTTTATAACCGATCTTACTTCTTCTGATCTGGGGTCCGTTCTTCGTACATCGCTAACTCAGTTAGCTGGATTTGATTGTTGACGATTTCGCTTGATCTGGGATCATTTTGTTCTTCGAAGCTCATCCTGGACTTGCTGTCATAGCAACGGGTCCGTAAAATGTAAAGCCTGTACAAATACTAGAAATCATGAATATAAATAATTGGGAATCATGTAAAAAAAATTACAAATAAATTAAAAACAGTGCACATTTCATTTATCTATTATAACATTTATGTAGTTTTGTTCGCTTGGCTGTTTCCTTATAAAGGTCCAGAAATTTGTCAACTTTTTCGTCAGGTGTCTTTTTTAATGATAAGATGTCATTACGTTGCTGTCTTGCCGCCAGCCAATCGCTGCATTGCTGATCGTGGTTTCAAGTATCGATACATCTGCCCTTTTTTCGGGGGAACACGAGAACGCGCAGTACTCTTTAGACAACTTAATCCAGATATTTGAATCTAATACGCAAATTCGTTTGAAGAACCAAATTAGCCAGAGATCAGTTATCAGGATTGGAACATCTGGAATCTTTCAAATCATCTCAGATGTAATAAACGACGTACGAAGAACGGTCCCCAGGTTGTATTGAGTTGCATGCTTCATTCAAGAATAGAATACTGATATATGCACTGACATTACAAATAAAATAATAATGAAATCTAAATCTGAAACATAAACAGTGCGTGAAAGACATCATTAGGCTTGTAGTACAAGTTAGCAGATTTTCTTCAGATGTTCGGCTCAGTCATTCTCTCAGAACAAAACATCCCGAGATCATAAGTAAATATTTAGATTCAGTACATTCAGGATATTTTTAATTTCCGAAGACATGAAGACTTTGATGGTAAACATTCAAATAAACTTCAAACCCATGCTGTATCTGCTTGATATTTATCAAATGTGAGCCAAAAATGCAAACTATGCAAATACATGAGGCATGAATGAAATTGTGGGCTGTTGTTTTTAGCAAGTGGTGCCCACATGTTTCAGTCATTGTCAGTTCTAATGTGCCTTCCATGTGTGAAACACAAGTCTTTGGCCTAATGGGGAGGTCTTGGCTTTATGGTACACAGATGTGTGTTTGGAGGGTCATTTGCTGTGGGTGTAGTATTAACTCAAGTGATTTAAGTAACTGACCTCACAATCATTTACAATTCTGTGACTTCCGAGAAATGAGGACTCTGTATAATAAAAGGGAAACTTTAGTTCCAGTTGTAAACACACGTGCACAGACTATGATATGGGTATTTCAGAGGTCATATCACTATTACAAAAAAAGAAAATAAAAAAATCTACGTTTTCATGATACTGTCATGTCATTTGCAATTACAAGCTACAAACTCAGTTTTGTCAGACTCTATTGTTACATTAATTACATTACATTTACATTTAGCAGACTCTTTTATCCAAAGCAACAGAAGCAATCAAAACGAACAAAAGAGCAATAATATGTAAGTGCTGTGTTAAATCAGTTAATTACATTAACATTAAGTTTATTACATTTAGTCTGTTGTTAATTACAGTAAATACATTTAAATGTATAATGCAATACATTAAACTACCCTAAAAACTCAAATCATTTAGACAATTACTTCTGTCATCTGTTCTACATCTGTTCTATGAAAATATGATTTCTATGAATGTATTTATTTAATTATTTGTTTGTTTATTTTAGGACATACATTTAAAAATGTCTTGCTGGTGTAACTGGTGTACACTTGTCACCTGTTCTATAATAATATTATATATATATTTTTTTTTATTTTATTTTTTTTTATTTTATTTATATATATATATATATATATATATATATATATATATATATTTTTTTTTTTTTTTTTCCATCACGCCAAATGAAAAATGTCCGACCACTTAAATAAAATAAATACAGAAATAACACAAAATAATCGTAATAATTGAAACATTATTTCTTTAAAGATAATCAGCGAAGCAAATTTGTTTTACAATATTAATATTTGAAAAATGGTGTAGTGTAACCAACTTCCTGGAAGCCATTTTTGTTATGCGTCAAGAGAACCATAAAACACAGACCCCATTAGATCCCTCATGACTGTTTTTTTTTTTTAAAGACATTTGCCATTTACACAATTTGATTCGCTATAGTGCCATTGATTTACTTCTGCAGCAAATCTTTTATGAGTGTGTGTGGATGTGTTTCACCTGGTTCTTGTGAAGTCTTTGTACTCAGCCGCCTTACTGAGTTCTCAGAAGGATGTAGAGAGTCTTTGATGTAGATCAAACCAGCCTGTATGATTTTATGTTCCCACACCACTTCTTTCAGGTGTCAGACCTGTTACATGACAATCACATTTCAAGTAAATGATTAGCCTACAAACAGAAACATCAAGGCTAACGAAGCACAGCACTTATTAATATTAAGCCCTATAGAGTTCAAACAAGCATATTCTTTGCACTTTGAAGAACGACATCAAATAATTTGAAGAAAAACACTTAATATAAAGTCTTATATAATTAAACTTATATAAAGTCAAAACACTCCAAAATAAGAGTACCGCATTGCACTCACCTCATAGAGCTGTTCTAGCAAATCCACATGCATTCTAGAGCAGGTTCAGACTGTTGACAAGGAACGTTAAAGGAGCCATCACAGAAATATACTGCCTTTATTAACACATGGCTGAGTGCTTCTGATGTTCAGCCATCGCAGGTGAAAAAAAGACTCCTGCTGTGCAAGCAGAACACAAGTTACGTTTATACCTTCAAAACCTGTGTGGAATTTATATGCACTGTAATTCAATTTGGACATAAAACATAGAACATGTTTTCGCAGATATTATACTTCAGATGTCTTGTCTGTTATGAATTTTGCTACAGCTGTGGAGAAGTGGAATATTTCAGCATGTATAACTCAAGTCGGAGAATGTAGTATTTGAGAATACTGGTAAACAGATGACGCCAATGCAGACTAAATTCTGAGAAATCAATGACAGTGAATTAAGCCATAATCTTATATTTAAAAAAAATATATTATAATAGCCAGAGGTAGAAGTTATCACTGCATTTTGTCGTAAATTAACACGTTAATGTTTATCTGTGAATTCCATTATTCACATAGAACTGAAATTAAAATATACAGTATATCATGTTGCTACATTTCGTTGTGAAATATAAATTTTGGAAAACTTCTGTAGATATCTGGCTTAGTTTCGACATGAAGAAACAAACCATATAGTGTTGCGGCTTGAACAGTAGGTCAGATGTTTGACAACTGCTATTAGTGGTCGGTCATATTTTATTTTTTTCTGTGGGAGCCAAGCATTAGCAGGCGCAAATGTGTGACTGTATTCTGGAAATAAGCCTGAAAAAATGCAACTCACGTCTGCCTGTATTAATAAAGCATTTTATGAAGAAAGAAGTTGCTTATAATAAGTGGGCAACTTCAATTATTTCTTTCCTCCCGTCACCTATTTATAATTATTCTGAGTGGCAAGCCACTTTTAGGCTTGTTCTGTGAGACCAAGCTGTTTGATCTTCTAGAAAGACTTGGCAACCTCTCGAGTGGAGCAGGAGGAACAAACTTTGGTGGGCCTTTTTAATGACATTAAAAGCCTGTTTAAGCATACAGCCGATATGTGTGCCAAACACTTTATTGATGGGTGTAAGATTAGGGAATTTATGTTCTGCCCGAGGTCAATATACTGTTCTTCAGGTTGTTTTTCAGGCACCATAAGGCTGCCTTGGCCTATCTGCTAATGGTATGGGATCTTATTGTTATTGCATATGAGTCAAATAATAGTTTGATATAAAATTATAATGAAGGTATGTGGTCTGTTGGTCTCTGAGACAATTTTGAGTTTGGTTTGTATGATTTATAGTTAAATATGTTCCTAATAGCCAACAGAATTTCCCAACCTAATAAAGAAAAATGGCTGGTTTTACATTGACAACTTAATGGTTACCTAAGAAGTAGGCCACCAAATTTAAACTATACTATTTAATAAAGGAAATGAATTCAGATATTATATT
Organism: Onychostoma macrolepis; assembly: GCF_012432095.1. Taxonomy (NCBI): domain Eukaryota; kingdom Metazoa; phylum Chordata; class Actinopteri; order Cypriniformes; family Cyprinidae; genus Onychostoma; species Onychostoma macrolepis. Next base: position 7,658,609 of record NC_081172.1, on the reverse strand, counting down.
TACATTCACAATGCTCGTAGATACTCAGATAGCTTCCATCTTGAAATGATTAAATTAATTATTTTTTTTTTTTTTTTACAGCCACATACAGCATTCGAGTTTGCTATTTGGCGAGTTCATAAGTAAAAGAGAAATTCTGAAGAGGGATTAAAAAAAACAGTAACATGGATGTCATCTTAGATTTAACAACAGTACAGTGTCAGTTTTGGTAGGGTGACACCAATAAATTGAGTATAAATTTCTGCTGTAACAAAATAATTCTATAACTTTAAACTTACTCTCAAAAACAAAATAATGAACAACAATATTTCACTAAATATTTCATTATACAAAAAAGTAAATGATTTTTGAATTGGTCTGTTTATCCTAAATCAACTATTAGAATCAACTATGTCAAGTTGATGTACATATGGCAAAAATGTACGGTAAAAATCAGTTAATGACGTAATCAAACAGACGATGAACACTATTAACAGCAATGATTATATGTTGCAATCAAACTTAATGCAAAATTTGGTAGTTCTATGTGTTGTTTCAGGGTTAGCATCATCTGAGGTCCTCTGAGGGGTTGGCATCAGCACTTCTCAGGTGTTTGGTCATCTCAGATTTTTTAAGGGTTGAATCCAGACTGAAGCTTGTGTAATTCCTAGTTACCATGGGATGTCAATCCCGTGGCAGCAACAGAGAAACAAATAGACACATAATTAGCATGGCTGCTGTTCCAACCAAGCAAAAATGATTTGTTCAACCCAAGCTAAAGAATAACATGATTAAAAAATTATTCAAACTACATGCATAATAGAGAAAAGTGTTTGATTATTCCCAGTTTGCTTGTGTGCAATCCTAGCATTTTGTCTTGCTAAAACACAACTTGTGCTGAACATTTATAGTTAGTTAGGCTACTCCCCAACGGTGATAATATATTGGTGTTAATAAATATACACTGCTCTTTGTGTATACGTTTGGAACATTGTTTAAATGTTCATCCAAAAAGGTGTCACATGAGTGTTGAACACCAACTGTTGCTTCACATCTGAAGAAGTGCTGCACTTCTTCACTGCTCCTAATATTTAGAAAGCCAAACTTTTGGCACATTAATCAAATGCTAATGGAACTTAAAGTCTATTGTGTTTGAGACAAATGGCAAAATAGCTTCTAGGTGAAAGATTATTCAAGTTTATGTCCAAACAATACATTTAAGAATCCAAATCAGGGGAAAAAAGGTCCAAATAAAGCAGACATTCATGTCAATTTGAAGACACTTTAGCAGGGTTAAGAATGTCAACAACTTCGGTGGTTTCTTCCCTTGCATTTTTTAAATCCATTCAAATCTCTGGGAAAATATTCACTTTCATATCAGTCAGAAATCACCCTAAACCACTAACCTTCTAAAACTTTTTGGTAGTCTTCCAAACCGCAAGTCTGAGCACCTTCCATCGGGATTCGTATCATAACTGTCAAAAACTTCAGAAACACACTGGCCTCCTCTCTCTGCAACCCATTTGTAAATAGGGTCCCTAACCCTAGCAAAGTATCGAATTACTGGAGAGAGCCTGCCAGGATGAGAACTACACAGGTCAGCTACTGCAGAGGACCTGTGTGTGCTGAGCAAAGCCAACAGTGTCAAAACAAGGTAAGACAAACCTCTCCAATATAGGTTGTGTCGTGCCTATGCATCCACCCACCGGTGTCCCATTTCTAACATTTGAATTTTTGTCCCCTATGAGCGTCCAAACCTATTATCAACATTTTGCACTCCCTTTCGTCACGTCGCCACAGCGCCGCAGATTCTGTGGGACCTACCGAGGGTGCGCACAGCCTGCCAGTGCTCCAGTTTTGCATGATGGATGAATCCGGTGGCTGGTTGGGACAGATCGTCTGCTGTAATGGCTCCCTAAGGACCCCAATCAGCAAAAGACTGGAGCTCAGTGGATAAATAATGAGCCACAGGGCCCTGCTAGACCCACTCTGGGGGTCCGACAAAGTACCAGCAGCACCTTGTGGTACAGAGTCAGCGGTCTGTTTTCAGCAAGATGATATTCAAAGCATTAAGAGAGGGAAAGTCAGTTATATATACTCCAAACATATGCTCTGTTCTGGAAATAGAGGCCTACCTGTCATTCCGTACGCACTCGGCAGGTAGCAAAATCCATCTTGAAGGGTAGTGTAAGGTGTGCTGGCTTCACTTCAAACATCACATTGAAATTCTGATGGTTTGTGTGGTTCCAAAAGCCTCTGAAAGCTCCACTGAGACGTTTTTTTTTAAGGTAAGAAAGCAGTTCTGTGCCATGAGGCATTGAGTGCTACGTTGACATGTTCCTTCAGTCTAAAAAAACACAGGTGTTGGAAGGTAAAACCTGCTGGAAAATCCAGCTTAAAGTTGGCATGAAATGGAAATTCATCCTATCTATTATCTAAAGACCCGTTCGGGACGATAACTATAAAGATAACGATAAAGATATAGTTCTAAAAATCGTTCTCCCTATTAAAGAATAGCAGAGTTCACACTACAGCTATTACGATAAATGCACAGAGAAGCGATATTGTTGGAATCACTTTCAGAGTGATTTTTTTCCAGCTGATGAACGATAAAACCATTGACACCCAATCTAAATCCATCCTACAATAACGAGATCAAGAATTTAAAGCGGCAGTTGCGCATGCGCTTAGAATAACAGATGATTCGCAGGTGTGGACGCTAATATCATTATCTTATCGTTCTTGGTGTGAATGGTGCGCTTAAGGCTACGTCTACATTAATCTGGATATGTTTAAAAATAGCATTTTTGTTTCAAAACAATTTCTGTCCACACTTGCTCACACTGACATGTTTGAAAACGCTTCCTTGTGAATATGTCCATTTTTCACAGTATATGTTACAATGCGAAAACAGCGTTTTCAAATGGACTTCTTCAAAAAGCTTGACAAAACACTGCCCCAGTGTGGAAATTTTTTTTTTCATTGTTATCCAAATTAACGTGGATGTAGCCTAAACGAATCTTACTGGTTCATCCATAAATGCTTTTAATGAAAAAATAATAATATTTTTTGGACTTAAAAGTTTTGTAACTTTTAAACAGAACATCATAAATCATGCTGCCTTCACGTGCTATCGGAATTATCATAAATACGAGTTTCCTAATCGGAAATTGGACGTGACTGGCCTCTCAAGTCGTATTTATTACTGGGAAATTCGGAAATAATATTGATACCAGAGTTTCCGAATTGGGCGGGTCATAAACTTTAAACATGGGGTACAACCATTGCTGCTGTCAATGCTGTTCTCACAACAACTACATCCCTTTGTCTTGTCGCTAAAGTAGTGTATTTATAGGCTAGATATGAACGATCATTCGAAGCTTATTGTATGTTTTATAAGCAGTGAAATAAATTCCAGAATTGTCAGTGAACTACATGTATAGCGTGGTGAATGTTTATATGATTGTCAACCAATGGGATGCTACATTTTATTCTTTCCGACATTAAAGCACTTGAATACGACAAGCTCGTAATCACGACTTCATAAGTGGGAAATAGGAAATTTCCGATAGCACGTGAAGGCAGCATCAATCTTCTAGTAAATTACAGACTTCTCCAATCATTTATTCCCCTTTAAATCCCCCTTTCTAACAACCAACTGCAAGCTCATGTTAAGATCTGCTTCCATCCAATCAACAACCAATGACTTCAAGTCCCCACCCTACATTTTTTTTTTTTAATCTATTTATGTCACAATATGGAAGATCTGTCACTACTTCTTTACATCACATTAAACAAATGTGAACAAAAAAAAAAACTAAACACTAAACAAAAATGTTTTTTTGACTAGCCAACCATGTTCCCAAAACACGTTTGACCACCTGAAGCTGGTAGCAGCTTTTTTGCTAGTCCAAGATGGTTTACCAGCTACCACATTCCAAAACACAGTTACCATCTCAAGCTGGATTTTCCAGCAGGGATAAACTAATTTTAAATGGAATGACGATGGCAGAAGGATGAATTTCACATTTATATTTGGTGTAAGCACATTTCTTGTGGCCATTCAGGAAATGAGTCTGATTCCTATACAGTACATCTTGGCAAAAGATTCAATTATTACACTTAACAGATGGTTGGGAACGAAAGGAACCAACCAAAGCGGCTGATGATTCCAGCATCCACATGCCAGTATTCCTCTGAGCAACGATCCTGAAATGGAGCATGAAAACCAACAATATTTAGAGGAAAAAAGCAATGCTAAGCATATTTGGTTGGTGACATACAAAATGGAGCTAAATGCTAAGTGTTGAAATGCTAATGCTCTTTTTTTTTATTAAAAAGCTGTTGCAGAGCATAATGCATGACAAAATTCTTAGCTGTGTTGTTTTGTTAAAAAAGGATCTTGCAATAATCCGTCTTTTCTCAAGGGTTGCTAATAGTCTTTCTGTCTGAAATTCATCTGAGACGCTAAACATCACAGCACAAGAAAAATTACTCTTCCTACTATCATTATTTTGAGTAAGCCTACATTTTATCATTAACACAAGTGCATTTCATATTCACCATTTTTCATTTCTTAAATGAACTCAAATTTAGGCCGTATAAAGAATGTTATGTTTCCTAACAAGCCTAGTGCCTAGAGCTGAAGTCTTTCAGCTGCTACTCACTGAGAAAATGGATAATAGTGTTTTATAGTGTGATCACATAAACAGTGATTACTCCTCGATGAAGCTTTCACCAGGAAAAAAAATAATCCATTCGTATGCGTGTCAAGTCAGACGATAAATAATGCTGCAAGATATTATAGCTCTCAGAGTGGGTGTACATTTAAAGTGGGAACATTATGTAGAAATATGTGATGAGAAAGTCCTTTCTTGTCAAAAGCGGGACACTTAAAGGTCAGGAGAATCATGATAGAAATGAGAAGCCGTATTATGATGCACAGGGGGTTCATTATACCTTCTTGACACCTATATTTCAATATTTTATAGCAACATAATGAATCATTGTTATTGGAGATATGACTACATACAGTAGTATTCTAGTTTATGCACTGTAACCTGTTTTACAGTAATTTATTAATACTTTATTCACCGTGTACTGTAAATCTAACTAATGCATATTTACTTATATGCATGAAAACATGAAAAACATTTTTTACCCTAATATAAATCATATGAGCAGATACAAAATTGTTAGTTTGATGAGGGAGACCATATATTATATTTTTATATTGTACCTAATCAATCAAGCTGCAGCCCCATAGGTATAAATTACATTTTAAAATCTAGAAAAATAGAAAAAAATTATTTTAAATTGCAACAATATTTCACAAAAGTCCTGTTTTTACTGCATTTTTGACCAAATATTAATGCCATCGAATCGTTTCTGAAGACAGTCAGAACCTTCAGAGGTACATTCATATAATTAATTTGTTCATATATTCATTTGTATAATTCCCTTTGCACTCTTTTAAAACCTCCCAGCTTTTCCGCCCTATTTTCACTCAAAGCGAAACTACTCTGCGTGTTGTGCGCACGTGAGACTGTTACTTAAAACTGTGCTTTATGCTGGACAGTATTTATTTATCGTGAGTTGTTCAAATCGCGGTAATCGAATACTGTTTGAATGATAATTAAAATATGAAACGGTAATACTAACCGTGGGGAATTTTATCATGATTTATCGTCAAACCAGTAATCGTTACATCCCTAGCGTGCTGCTCTGACATCTGCTGTCATGTCACTTATCACTGTCATGTTGTACCAAACCTGTATTAATTTTTATTCTTGTGCTGAACACAAAAGAAGATATTTTGAAGAATATGGGTAAACAGGTGCTGGTCCCCACTGATTTTGATAGTAGGAAAAAATATGGAAGTCACTGAGGTCCAGCAACTGTTTGGTTTTCCACATTCTTCAAAATACATTTTATGTTTAACAGAAGAAAGAAACTCATTCAGGTTTAAAACAACTTTAGAGTGAGTAAATGATGACACAATTTTCATTTATGGGTGAACTACTCCTTTAATATTAATAAAATAAAACACAAAGAGAAAAATAACTCACTGCTCCTGACTGAAGAACTTTAATACAGTTGCTAAAGTTCAGCAGTAATAAAATAACTTGAAATGTTCAACAACTTTTCACATGATATCTTTTTGCACCAAATAGTATCGATAACAGTATCGATAAGTACCGGTATCGATAAAATGTAAACGATACCCATCACTACCTGCTGTAAATATTGACCGGTTGATTTATGTGGATTCTACACATTTAAACAATTCAGATAAGTTATCTAGAATTATTTATGGAGCAGATGAAATACATATAATCATTTATTAACCATTTATTAATCTGAAATGTGAAGTTTACCTTTTATATATGAAACTTTTTCAAAGCTTTATTTGAAAATTTACATTAGATATTTGAACATGCTATTAAACTGTTGTCAGTCAAGTTGTCATTTAAAATCCGAACATCATTGGTTATTGTTTTAGTGATCATGCAAACAAAAAGTCATTTTATTTGTTGTTTGTTGATTTTTAAATATAAAACTTGAAGTGATTTATGTGCTGGTACTTTTTGAACATCTCCAGCACATTTTTACAATACCGTGATAATACTGATAACCGTGATAAGTTTGGTCACTATAACCGTGATAAGAAACTTTCATACCATACATCCCTATCAAATATATATGCAGCTTTGGCGAGAGACTTCTTAAATTTTTACTATTACACATCATTAATTCTAATTAAGAAATTTTTAAAAATGTGTAATATGTGAAACAAGGATATTAATGTAAAATATTACAACATTAGAAAATATATTACTCTGTTTCGCAAGACATCTATCTCATTATTTTCATTATTCTAATTTCTATATATAATTTATTTCTACGAGTAGAAACCTCTAACCTTCTAACCTTGAAGAAAGGCACAGGTGCTACAGCTCTCTATCTTATTTTTTATCCCATTTACTGTCAATACTCGTTGAAAACCTCATTATATTGTGCACTGAGTTTGGATTGAAAGGTTAATAAGCAGCGTGTGTCTGGGGACAAATCCATCTCAGCAGTGTCCCTGGACTACGTCCAATTTTTCTTTGAATTGATCTCCACCTGTCTTGTTCAGATATCTGCATCCGTTTGTGGGCCCGTAACTAATTAAACCCCAAAACATGCACAACATACCCACCTGCCCACACAAACACTGTGCTGAACAGATGCAAAGCATCCCAGCTGTGAGACCCAGAAATAACATGACACAGAAAGAGTGTGAGGCTGCAAACAGCAATTTAGTTTGACAAGGTTGTCATTCCTCCTTTTTTGTCCTTGCCCACTATGTCAACTGATTATAACTTATTTAAAAAGAGTCTCCAGTTTTGGCAGGATGGTTGTTTCCTAATTCAGATGGACGCTATATGGAACGACAGTGGTCTGGGTTATATCGCTCACTCCTCATTTCACACCCAGTGTGATTACACCGTCCAACACCATTCCGGCCGACTGCCAGTGTGGGGCATTAAGATGTGACATATAGCCATTCCACCCTTGGGATATTCAGTTTGTTACCTTAATAGGGTGTTAGACAAGCCTTGCTGACAGCTGAGACATGCTCTACAGCAGTATCTCTCAGAATCACCTGTGCGGTAGTCCTGGCCATCATAACCATCACATCACATCTCAAGAGTGTGTTAAGGTTTAGAAATCAAAGCAGAATTTAAAGGGATAGTTCACCCAAAAATGAAAAAGGTGATCATTTGCTCTTTATAATTTTTATATCTTTCCAAACAAAGTCAATGGGCTCAAACATTTGACATTTGGGTTTGGACCCAAACATTCCTCAAAATATCTTTTCATTTGGTTTCCATCAAAGAAATAAACTCATACAGGTTTAAAATGACATGAGAATCAATAAACGAAACAAAAAGGTTCTTCACAGCGATGCCATTGAAGAACCGTTTTTGGTTCCACAAAGAACCATTCAGGTTCTTTAAAGAACCATCTCTTTCTTACCTTTTTATAATCTGAAGAACTTTCTTTTGCCACAAAGAACCTTTTGTGAAACAGAAAGGTTCTTCAGATGTTAAAGGTTCTTCATAGAACCATTTAGACAAAAAAGGTTCTTCTATCTACAGTATGGCATTGTGAAGCACCTTTATTTTTAAAAGTGAATGTTTAATTTTTAGGCAAACTGTCCCTTTAAGCAAGACCGTAACACAATAGACTCTGAGGGGGACCTTCATAGATATATATACTGTATATATACATAGATGCCTCATTAGGTGCCGTTTTTATGGGCCGTTATACATAAGCTGTCTGCCATATTGGAACGGTCAAAACCGGTCCATGAACATGTAATAGCATGTATGAATATCTACATCTGCAATAGACTTCAACTGATGATTTTGCTATACTAAAACAATATAACAAGTCAAGGGCTTTAGCTAGCAAGATACCATCGTTTAACAGCCTGTAATAACGAGTTAATACAAAACACACACACACACACACACACACACAAAACCAACACACTGTCACCTGTAGAAGGTTATCCCATTTCTTTGGGAATTCTTGGCAATTTATTCAACCAGAGGCTGCACAATGTTGTGGCATTTTGGAAAACTCACTGATATTTCTCAAAGAAATGGGATGACCTTTCACAGGTGACAGTGTGTTAGTTCGTGCTAAAGCCTTTGTCTTGTTGTATTTTGTTAGTTCAGTGTGAGTGACGAAACTTTGACTGTTCCAAGATGGTGAACGTGTCGAATGTGGCATCCACAGTATTTATACATATCTATAGGGAGCCTCCAAAAATTACAAATGCTTTACTGTAAACCAATCGTGAATTTCAGCACAGCTGAATTGAAAATACAGATTGTAATTTATGAATTATTGGGTGCATATTATTTACAAACAGTTAATTGATTACTTTTTATTCTTGTTCTTTTACTTTTCTTCTTTCTTTTTATTTATTCCCCTAAATCAATTAAAAAAATTGATTTATTTAATTTCTTTAAATGAAGATCATTACCTTTGGGGTCTGTTCTTTAATTACTTCCTTGTCTTTAAGAGAGGTTTCAAATGATATTTTGTGCACTTTGGAAGGTCATGCAGGCCCAAACATTTCTAATTCTTTACAAATAACATTACAACACCTGAGTCAATATTCTATTGGCCACCAAACTTGGTAATTTTGCCAAACTATATTTAATATGTGGAGATTAGCTTGTATTCTTTCGAAATACTTGTGTGGATCAAGTTTATGATTAATACTGGTGCACAGGAGAAAACATTATCATACAGTCGAAACAGATTAGCATTACTGTGCTGTTGCTTGCTCAAATGTTGCATCATATATTCAGTTGGGGAGAAAAATTACATGTGCATCAAGACGTCAGTTTGATGAATTGCAGGCCACTGGAGCTGCTTATGTGACTTCCATGTTAAACATGCGGCCAGTGCACAGACAGTCATCTTTACACTTATGAGCTGCAAAAATAAATTAAAAAGACAAGCTGCTTTGAAAGAATTTATATTGTATAAAGCGTGCTTAGCCTTAGATTTGAGTCTGTGTCTGGATGACTGGTTTCCATGGAGCTAAATTACACTGTCATCTCAGTAATTATGATTGATTCCTCTGACAAAATGAATATCCCTGTGATTACCTTTTCAAAAGGTACATGTTTGTACCTAAAGGGTCCATTTTGGTACCTTGAAGGTACATATTTGAACCTAATAGGTACAAAAGTGTACCTTTTGAAAAGGTACCGCCCCAGTGACAGCTTTTGTACCTTTATTTCTGAGAGTGTAGGGTATTTGGTTTGACAGCCGTATTTTTATTTTAATTTTTATTTTTGGTGAGTGTTGCTTCATATAATGTAAACAAGTGCTGGTTTATTTAATGCAGAGGGAAATAGATTGAAAATGTGAATGATACAGACCAAAACTTATTTTGTCTTAAACAACTTAATTTTCTCAATACAAATTTCAGCAAATTTGATTCTTTTTCAATATATATATATATATATAAAAATGTAATAATTTATAATATATTACAATATTTGGCCTGCAACATCTAATATGTGAAGATCTTGAGGAAAAAAAACAATAATAATAGCCATGCTTGCTTCAGCCATTTATCTAGTTTATTCATGTATTGAACCTGGATGCAATCTAATGCACAATGAATAACTTTCCTATTTTCTTGTATTACGAGATTGTATGTATACTATCAGTCACACCTTGACTCTTCCAATATACAGCTCCGCTACTACATACCTGTCATCTCCAACAGAAAGTGAAGAAAAATTGAATTTCCTTCACGCTTCAGAAAACTCTATGAAAAGCCTGAAAGAGTTGATACCACATTGTTGAGTTTAGCATTTTGTGCACAATCCTTTTCCTAATACCCCATCTGCCATGCAATAACATCAGCTATTGGGTCCAGAGGCGAAGACTTCCACGTGTCACGCACCGCGTTGCCCTCAAAAGATACCGCGTGTCTGCCCGAGGCTGCTGGAACCGGCCAGCCAGATCAAAGGCCCAATAGGTTGTCTGCACATTCCTAACAGTATTTGCTTGATAACAGCTGGCAGATTTTCTATATAACAACATAATAAGAAAAAGGCGCTCATAAGGAAACGGTAAGCTCCTCTCCTTTACCAAAGAGTTCTCTTTATGCGAAAGGCAATCTTGTAATGATGAAGTGGGTCATGAAAACAAGATACAGATGTTTTGATTTCCTCCATCGCTGGACATGGTGGATCTGAGACTTAATGCCTAATCAAAGAGATCAAAATGTGCACTTATTGATAGAGAGGCAGGAAATCATATCGCGTGTGATGGATGCCTTTGTCGTATGAGATTTTGGGTGAGATTTATCACAATATTAAGATCTCTGAACCTTGGGTCAGGGCTACGAGCCAGATGAACTATCGAAACAGGTGAATGCTCACAGTCAGGCTTTTATAGGTGTGGATGGGAAAGGAGGGAGAATTCTTCGTATTTTCATTGCAATTAGATGAAAATGTATTACAGTATAAGTTTATATTAAACATAATTAGCTAAATTTTAGTATGCTTTTTTGACTCAAAGGAGGACGTCTAAGAAGTGTGTCATATTAAGTGTATAAATTTGGAACATCTTTGAAATATAGTAAAAGTGTACTGTTGAATGTACTGACAAGCATTTATGGTAAACTAAAATATACTTTAATGTCATTTTGTAACTTGTCACATATTTAAATATATTTGTTATTACACATTAATAATGATGAAGTTGCAATTTAGCACAAATATTAGTAAAAAGAGTAAAAATGTTAACATTAAATGTAATATTGAATAACACATGGCAGTTAACATTTATAACACTTCACATATGCTTTATAGGTTAGTCAACAGATTAAAACAAGTCTACTTCTTTAAAAATGTACCTTAAAGCAAAACCTCATTAACGTGCAAACTTCATTCATTAATATGTAATCAGCCAGTATTATTATTATTATTATTTAACAATTAAGCACACATTTTTGTTTCACAAGCAAACATTAACAACCATATTTCTCTAAATTAAATCAAAGTCAGTTAATGCATCAATGCATATAATGTGCACCATTCACAAATGTGTTTGACTGTGCCCAAGGCTGTCTAGAACATACTTGCAACATTCCTACAGTTTATAAATAAATGAGTAACATAAATGCATGCTGCAAAACAGCTCCATGCATGCTTTCATGAGGCTTGTTCTGGCTGCAAGCAGTAACATTTATATTCATTTGTGTCATGAATATCACACAGACTTCCCTTTAATGAATCTTATTATTACATTAATTGCAGCTGGATCATGGCTAATTATTACAATGATTAGTTGAGCAGGCACAGCTGCAAAACAAAAGCCTGCAGAGGAATTATGGAAAGGCAAAACTAAATCTGCAAGCCCTTTAAACAGTTGTTTGGGAAAACATACTAACTACTATTTCTGCAGAATACATCATGTATACTACACAGTATTACCCCCCCCACCCCCACCATTTAACATGGAAATATGTAAAATGCGCTGACTTAAATAGTGACTTTTGCATAACAGCAGTATGCAACTTTCTTTTTTTTTTTAAACAGAACTGTGCTACATTTTTGTCACATAACCATTATGACACAAAGAAAAAAAGTTGACATAAAATAGGCTATTTAGAATTTTGTTCAAAGTTTGCTTAAACAGTAGTATGCTGCACTATTGTCACAAACATTATGAGACAAGTTAAAGAAAAAAAGCTCTATGAAAAAGTGTCATTTTGTATTTCTAATTTGTGTAAGGTTTTGCTTTACTTTTCAATAAATTTGGGTAAATAGTGACTTTTACTAATGGTTGTATGCAAAACCTTTTAAAACCGTAGTATGCTGCAATGTAGTCATTTAACCATTACAAAACAAGTTAATAAAACAAGCAAATAAAACAACAAAAAATTTCTGTAAATATGTGCCAACTTTCCAAATATTTTTGATAAATAGTGACTTTTGCATACTAAAATAGCATGCTACACTATTGTCACATAACCATTACAAGAGAATTTAATAATCTAGGAGAATTTTTTAATCTTCATGTAAAAATGTGCCAATTTTCCAATAAATAGTGTGACTTTTGCATACTTATGGTGTTTTGCAAAACTTTTTAAACCATAGCATGCTACAATGTTGTCACATAACCATTATGAGTCAAGTTAAAGAAAAAAGTTATCTGGGAAAAAAAAAAGTGTTATTTTGCATTTTTAATCCAAGTTTCTATAAAAAATGTGCTAACTTTTCAATAAAATGGTGTTGAAAATTAATTCGGGTTTATTAGTCACCCTGGAAATGGAAGGTCAAGTTCAGTGCATTGCATTGCAGGAAAAAGTACCTATATGCAAATTTCTATAAGGAGAATATGTATATGTATATAGCATGTTTAGTATACTGTACATATATTGCAGACATATTAGAAGTATGCTCTTCTCAACATCGCTTTAATTTTAAAACTACATAACTCATAAGATATGTTTTATATGCTTAAGAACACAGTGCGAGACTGCTGAGTAAATGCATTAAATATATATCTTGTGAAGTAGCTGAAGGTATACATCATTGGCTTTCTAAATCCTGAAGTCCTGGCTGGAAAGAAAAGCAATGTGTAAGAAAAAACAGTTGTGCGGTTCAAAGACTGTACTGTTTCAGTTGAAGCACTTTTCACACCAGTCTTGTGTCTGACTGTCACTCGCTGAGATACGAGACACCTGTGTTTTGTAAAGGAGATGAGAAACATGTAGCGGACATGCACACAAACGCCTCACACATTTTAAATCAACAAGGCCCCATAGTGTGATCAGACGTGAGAAAGGGCCACGGAGAAGAACATGTGAGATACAACACATGGCTTAGTTTCTTTCCAGGGTGGACGGCTTCTGGCTGTCAACAGGATAGTGTGTGTGGAGGAGGGGCAAAACACACGTCCCAGATGTGGATGTGAATATTTACATTACATAGTTGTGCAGTGAGACCAAAAGAGCAGATATGAACGACACATCTAATAAATTTGCAGGTTAAACTTCGAACTACCTTCACATTTTCAGAAACAAATTGTGAAGGGATCTTGGTTGCTCAATGTAAAGTGTGATCACTTTAAGCAGCACAGACAAGGTTGAATATGTATAGTTATGATAATGAGTAAACAACACAAATTGTAAAGTATGAGAAATAATAACAATGTAACTTGTGCAAACACCACCAATAAAGACCACAACTGTGAATACACTATTGGTTGGTTATGAAGAGAATTACAATTGAATTTCTGGACACAAACGTGACAGAACAACCTGAAAACTAAATATTGAAAAAGTTATTAGAGTGAATATTTGAGTAAATACACAACTCGGTAAGATTTTTTAAATGTTTGTGGAAAAAGAATTACAGTTTAAACTATCTATTTTCCATTTTAATATATTTTAAAATGTCATTTATTCCTGTGATGGTAAAGCTGCATTTTCCAAACCAAACCACTGATTTGGTGCTTTTCTTTTATTATCAGTGTTGAAAAAAAAAAGTTGTGCTGATTAATATTTTTGTGGAAATCATGATTCTCAGGATTCTTTGATAAATACAAAGTAAAAGAAAAACATTTATCTGAAAAATATATATTTGGAAACAATGTTTTTGATCATTTGTGCCACTTTTGAAGTAATCACTGCTGAATAAAATTATTAATTTTATTACATAATAATAATAATAATAAAACTTACTGACCCAAAATATTTGAATGACATGTGCAAGTATGTAACATGCATTAAATACCATAAACTAAAAACCAACAATATGTTTTACAGCATTTATTAATGTAGGTTAATGTAACTTTTTACATATATTAATACATTTTAACATGTCTAGTTGTTTAATTTAACATCAATGTGTTATGAAGTTAATAATAAAATAAAATAAATAAAACAAAAATATATTTATAAATTAACACTAACTGAGATTCTAATGCAGCAACTAAGAAATTAACCTTATTTTACAGTGATGCCAATAATTCCCCTACATAAACACCCACTTCAAGACCGTTTCCATGGAGATCATGCATTCTTGGTTCTATTTTAAAGTATTTATATAACCATAAGATTTGCAGCCGTAACACTCAATGCTACCTGCTGTAGTCTTTGTACAAAGCATTACCGGAGCCCAACATTTAAGTTAAATGACACTAAACGAAAACAAAATGACCTTTGAAATGTTGGCATTTCAATGATACAGAGTCTGGAGAAGAGAGCAGAACACCAGGTACTTTATTATGGAAAAACGTGACATTGGGAAAAGTCTTATCTGGCACATAAGTCAGTCTTTATACAAAAACAGAAGAAAGAAAGGCTACAAATCTTGATAATTTATACAAATGCAACACTGTTCTCAAAAAAAAAAAAAAAAAATTCCTTTTTAAAGTAAACTCTTTCTCTGCTCTGAGAGCACCAACCTCAATATCACCCCCTCTACAAATCCCTGAGGAAAGACTTCAACACTCACGCCTACAGTACGGGTGCAGGTGTCTTAGTCATGTAAGTCTGCATTGTGTGAGTCGATGTGAAAACTGTCATCTTAACAGATACACTGGGTACAGCTAAGAACAGCACAGTATCGATGCAGTAGCAACTAAAACCACTAGAAACTATGCCGATAACTTACACTGTGGAGAACAGACAAGACACAATCACGTTACGACTGAGACTGAATAAAATTACAACTGGTTTACTTTGGTAATGTGGTAACTATGAGGAACTCGCGTCCTATGACGACATGGGAGATCTGTTATTCCAATCTTATGCTACTGCAGTGGTGTTTTTGTGCATTAAAGGAACATTTCAGCCGAAAATGAAATATTTTACTGAACATTTATTCGTTTTGAAGTTAAAAACATCTTAATGATGGATTTGCTTATTACAAACATGCAACTTTTTGCTTCACGAGACATTGATTGATGGGCTGTGGATTTCTTATGGATTACTTGTGATGTTTTTGTCAGAACTCTAATTCTAACCGCACTTCATTCTGAAGCGATGTAATGAAAAATTTCTCCAAATCTGTTCGGTTGAAGAAACAAACTACATCTGGGTGGCCTTTCATCATTTACTCACTCTCATGTTGTCACAAAGCTGTTCTTTAAAATCTTATTCAGTGTTCTGCAGATAAAAAAAGTCAGCTTTTGCGAGTAAATAATTACAGGATTTTAAATTGGGCGAACTATACTTTTAATATACTGCATGATTATGTCATAATGTCCAGTACTAGTGTAGAAATGCTCAGTATAACATTAGAAAGACCAGACTATTGACTATTATTTGCATTTCGATTCATTAACTTTGGGAGGAAAGAGAAGACAATGGAAGTACACTCTAAAAAATGCTGGGTTAAATACAACCCAGCGCTGGGTAAAATATGGACAAACCCAGCGATTGGGTTGTTTTCAACCAATAATTGGGTTAAATGTTTAACCCAACCGCTGGGTCTAAACAACCCAATCGCTGGGTGCGTCCATATTTTACCCAGCGCTGGGTTGTATTTAACCCAGAATTTTTTAGATACAGAAATGTGAAGAAACAGGTTTGTCTGAGAGACCGTCTAGACAAATGCATCACAAATTCTGGGTTTATTCCCTTGAAAATGCTCCTATTATACATGTCTCATTGAAACAATGGATGAATTAGTTCAGCTTAAAAATAGAATTAAAGCTGCAGTCCATTACTTTTGGCGCTCTAGCGGTTAATAAACAGAACTGCGTGCGTCTTGCAGAAGAACATTGTAGCCGGAGCTACTTCTCTCTGTTTACGTCTATGACGAATCAAGCAGGTACCGGGGGTTACTCCGCAGCGGTATCTACCCGAACCAGTCTAAAATAGTCCCAATATAAACACTTATTATAGGTGTAACGTAGTGATTCAGGACAAGCCAAAAACACAGTCTGGAAGATTCATGGTGTACTCGCTTATTATATAAATTTTGTAAATTATGAACACAAAAAAGTTACAGACTGCAGCTTTAAAAAAGGGCATCTTGAATCAGAAATATTTCATACACTTTTGACATATAACAGAGCCAGCTGCTTTTTTTCTTTCTTTTCCTTTTTTTTTTTTTTTTTTCTTCATCAAGACAACACAAAAGGGAATAAGTTAATACTGACTCAGCTGTCCAACGTGACATTTGCTAGAGCTGTAAAGGGATCGTTCACCCAAAAACTTAAATTCTGTTATTTATTCACCCTCATGTCGTTCCAAATACATTTGGTTGCTCATTGGAATTTTGGAAAAGGATTGGATTGGAATTTTGCAAAAGCATCAAATAAGATGTTTAGAAGACATTTCTATACTAATTTATCACACAAAGCTATAGTGCAACTTCAGATAATGTGGAATACAGCACATGACAGACAGGTTTATTATAGTTAACCGAAACCTAAACTTAAAATAAAAACCACTATGAATTACTTGAAATAAAATAAAAGCTTATGGTGCTTTTCGTCGTTTTTGAAGATTGAAAGTTTCCATTATAATTGAATTTTTCTTAATTTCTCATTTTTTCTTGTGTTCAACAGAAAGGGTTTGAGGGTGAGAAACAACAGAATTTCATTTTTTGGGTCAAAATTTTCACTTCATTTTTTTTTTTACGCGATAGTGAGAAAGGCTCATATCACAAAAACATCCTTCGTAAAAAAAATTGGTGGGATCACCAATTATTCCTACTCACTACATTTACAAAGTTGTAAATCAGAAACAAGGACAAACAAAGACAATTATGAAACAAAGTAACTGCAGAATGAACTAAACAATTCTAAACAAGTAATTGAATAATGATTCTGGCTCACTGTTTTCCGTGTTTGAGCAACATCATCACACTGTGTAACGTGTCATTTTATATATTAGGTTCCATTTATACACTCAAGAAAAATATTAAACCAACATTACATATAAACAATCCCTTACAAAACTATGGCTGTATATTGTTAGATGAGTGCAACAAGTGAGAGGATTTGTTTTTGGTTAGGAGTTACCAGTCAAAGCTTTGCAGTTAAACTACCGGCCTGTTGAACCAATTCAGTCAAAGGACAATGCCAGCAGAACTAATCAATGTCCACAATCCTAACGTTCAGATCTAATAAACACTACCTTTCCAAGTTTGGGATTTTATGTTTTTTTTTTTTTTTTTTCTCCTGTGCTCACAAAGGCTGCATTTATTTGATCAAATATACAGTAAAAACACAGTAATATTGTGAAATATTATTAAAATGTAAAATAAATTAATTCCAATCTACATGTTTATGTATTTTTAAATGTAATTTATTTCTGTGATGGTAAAGCTGAATTTTCAGCATCATTACTCCAGAAATCTGGTGCTCAAGAAGCATTTCTTATTAAAAATCTTGAAAACGGTTATATATATTTTATTTCTATGAAAACAATGATACATTTTTAATGACTCTTTGATGAATGGAAAGCTTGAAAGAACAGCATTTATTTTTAAAGAAATCATTTAAGTCTTTACTGTCATTTTCAATCAATGTAATGCATCCTTGCTGAATAAAATAATTTTTCAAAAAAAAAAAAAAAATCTTATTGACCCCAAACTTTTGAACGGTTGTGTAATTGTGAATTAACACACTGCTGAATGTGATTTAATAACAAGTGAACATTTTCCATCCCCATTTTATATTACTAATGCAACAAGTAAATAAAACCCACTGGATCCTTCTGTTACAGAACAGATTTTCGCAAAGTAAGGCAAAGAGAGCTTGCAACTTCAATTTCTAACATTTCCTTCAGGCTATATAGCTTATCGAATGTTCCTTTCCTGTTTTCCTGTCATTTTTGGCAAGATTAATCAAATGGATCCAATTTCTTGAACCCAGAATTTATCTAGTGTCGTTGGCAGGCATGTCTGGATTGATGGAACGTTGATGGAACGTGTAAATGCATTCCGCAAATTAAATTCTGTAAATTCCGCAAACTTCACATATCATCCGTGCACCTATGTACAGTGTCATTTAAGCCTACAACCTCACAAATCGATCATTTTGACACACCGAATGTTTGTTTTTTTTACAGTGAGAAACGTTTATGACGTGTTTGGTCTATTTATCTCATTATTTTGTTGATGTTTCGATGATATGATTTTTTCCGTGTTTCCATCAGCCATGATGTACTCATTAAATATTAATGATTCCAATCATATGAATGAAGAAATGTACTGTACATGCAGAGTATAGCCTCATGGGGGTTGTAGCACTCTCATTCCTTCTCAATTTCATACAGCCTCAGGGCAAATATTGCCCTTCAAGACTATTAAGCATTGACTAACTAATTAAAATCTAATTTATCATGAGACTTCAAGTATGTATCTATGGGCCACTTCAAGTTAACAACTCCCGACACGTCTGGGAAACTCCGCAGTTCTAGATTGTTCCAGAATGTCTTGGTTTTACCAGACGTGGCCGCTCTTGTATATTCAAGCGTCCCATGAGGTAACCCAGGATTGAAGCCCTAGGATGTCGATTACCTCATTAGTGAGAGCTCAGAGAGAACATCTCCTTTACAACCTCAGTGAAGGTGCTCCATCAAATCAAGGAGCCATGGTCCTCAAGCCCTGTTTTTCCATGATGTTCCACAACTTCCGCAGGTTGGACTGAGTGATGGTATCATCCGGCTTCAGCTGCAAGGCTCGCAGATAATTGGCCTCCGCTTCTTGGAGTTTGCCGTTGAGATGGAGAATGGCTCCGAGGTTCATGAGGGCTGCGGGATACTGTGGAAGAAAAACACCAAACAGTCACTTTAAGGAAGCAAATAATGTCCTTTTCATGCTTTTTCTCAAGCAAACCCAGGTTCTAGCGAATCACTGGCATTTCTTAAATGTTTTCAGGTTCACATGTCCATAAATTTAACCAGAATTTCTCTGTTTTTCTACAGTCTATAACTCTCCTGGACGCACATCATCTGTTTTACTTATGTCAGAGTTACATGAGTAATGTTGAATGCATCAAGCTTCAATGGAAACAATATGTTGACTACGCTGATTCTTCTCACATAAGGAGATTTCAATAGATGCGTAAATCAAACTGAACCTAAACTAAACCCAACATTCCAAGAGTCCCGACATGGACGTACAAAAACATATTTGTTGCAGCACTCGGGGCTGAAATACAGGTTGGCATGACTAAATTTAATATGTCAAAAATATTTCATTGCAAGAAGGTGATGTGATTTAAATTAAAAACCATTTCTGGACATGCTTCATGCTTCACTTGCCACCTCTGAAGCGAGAGAGTCGTATATTATCTAACACTCAGGAGAGTAAAACTAACACTAACTGACTTTTTAGGCCAGCTGCCATGGTTTTCCACACGGAAACGTAGAAGGAGACTATCGTTGTAGAATTACACAACACATAAGTAATATATTAGCACTATTTGACCCAATGCAGAGATGTCAAACCTCAAAACGAGACTGAGGGACAAATGAACTGCAAACTGTGGCATTAACTGCACTCGAGTGACACATATACCTTCCTCTCAAAACCAAATATATTCTAAGCCATATTCAGCAGTATTTTCACTAGCTTCAAGTATTCAAGTAAAATAAATAAATAAATCCATATAAAAATGGAAAATGTACTTTCAGTTCAACACAAAACAATATTTAATTCAAAATAGCAAACACCTGTGAAAAATCAATTCGGAAAATTCCTTCTTATCAACAATACACTGGACCGTAATTTTTTTTGAGTGATTATATGAAAAATTGGGGTTTGATATGACCAAAAAAGTCCAAAAATCACTAAAGTGATACTGTAAATCATAATATAGGTATTTTTTTCCTCCATTAATAAATAAATGAATAAATGCATTGCTTTAAATTGTAATGGGATTATCCAGTTAAATTCTTTAATGAAAGTAACTCTCCTAAATTTTATATTATTTTTATGAAAAAATACAAAAATAAAATGTAAAAAAGCTGCTTCGAAAAATGTGAAATGATTGACATAATATTCATAAGAAAGTCTGGCATCAGTGTAAAAACAGCTTCATATTACAGCATGTAACACCTGTATGTTTATACACTATTCAGAAGGGTGTAACGTTTAAATTGTTGTTCAGATGTTTAGAGACCCACCACTTTAGATTTCTGAAGAGTAGGTCCTTGTGGCTTTACCAGCCAAAAAATATGAATAACTGTCACCACAACACAGAGCCTTTCTAGATACTGTCAGGTAAGAGGAAGTAAGCAGCGGAGGGGAATCTGCCCCGCTGTGGCCTCAAGAAGTTTCCTGACCTCCCTGCTTCCCCTTCACCCTACACTCTAACCTCACAGTATCCCTCACAACACCATCCTGGCATGCAGTCACAGCATCAGCGGTACCAGATGTGGAAAGGATCTTGGGACTTTTGTTGAAACAGCTGCTAAGGAGCCAAACATCCCTGAAGAAAAAAAGTCCAGACACTGTACAACACTGAAATAAAGGCAGCATTTAGAAAAAAATAAAATAAAATAAAAAAAATGAAGGTTTACTAGCATCAAATAATTTGACAAGTAATGTTTTTGAGTCCACTTCAAAGTAATAACATAAAGGGAATAATAGTTTACATTTATTTGACAATCGCTGACACACATGATATTCCCTGAATATTCATTAAAAATAAATTATACTTATATTACATCTAAATGCCGTTTAAGAATGCTGTTAAATACAATAGCAATGCCAGTTTAACCAGTGGCATGTGTTTGGGGCAAAACTATCAGTCATTATTATTATTTTTTTTAACATTTCAAAACAAAATAACTTTCTAGTGTGTGAAAACAGGTTATGCAAAATACTTGGTATGAAACCCAAAGCATACATAGGCATCCCTAAGAGATATATTATATAACAAAGATAATCATAATAAATAAATTAATAATTTATAGTAATTATCAATTAATAATTAATTTGTAATATTAATAATATATTTTTTTAAATTATATTTTCAGTTAAAAATCAAATTGTATTATTATAATTATAAATAAACAGATACTTTTAATTAATTTGAAACTCATTCCACAAAACACAAAACAAAACAAAAAACACAAAACAAAACAAAAACACAAAAACAACAACAACAAAACACAAAACAAAAGGGTTTTCTTAAACTAAAGTTGACTTCACCTACACTGTAAAAAAATCAAACTTTCGAAAAGTTCTACTAATCAATGTAAAAAAGTAGCCTGAACAAAGAATTTTTAGTAGAAGTCAGTTAAATTTTTTGTGTGAACTGAACAAAAATACTCTAAACATGTCTCTAGCAAAAGTTGTTTTGCTTACCTTAGTTAGA
Organism: Onychostoma macrolepis; assembly: GCF_012432095.1. Taxonomy (NCBI): domain Eukaryota; kingdom Metazoa; phylum Chordata; class Actinopteri; order Cypriniformes; family Cyprinidae; genus Onychostoma; species Onychostoma macrolepis. The sequence continues at coordinate 7,636,754 of NC_081172.1, read as the reverse complement.
TACTCAAGTATTTGTTCACAACATATCCAAATGTTCTCCCAACTTTTCAAATTAAGTTATCCGAACAAACAATTTTACACTGAACAACATTGCACAAGTTCCCAGCATGCATTGCAGCTTGAAAACATTTTATGTTAATTATTATTAAAATATGATCATTGTTTTAGGTTTTACTGGCTTAATTTATGTTGCTGCTGCTGTTGTCACTGTCAGTTAGCTGTCATGTGGATCAGAGTTCATATTTTTACTGATTTAAAATTTGTTGATCCTCACCATGGTTGAGAATCGTGTGCTGAGGTACTGTATATGTGAATCTCATTGCAACTTGTTTAATACATTTGTAGTACATTTCTACTCAGTAGATTGACTTTTATTCATTAGATTAGCTAAAGTTTTTAAGTTGTCGGTTGCTAGTTGAGTTAACTTTAAAAGTTGATTGTGATAGGTTGTCTTATTTTTTTTGAGGTAGGTCAACTATTTTTTTTTTTTTTTTTTTTTTTTTACAGTGTAACAGGCTTGAGCCTCATATCAGCCTTCCAAAATATTTCAGATTTTCTACATTTCCATTTTTTCATTTTGCACTTCTGCCTGGTGAACAGGGCAACTTCCTTTCAGGCAGCTGCACACCGAACATCAAAAGCATCCACATATTCCAAAGAAATCAAACAACTGTGTGTTTTGCGAACTTCACAGTACACTTCCCTGACATACTGCGTTTCTTTAAAGTTTGAGACTGATGCTTTGAAAGCAAACCCCAAAACCGCCAACAGAGCTTGTACAGTTGGTCACCGATACAACTTATGGGGAGCAGTTGAGTCACACCAATCATTTAAAGTCAACCACTGTGCGTGTGCATGGCAAACGTCCCACGTGCAGCACGGCTTGGGTACTTACATTGGGTCTCAGGTTGGCTGCTTGTCTGTAGTACTTCTCAGCAGCATCATTGAGGCTGGCTTGCCTGAAAGAACAAATAAACATTGCGTGTTACTTCATCCTGTTACACAAGTTTAATCGCTGGCCATTAAACCGTGGACTATTTGTTAACCAACTTTAATGCCATGGAAAACTAGGCAGAAGCCAAACAGGGTTATAAAACTGCCCAGCTTCACAATTTTTGAGCAGAAAATGTGCCCTCACTTCTTAGGTCACGACCTACAACCTACTGGATGCTCTTTGAAGATCTTTTTCTTCTTTACAACTCCAAGGTTTTATTTTTTCATGGGAAAAAGCCCATCCTCTAGCTGCTTGTACCTGCTGGTAGCAATATCTTCTTTTTGAAGAGAGTTCAATATGGAGACAATGACTGTCGGCCAAGAAAGAGAGCTGAAGATTTCCTTTATTTATGATAGATGACCGCTTTCCTTATACTGGCCGGTTTTATAAACCCTCCTTCATCCTCAACAAAACTCTTTGCTGAAAAGAGCTAAGGTTAAACGTTTCAAGAAATAGCTTTTTATTAAGGGAAAATAGTATGTACTGTGCTTGAAATATTCAAGCAGTGAGATGATGGATAAATATGTGTGGAAAACATTCCAATTTCTTAACCTTGACAGAGAGATGAATGAGGAAGAAGATAAATTAAGACCTTGCATTAAAATACAATTTAGGAGGAAATATCTACAAGCAAATCTGAAGATATCAAAAGTTGTGTTTAGGACACATGCAATGGCTGACAAGTTTGAATTCAGCTTGTAACATCTCCCAATCCCATTCTCAACTTGAATAAAAAAAGCCAAAAATAAAATAAACTGTCGAGTGGGAGAATGTATGGGGTCAGGGTGAACTTCGAACAGCTAAATATGGTGTTGTCCTTCCCTTTGTACAGTAAGAGACGGCATTTTTAGGTCACGGCATTTTGAGTTGCTTTGTGAAAAATCAGCTGTTATAGAAGTAGGTTACAATGTCCTAATAGTTTACCTACTAAAAATCAAAAACAAAACAAAATAATTAAAATATTCAGGGAAACAACTAGAATAATTTAAAGTTGAAGGGTCATCCAAAACCATTATGTTCTTGGATTCTAATAGAAGAATAAGAATGTGACCTGACAAATCTGCATGGTGTGTATGCCTATGTTTACAAATTACTGAAAACAGCTCATCTAGATCAGTGATTTTTATTTATTTATTTATTTTTTATTTATTTTTAAGTCTAGTTGATGCCCAGTTGGATTCTGGGTCGGCAAAAATAAAGTAAAGTAAAATAATAAAATAAAATAAAGTAAAAAAAAACTAACAAACTGACTAAAATAGATAAAACAGGAAGAAAACAATGGTTGCTTTTAAAAAATATTTGAAACATTAAGTACTCAATATTTTGAATAATGATATTGACTAATTTAATGTATTCAATTTAGTACAATGACATTATAATGATAACATGTTGCATGTGACATTTAGTGTTATTTTTTTCCTCTCTCATGCAATATGAATGAGTCTTAAAATATACAGCGGCCTTCAACTAAGAAAAGAAGTTACATAAAAATCTATGGGATGACTGGTTCTCAACAGTGGACTTAAGCATTTAACCAAAACCATGTGTTACTGTTCACCCTCCACAATTCTGTTTTACAATCCTTTCCTCCTGAACGATGAGTCTGTGTAATTTTCACATTCACATGCACGTAATAAAATGGGCTTGATCGTGACCACAGTTGTCTGCAGGGACAAAAGATTCTGTTATAATCAACAGTGGGAAAGTGACCACCCTTAACGCAGAGTCAAAACTGATGGTCTTCATGACCACAACTGCAATATATGGTGAAAATCTAAAAGACAGCATCAACTGGACCTCCCCAAGTCAGATATAAACCTCCAAAATACAATAAACCAAATGTTTAATTTTTGGCAACCAAACTTTTCCTCCACCCCACCACAGTCTACTCATTATTTCATTCCAAAGTGGTCACCGACCTTCCGAGAAAAAGCATAAAATAATCCATGACCCGTCGATGTAACCATGTAAGACTGCATTACATGAAAGCTTCAATGGTAAGCTTTTATTGTACAAAGCTATAGAACCCCTCACAAACAAATGGAGGGCTATGGATTATGGATTAATAACAGGAGCAACGCTGGCTGGAAGCAATTTATCTGAAGTCTGACAGCAATTGTCTTGAAATTGATTGTATAAGGAGGTGAATTACAAAAGTGGTGCTTTAAAGGAGATTAATTTAGATTTTAAGGAAAAAGAGAGGCTTTTAGCAGACGACTGTCAGAATGCTAAAATCCTCTCTAAAACGCATTTCAAATCGACTGCTTTAAGGAATAGTTCACCCAAAAATGAAATTTGCTCACCCATGGATCCTCTGCAGTGAATGCGTGCCGTCAGAATGAGAGTCCAAACAGCTGATAAAAACATCACAATAATCCACAAGTAATTCACACGACTCCAGTCCATCAACTAACATCTTGTGAATTGTAAAAAACAAATCCACCATTAAGCCGTTTTAAAGGGATAGTTCACCCAAAGATGAAAATGTGATGTTTATCTGCTTACCCCCAGGGCATCCAAGAAGTAGGTGACTTTGTTTCTTCAGTAGAACACAAACAAAGATTTTTAACTTTTAAACCATAGCAGTCTGTCAGTCATATAATTTTCAGTCGATGGGACTCGCGGCTTTGAGAGAGAAAAAAACCCAAACATACACAGACAAAACCAAATTCTACTGAAGAAACAAAGTCACCTACATCTTGGATGCCCTGGGGGTAAGAAGATAAACATCACATTTTCATTTTTGGGTGAAATATCCCTTTAACTTCAAATCATAGCTTCTGGCCAAAATACAAGTCCATAATTGCATCAATGAAAAAGTCCATCTCTGTTGCCCTCTCACATGAAAATCCACCAACATATTTGTTTAGAAGTGTTTTGGACTGTTTTCGCTTGTAAACTGTGCCTGATCTGAGCGTATTTCTCTCCTGATTCAGACAAGACAGTAATGAAATTTAGAGAGGACTCTTACTTCAGCTAGAAGAAATGACTTGAAGTTAAAATGTCTTAAATGTATATTAACTGATGGACAGGAGTCTTATAGATTACTGTGATCTTTTATTAGCTGTCTGAACTCTCATTCTGACGGCACCCATTCACTGCAGAGGATCTAAGTGATGTAATGCAAAATTAATGTAAGTGATATAATGAAAAATGTGTCAATTTTTTCATATAAAGAAACTAATTCTTCGACATCTTGCCTGAAGGTGAGTAAATTTTCAGCAAATTTAAATTTTTGGGTGAACTATTCCTTTAAGGTAC